>NC_081297.1:85184530-85487560 GCF_030435805.1 Mustela lutreola | reverse complement strand
GTTCCTTTTTGGTGATCTGGCAACAAGTGAGGGCTGGACACAAATTTGGGGTCATGTGCATATGGAACAGAGTATAAATAGATAACTTTATCAAGTGACGGCAAAAGACGAAACAAGAGAAGATATAGCATCCTGAGTAACCCTAAGTATAAAGATGAAAAATGGGTCAGAGAAAGAACAGTGACAGGAGTAAAATAGAAACCAAGAGTAGAGGTCACAATCATGAAGAGGACCTATCAAGGATAGTAGTGAGCAGTGGTAAATGGAATAGGCAAGAATAAAGACTGGAAATGGATCACCAGATATAACAATTTTTTTTTTTCTCAAGAGAACACATTTGTTTTGTTTTTAGGGCAGAGGTAGAAGTAGAAGCCAGATTTTTATGTATTTGCTTTATATTGTTTCAGGTGCAGACTCATATTTTTATTGTATCTTGAATGTATATTTCAGAAAACATAAAATTTTTCTAAACATACTTTGGGAATTTCTAGCTACCATTTTAAAAAAGTGGTTAGCCAAATATTACTACTACAAACAAAGGACATATCAACCACAGATATGGATATATTTTCTATTCAGGTCAAGTGAAGTCTTGTTGATAGGTCCCCAGAGTTCTGGTAGAGCCAGGGCACCCTCCCAACAAATAGAAGGATGATTTGGGAAGGACTTTATTGGCCAGTAAATTATATCCTTGACATCTTCTCTCTCTCCTGGTGTCCACTTGTTTTCATTATCATACCTCCAAGGCTTCCCCCAATATCACTTAGGTTTTTTATCCTTTACTATTTCCCAAGACCTGACAAGGCTGGTACCATGCTCTCTAATTTTCTATCTCCTCTAATAGACTTTTGTCCTCATTCATCATTGCATTGCTTCTAGTAGGGAGAAATACTGAAAATAAATACCTGGCAATAGGAAAATCAAGAAGTAAGCTTAGCCATGTAATGGAATACTATGAGGTTATTTTTAGACATACTTAATAATATGGAAAAAAGTCAATATACTAAGTGAAAAATATGTCTGATATGCATTCTGGTTCATAAAATAAGGATATACTTGCAGAAATAATAGAATATTTGCAGCTGGATTTACCTGAAAATAACAAATGACCATGAGCAAAATGTCAAGTAGTTTGGGCTGGGGGGTCCCACATTATTCCAAAATAGACAATGATTTAAACAATATGTAGTACTGGGCTACCAAAGAGCTGTATATGGGTCACTCTTCATTTCTATGTTCTCTAAGTGATTTATAGAGAATGTCATATCCCACTGCAAAGTTTGACTTCTCCATTAGATTTAAAAAAAAAAAAAAAAAAAAGCACACTGGCATCTTTCCTTAGTTTAGTAGCTCTTCCGATCTTCCGACAAAGATAAAATGGGAGCCCATTGAGTTGGTGCTCATTACCATTTATGGGCTGTACTCTTAGTTGATTAATGTGGTTTCATTTTATGCCACTAAAATAAAACCTCTGGAACATCTGTTTTAATGTTGTTTTAGAATTTCTGATTGACATTTAGATGGAAAACTGAAGATATATTTACGTTTCATTTTTTTTAAAAAAAGCTAACACAAAACATTTCCTTATTAAGAGGACTATAATTAAATTAATTTGATAACAAGGCAACTAAGACAGCCAAAGCATTTCAAGTAGAGAATTCAAGCTATTCAAAATATTACTTGTGAAAAATTACTTATTTAAAAAAATAACCTGAAACATTGATTTTTCCTGTGTATAGAGGGTTCGTGTCTCTATCAAGACACTATCAGACTTCGTTTTCCTCTAATTCATATAGTGCTTTATGAATATATCCCATCGGCCCTCTAATATCCCTGAGGGTCAAGGAGAAGAATTTTCTTCATTTAACACATAGAAAATCTAGCACAAGGGATCGACTCAATTATTTTAGAAGACTGAATAATTCATTGGGAAAATGGAAATAGAATGTAACTCACACTCTTTTCTCCTTTACATAAAAGTTATAGTTTTGGCTTGTTATATACATATAGGCACAAAACTGATCTCGTAAGTCACCACATTATAACTACTAACAAAGGACTCAACACAGCCTTTTTTTATTAGTGTCAAAATCCTGATATGTAGTCATCTATAAATATGCATATGCATATGCATAATCTACTAAATTCATACACATACACTCTGTATTATATTAGCACCATTTTATAGATGGAGAGAACAGAGGGCTTAAATACTATTCCAGAATATAAAGCAAGTCTTAGCTGAAGAACAAATACAAGTCAAGTATTTCTTTCTCAATGCTATTGTGTGTGTGCAGTGTGCAGAGGAAACAATTTGTAAACAGAAGGAAGATCTTTGCTGTCTGGATGATATGTGATGAATGGTAGGATTCTTGATTGGCTAGACAGTATTTATTCTCTGCCTGAATTTAACAAAACAAAGTACTATCAGTAAGTTTCCCTCCTTTGAATTTAAAAAAAAAAAAAAAACCTGGGCAAGTTCAGGGGAATGCATGGTTTTGTATTAGTCCATCTGTCTGTCTATCTATCTATCTATCATTCATTCCTTCATTCATTCGATGACATGTCAACTCCTATTTTCTGCCAAGCCACTTATGGTACTTGATGATCAGGCCAGAGCTTATCATTATGCAGCTTACGTAGTGGGAAAGATGATTAAGGAATTTTAGTTAATTTCAGTGCAATATTACTGAACACAGTGATGATCCAACCCCAATGAATGTGATCTTAGGTTGCATTTAAGAACAGCCTCTAGGGGGCGCCTGGGTGGCTCAGTCAGTTACAAATTGGAGTCTTTTTTTTTTTTTTTTTAAAGATTTTTTATTTATTTATTTGACAGAGAGAAATCACAAGTAGTCAGAGAGGCAGGCAGAGAGAGAGAGGGAAGCAGGCTCCCTGCTGAGCAGAGAGCCCGATGCGGGACTCGATCCCAGGACCCTGAGATCATGACCTGAGCCGAAAGCAGCGGCTTAACCCACTGAGCCACCCAGGTGCCCCACAAATTGGAGTCTTGATTTCCGAATTGTGAGGTCATGATCTCAGAATTGTGAGATGGAGTCCCACAACAGGCTCTGGGCTGGGCATGCTTGCCTCAGATTCTTCCTCCCTCTCTCCCTCTGTCCCACCCTCCTCTCTAAAACAAACAAACAAACAAACAAACAAACCCCAGCATCTAGAATAATAGTGTATTTAATTCTAATCTGCACTATTTTGATTATAACCAGAGTTTGGATGTTCCATTCTAAAAACCATATGATAAACTGGAACACATTTCATGAAGCTGAACATAAAGGTTAAAACATTAAAAACTGTGTCATATGTGCAATAGTTGAAAGAACTTAAGGGCAAGTTTAGGGAACAAATTACTTACAGAGGACATGATAGCTGTCAAACATCGAAAGGACTGACACATAAAAAGAATTACAGCTGTTCTTTCTTATTTTAAGAAACTAAATGATAATAAATGGTTGAAAGCTGTGGATAGGTATAGTTCTGTTTTATAAAAGAAATCATATTTTAATCATCAGACATGCTAAAGATAGAGTGGTTTGCCTCAGGAGTTAGCAGATGTATCCAAGCAAAGGCTGAAAAACTACTTTGCTGGTACATTGCTGGAGATCCATAATTATCTGATGGATGGCTGACCCGGGTGACCTTATTATTCCTTCCAAACATGAAAGTCTATTAATCCATGAAGCAAATTAGGGTGTATCAGGACAACAATTTCTTTAGTGTTTCAAACCGTTTGATTCTATCCAAAGATTTACTTTCTGAATGATCTCAGTGTTGCTGCTCAGAGAAAGACCTTAAGTTTCTTCTATGCTCTGGTTTACGCTATCTTGTTGCATTCTTTGCAACTCACTGAATTAGTTACCTAGGGCTGTTATTAACCAAGTACTGTGGACTGGTTGGCTTAGCACAACAGAAATCGATTGTCTCACAGTCCTGGAAGCCACAAGTCCCAAATCAAGGTATTGGCAAGGCCATGCTCCCCCTCAAGATGCTGGGGGAGGGTCTGTTCCAGGCCTCTCTCCTAGCTCCTGGTAGAGACTTGGCTGGTGACAGCATAGTTCCAATCTTCACGTGGTTTTCTCCTTGTATGTTTGTCTCTGTTTCCAAATTTCCCCCTTTTTTAAAATAAGATTTTATTTATTTATTTGAGAGATCCTGAGTGTGTGGGGGGAGATGGAGGAGGGAGAGAGAAGAAGAAGGAGAGAATCTCAAGCAGACTCCATACTGAGCATGAGCCCCATGTAGGGCTCAGTCCCATGACCCTGAGACCAGGACCAGAGGCAAGACCGAGAGTTAGACACTTTAACCAACTGAACCACCCAGCTGCCCCCAGATTTCCCTCTCTTTTTAAGGACAGCAGTAATGTTGGACTATGGGCCCACCCCTCTTCAGTATGACCTCCTCTTAACTAATTACATCTGCAATAACCTTATTTATAGTCATATATAGTCATATTCCAAGGCACTGGGTTAGGACTTCGACATGTGAATTTTGGAGGGACAAAATTCAGCTCACAATGCTTACACAGCACCATCTTTATCAAACTAACTTCCTAAAGCTATGATTAGGGAAGCTCCAAAGAAGTTGACCATCAGGTAAGTCACCATTACAGCTAGGAGTCCCTTGATTGTGATAGCCCAACCAGTGCAATAGTCATGGAACCAGGGCCAGCTGCATATTAGACAGCAGGCCCTCCTTACCTCCTCCTTTTCTCTACAAGTTGCTATTACACAGTTACATGACAATTGTTGTCAATGACACACAATGATGTGTGTAAACTTTGTAAATGTAAAGCACTTTGTAAAAGTCTGAGAAAGAGGCTAGGAGGAGCTTATCTAACTTTGCCTGGGTTGTTTAAAAATATCAGTAAGAAGAATGTGACTCAACAGAACCCAGATGAAAGATTAGTTCCACGAAGGGCAGTCTGGTAAATGAAAACTTATATATGCATATATATCTCAGACTTGAAAGTAGTCTGAAAGTCAGACTAATGAATCATTAGTGATTAATCATTAGTGATTAATTAGTGATTGATTAATCATTAATCACTTTCCCTTCCCATATAAATGACAGCACTTTTATAAGAGTAAAATTCAAAAAATCAAATCTGGGCTAACTAGCACACTCCTCTGACAATTTAGGATCAAAACAAACATTTAGTAAAAAGTCTAAGAAGCTGTGGAAGACTCAACCATTCCTATTGCCTTCACTAAAGCATCCAGACTTGAACATTTTTTATTTGTATAACTAATAAAGTCAAACTACTGACAGCTGGAGAGCTGGCCTTTCATGACCGTAAGCTCTACCTGACCACAGGCGCCCCTGGCTTGAGGTAGCACAGGAGTCTAGCCTCGGAAATCAGTCCTGGGCTCCACTTATAAGTACCCGACTTTGGACAACTTTTTAAGGTTCTGTCTCCTTGTCTGTTTTATAGAAACACTTATCAGCTGTCTTACCCACAATAACAACTGCTGTGATACTGGTGAGCTGAAGCAAGGGAAGTACATAAGAAATAAGAAGAAATTAAGTGGCTTATCAAGGTCACACTATGAGTGTCTATGAGTGAGTGTGGAGGAGACAGGGCTGAGTTTGAAATCAGCTCATTTGATTTTGAGCCCATTGTACTTTTGCTTACGTGTGTGTGTGTATGTGTGTGTCCTTTCTTAGAGCTGAAAAGTCTTAATACAGTTTTTAACTAGTGGCAAGGAGGCTATTTCAATGCAAGACTGAATCCACTATTCACAGTTTTCTACCAGTAGGACTGACTGGAATTCAGCAACAGGGAGGACTTCTTTCCAGAATCTGAGGTGGCGAAATCACCGCTCCCACAGCGGATCCAAATGGCCTTCAGAAACCATGAAGACATACTTGTTCTAAAGGAAGGCCTCACTGTCTGAGCTGCACACGTTCAGCTCTACATGACCCGGAGCCCCGCAAGCTCATCTGACTGTAAAATCAATACACTGATGACTGACCTAACCCACCCCATCCATCAAACAAACAAACAAACAAACAAAAAGAGAAGACTTGAGAGGCACACACGTGTAAAGACAAAAGCAGTTCTAAAGGCAAAAATCTTTGCAGAAAGCACCGATTCCAGAGGAAAACATCTTGTCATTCATTAAACTCTGTGGTCTCCAACGTTCCTTTTTAATTCCAGTGGAATTGCTCTTGGATTGTGTCCTTTTTTGCTTGTGCAGGGCTCTGACCTTAGCTCAGGGCCAGATAACCTGCTGGCTTGACTTTTACAACAGTCACCTAACTGGTCTGCCCGCTCACCCTGCTTTCCCTTGCAGAGTACTCTGTTCATCTTCTCTAGATTAATCCACCTAGTGCTCCTAGTGCAGATTGCTTTTCCCACATTAGGTCCTATTAGTTTCTTGCATTTGCCACTGGAACACCCTCCAGTGATTTCGTTCCTGTTCCTCCAACTACTCGGGAATTAAATCCCCCTCATTAGCCCAATCTCATATTTAAGATAAACACGCCAGTGCACACGATCATTTCCTTTTCAAAATGTGGACTGCAGCTGTTGTAAGTATCTCTCATTTTGGTAGTATTTATTCTCTAATTGGCTCATGTTTTATAATTTTGTTTCCAGATGATACCCGCCAAAAAAAAAAAAAAAAAAAAAAAACACAAAAAAAAACAACCTTTTGTCTTTCTTCTCTTGTGCAATCAGCTCCAGACCCGAGTTCTCAATAACGACCTCTGAAGAGCTGAAGATCAGACAATTGCATTTCTTCCTAGGTAAGTAACCATAATAAACCTTTTGGTAAAATCTGATTGTAGAAGTGTAAATGAAGAATGAAGGAGAAAACGAGTGTGAAACTTGTCTAGACACATGTCACATCCTGTCAAGAAAGGCTACACAGAAAAATTAAAAGAACATGCTTTGACTCTTGGCCTCTGATAAGGCCTATTTGTCCTGTTTCAATGGACTGAGTGGCAGGCTCAAGTCCCTGTGTTACTGACATTTGGGCCCAAAACTGCCCTGTCTGGTCTGCAGCTACTCAGTAATGAGTAGATGAGTGTGAACAGATGGCAGAAACCAAAGCATTCCGTGGAGTTCACAAGAAGTATCCAGAGTCTTCACATTTCAATTTAGAGGAAGAAGCACAGGAAGAGGACTTCAGTTGCTTTCAAACTGTGGTGGCTTGTTTGTCCACGCCACTCCTCGCCCCCGCCCCCCAGGTTGGGTTACTGCTTAACGCTCTTGCTCAGCCAGGAAATGCTAAGGTTCTAGCTCAGTAGGGAGGAAATACATCTGATGCTAAAACACAGACGTACTTGAAACAGTCTTTGCAAGTTCTTATATGAATAAGCAGAGTCTGATGGGTAATGTGCTGCGTTCCAGTTCTAAATTCAATGCAGTGGTGTGGAATCTACCTCCTTTGAGATCTGACAGATTTTTATCTGCAAAGGATCTTAAGAAAGGCCCGCTGCAAGCCCCATTTCCTTCTAGCTGGGTGGACGTCAGAAAAATTACTCATCTGTCCATCCTTCCCTCCATCCATCCAACCTCTCTCAGCCCAGGATCTGCAGTAATAGGATAGGAATTTTACTCAGGCCTACCCTTCAAACATGGAAAAAGAGAAAGAGACAGAGAGACAACAAAATCAAGGGAGCAAGCAGATCGAAGCCATGGTGCAAGCATCTGAGAGATTCAGGAAGTACCAGCGCTGAGTCCCCTCATCCTGGGCGAAGGGAGGAGAGCTTTATCTGTGATCCTTACCCTACAGGAGATACCAGCTTTGCTGTTTCAGTGGTTCCCCCTTCTGGCTATCACTCAAGGGAGTTCTTCTATACAAGTGGTTGTACTTTGGCATGAATCACCACACCCCCCCCCTCCCCAGTAACAGTGGGAATCCTATATCTGAGAGAATGAGGTATATAGTATTAGCACGTGTCTACACTTAATGTCTGTCAGACATAGGCTTTCAAGCAGGGGGTGGAAGTGGGAAGTGAGGAGTTATGAGCTAGAGAGGAATTCTGATATCCTTCTCCAGCTGTAAAAATCAGGTGTTAATGGCTAAATATACCCCATGATCCCGACCCAAATATGTTTCCCAAATTCCTTGGCCTGGCACACGAGGCTATTCAAAAATCAGATGAAATCTGACTTTTCTGCCTTCTTGCTTTTTCTCCTCCTACACTCACTTTTTACTGTGCCCAAACAAGCTTTGTTTTTTAAACTTCTTTTCCTTCTCATGGCACCCCCACTCCTCTTTTCTGCCTGTGCAGGCATTTTTGGCATTCCTTAAGCCTCCCCAGATGGCCCTCCTGTCCAGGGAGAGTTGAGAACTGCTGGCCTATCCAAGGCCCAAATCAGATCCTGCTTTATCCATGATACCTGCCTGGGTTCTTCCAGGATCCAGGCCGGTCTGCCAATCCCACCTCAGCCACACTTTAGGTCAATCCTCTGGCTAAGGGATTTCCTGTCGTTTCACATCATGGTTATTAGCGCGTTCACTGTTCTTTCCCTTCCTTAAATGTCTGTGTATCTTCATCCTCCAACTAGAGGTGGAAACAGAGTTGAATCCCGCTGTGACTTCCATTTAGTGAGGGGTCAATAAGTATTTTTGATTGCCTGAAAAGGGCCAAAGGGACTGAAGCAGAGTCAAACACGATTTTATCCATGACATCCCGAGCTTAGTGGGAAAGACGCATACCCCGCAGGGTTGTGGGTATAGCTGTCAGGGTCTGCATCCTTGTGTCAAGTGGAATACAAGCCAAGGTCTAGGAAATTTGGCACAATTTCTCAATCAGTCTCAAATTGGATGAGGCAAGAATCTGTGTTAGGTAAATCTGGGTGTCACTTCTAGTATATACCTTAGTTGTTCTGAGTCCTGAACTTTGTAGGAACATTGCAACAATCTGAGAGAGTTCAAGTGAGGTATGAATGTCACGTCTTCTGAGACTCAAAACCTGATGAAAGAGAAGTGCTAGGTCCCACTGTAAACAAAGGTGAGAATTTCCAGACCTTCTGGTGATTTGCACCCTGTTCTCCAGAAAAAAGGCAGACAAACCAGTGGTGCAAGACCATTCTAATTGGATGAGGATGTGTTCTCGTGGAACACACTTGGAGCAGAGCCAAGTATTAGAGAGTATATCCGAGGGAAGTACCGTTTAAGAAAGGGCATCTTTGTTATACTTCTACTTCTGGGAAGTGTAATCATTAAAGACACAGTCTCTAGGCTCTCATCAGGGCAGAAGAAATTGATTAAAAAAAAAAATCTTTTCATAATGGGCAGCTGGTAGGCACAAGTCAGAAAAAATAAAATACAGTCTTCCTTAAAGACAAATGAAAGTAAAAATCAATAATCTCTAGACCACGAACTCCCTGCTTATACCTTCCTTCGACGCTCAGCTACAGGACATAGTAGCTATATCCTAGAGAATGAGACTTCTGAGAATGCCACTGGTCTCTGAGAGCCTTTCAAGCTCTAAGGATGCCTTTGTTCTTCCCTTTATGTGAAATTCTTTGGGTTTGGCCAGTACCATGATTTCATTCATATTTAAAAGCTCATCTGTAGCTTTTCCTCCATTTCACTGGTCTCTGTTTCTTCAGAGCCTGCCCTGCACTGACTGTTCTTTTGCTACATACTTACCAAAACAGCAAGAGCTCAAATATCACATAGGTTCTTTCTCTCTTTTCTCCTTCCTTCCTTCCCTCCCTCCCTTTTCCCCTTTAATCATTCAACAAACACTGTGAAATGGAAATTTGGGGCTTTCAGATTAGCAGAATAGAGTCAGAGAGCAAAGGTTTGTATAACATATCGGTACACTGAAAATTTCCAGGCCTGTTCTTTGCTGAGACCAGAGAAAATAAACATTTTATTCCTCTTTGACAGATCTTTCTCTCTACAACCCCCCAAAATCTCTGCAATGATTCAGGTGTGGTAGGGACCTGATGAACAATTTTCCAAACACAATAAAATGCATGAACTTCTGCTACATGCCCACTCACAGGTATATGGGGTGAGGTTTATAGACTGAAAGGAATGAATGAATACTTCCAAATGAGAGGTCTCACTATATAACAATAATTCGATGGAAAGCCTCAAAGGTCTCCATGAAAGCAACAATGTAATATTTAACAATATTACAAAGAATCATCAGGTGATTCTGTCAAGAAAAATAGACCTTGTCCAAGCCTGTGGCAGCTGTGTAGGTACATGATGTCAGGGCCTTTGTTCAGGGTGCCCCTCTGTGGGGAACACATTTCACAAAGTTAGTTCCTGCTCTATCTATCAGGTTTCAGATTAAATGCCACAAGCCCAGAGAAGCCCTCCTGAACGCCCTATGTATAGTAAATGAGTCTTTGTCCTTGCTTCTCTCAGATGCATGTTAATTTCATTCATAAAAGGAATGTATGGCATTTTAAATTGTGTTATCTTGTATGTACTTTTGGCAGCCATTCCATGAGAACATCAGGTCAACAAAGACAGGGTCCATGTCTCCATAGTCTTTCCAGCACAGGCCTAGTGCTGACTTAGCGCAGACCCTTAAGAAAAAAGCTAATGATCTGTACTTATATGAAGAACAAATTTAGTTCTTCTTAAGACACAGATCTGTTTCTCATTTGCTGCTATGCCCAAGAAACAAGTTGCTGTCAGTTGACTGTGGTATTTGTCCAGTTATGGATTATGAAATCAGGTTGGGTCTTAGCCCTCTAAATCCTACTGAAAGATTACATTATACCTCTGACATATTGTCTAACTCAAAGTCTTCTGCTGGTTGTAAGGTGTTGGTGGTGATCAAGGCCCCACCCCTTTACAGCCTTCATTCCTGCACTAACACACACATACACACATAGTTTTTATGCAGACCAAACAAGATTGTGGGAAATAGTCTTTAATAACCTCAGAGATGGATGGCCATACAACTGCCATGGCTTTCAAGATTTCCTTGACGCCCAAGTAGAAGTATGTAGACACCTCCCACTGATTTATACTGGGAACTTCACTCTTGGGGGTTCTCCAGTGGAAACCTAAGGACCAAAGAAACCTCTCTATTTATTCTCTGCAAAGAAGGGTAGATGTGCAGCATGAGTTGCTTTCCTGCAACAATGATAACGGAAAAATACTTACATGATGGTGGGAGAGTTACTATATTTTCATTTATTTTTTTGTGGCTTAAGGAGAAGAGTCCTTGCTTGTTATAATGTCACACAAAACAAAGACCACAGTTTTAAAGTCAAAACTTTAGCAAAATTAAATTTTAGAAAGTGCTTCTCTTCTCTGTAGAATACGATACATCAAGTATCTGTTGTTTCTTCAGAAGTCATCTGTAAAACGAATTACAAAATCACTTGTAGTACCTTGTCTCCATGAATTTTCAGGTTTGAATGGACAATTTAACCAGAAGAGCTTAATCTGGAAAAATATTACTGAGATTTCTTTCTTGTTTCTCAGACTTTCCATGAAGATATAGGTAGAATGGATTTGGGACTATTGCTTTACAAGAATGTTACTTGAATGCCAGAATCTGTTTTTTGTTGGTAAGGAAATGAATGAATCTCTCAGTGAGTTCTTAAAAGAGTGTGAGTACCTGACTACCAACATGTTCATCATTTAAATAAATATTCATTTGATAATATGACTAGTTCCTTGAAAGGTCTAGAAGGTTCTGCCATTATCTTTTGAGTATACCCCAGGACACATCTGTATTTTACTTGGAAAAATAAAAATGTAATCATTGTATGGGGATTTCTGTGAGCCACTAAATAGCAGACTTTGGACCAGATAGGTGTGACTTTGCATTTTGATTCTACCACTTGTCCTCTCTTAACCTTATTCTCCTCATTTGTAAAATGGCAATGATAACATAGGATTACTGGAGATTAGTTAAGATAGTGAGCACAAAATATTTAGAATACTTATAGATGCTGACTGGAAATATGTTATTACTAGATCAAATAAAAAAGAAGTAAAAAGGAGCATCTGGGTGGCTCAGTCAGTCAAGCATCTGCCTTCGGATCAGATCATGATCCTAGAGTCCTAGGATTGAACCCCACATTGGGCTCCCTGCTCAGCTGGGAGCCTGCTTCTCCTTCTCCCTGCTTGTGCTCTCTAATAAATAACATCTTTAAAAAGAGCAAAACCCCACAATTCTATGTAGTAGAACATAATATGTGAATTCTTGCTGACAGACTAACTTATTTCCTCAAAGTAATCATCAGCAATGGAGAACCAACAGGAATAATCAACACTATTTTGGAGTCATGCTCTCCCAACAGAACTTTCTATGATAGGGAAATGTTCTATAACTGTGCTGTCCAATATGGTAGCCACTATAGCTGTAGGTGGCTACTATACCCCTGAAATGTGGCTGGTATGGCGCAAGAATGGAACTTTAGTGTAATTTAAAATAATTAAATTTTAATTTTACATATCCAGATGTTGCTACTGTATTGGACAGTGCTGTTCCAGGGAAATAAGGAGCTCAGGTTAGACCTATATATATCAAAATCAGCATTCACAATTAAGAAGATGAATGACAGCATTATACATGTAACTTATGACTCACCAATTTATCTTATCACAAATCTCACTGTTATATACATTAGAAAGTGAAGTCCTTTTCTTTGATGAGTCTACTTCTTGACCTTTCTCTACACCCTTCACTCCTATGTTAGATGAAGAAGGCAGAAATCTCATTTGAGTTAAGAGGGGCCAGCTGATTTGATATGACTGTCTAAAATGGGCCTGATAAAACTTTCCTTATCCAAAAGGATGAGAGTGAATATTAGGAAGACCCCACTCTCCCTTTTATCCCTTGTTCAGAAGGTCTCTGTATTCAAATATAAATGTATGCTCATACGTACATCTGAAGGGCCATTGATGTCTCTAGGAATTGTGACTGAAATGATACGTTTTTAAAAGCCCTAACAGGAAACTGGGTGTGCTGGGTCAGGGGATGATGTATATAACCAAAGGAATGAGGGGGCAGCAAAATGTATCAAGATGCAAAATAGAAGAGAAAACTCTTAAAGCAAAAGTAAGACAGAAAGATAATGGGTAGAGAGTCAAATGGTAATAAGGGTGGAAGCAGAACTGCCGCTGGGGTCAAAGCACCTGTGAGCAGCAGGAGAAGGAGAACATCCCAACTTCCGGCAGGGAGGAACCCCGAGCTGAGCTCTAGTCTGAGACCACTTCCCCTAAGACCAACTGGCAATTTGTGGACAACTTTCAGACCCCATATCTCTGACTCCTGAATCACTGTGGATGGGGTGGTGTTGACCTTTCTTCTGCCTTGAGGAACTCTGTTCCTATAGTTTCTAGTACCACTTGATGTCTTCTTATCTGCTTGGTGGTGGCTTCATGAGCCTCACAACTGACATTTTACTGCTCGGCTCCACAGGGCACCATACACAATGTAGACCTCATAAATGTGTCAACAGATGACAACAACTCTGGATGAAGGCGGTAAAGCTGTTCTCTAATTCACACAAAGGCATCCTATGGCCTAGACATTCCCTAATTTGGCCCCAAGAAAGGCAATAATACTTCCCTTAGGTGCCGCCCTGGGCCCTTTGTTGTTTCATTTTGTTTTGTTTTGTTTTCTTTCTTTCTTAGATTTTATTTATTTAAGTGAGAGCATAAGCCGGGGTGGGGGACAGGCAGAGGGATAGCAGACTCCCCACTGAGTAGGGAGGCCAGTGGGGGACTCAATTCCAGGACCCTGGGATCATGACCTGAGCTGAAAGCAGGTGCTTAACCAACTGAGCCACCCAGGCGCCCATCTTTGTTGTTTTCATTTTTAATTAGCTACTGATAACCTTCTTCATACACATTGTTTCAACCACCACTTACATGCCATCTATATGGCTCTTGCATCATTCTATTACCCAAAGCCCAGATTTCTCTCCTGAGCCCTAGATTCATATCTAATTGGGTTTTAAACAGTTCTATTCTGATGTTTCAGTGGCATCAAAAACACAACATATTAAAAGAATTGATCCCCAATCCCAATTAACACCACCACCATCCACCTGGTAACTCAAGCCAGCATGTGAGAAGTATCTCTATCTTACTCCCCACATAACTT
Organism: Mustela lutreola; assembly: GCF_030435805.1. Lineage (NCBI taxonomy): Eukaryota > Metazoa > Chordata > Mammalia > Carnivora > Mustelidae > Mustela > Mustela lutreola. The sequence continues at coordinate 85,473,496 of NC_081297.1, read as the reverse complement.
CAATCTATGAATCTTGGAGATTCTGCCACAATTAACCCCTTCTGTGTACATGCCTGTTACCTCCTTGCTGCAGCTGCTTGGGACCTTTCCACACTCCCCTCTAGTAGCCATCTTTCCTTCAATGTGGTCCATTGCACCCCCGACATAGCCTCTAGTGGGATCTTTCTAAATTGCATATATTATTATGTCATCTCTTGCTAAAGCTACTTCAGTTTTCATGCCTTGTTAATATGAGTCATGATAAAGTCTGAATTCCCAATAGTGGCATACAACAAGGTATACATGAGCTGGTCCCTGCGTGTTTTTCCATTTTCAACCTCTATCTCTCTAAATATATGCCTGCGCTTGAGCCACGTGCACTACATTTGGCTTTCTTACTAGACACAGGGTAATCCTCAGACTGGTTAGTGGCTCTTCCTAGAACTCTAGTGGTATTTACCAGGGCACATTGCAAGAGTTTCCAAATCTGCCTTTCTCTTTAGACTTTAAGTATCTTGAGAATAGGAATATGGTTTTATTTTTACATCTCTAGCACCTGCCTACCATCTTCTACTTTAGGATAAATGTTTGGCAAGTAGATGGATGAATGCATAGGTCAAAATGAAAGAAAGGAGAGGAAATTAATGAACTTGAAACACTTCTGGAATTTCAGGAAAAGTGAGGAGTGTGAAGAGCTGGGGAAGGAAAGAAAATAGTGACTGTGATGCAGAAAGTATCTTTAGATTAAAAAAATCACGCTGCTTTTTCTACCTTTATAGATGGGAAGTGCAGTATTGAGAGCATCACTGTTTCATGGGGACACCTAATGTTTTTATGCTTGTTTTTTAAAATTTTAATTTACAAAAGGGAAAGCATTCAAAGGATTAATACTCTAAAGTCTTTGTCCTTTATGACAAAGTTGTGGATATTAGTGATAAACCTTAAAAGCCTCAAAATATTTCAATATAAAAGAATAATGGGAGAGGATATAAATTGCCTTTATATAAAATTATTTCAAAACAGTAAGCACAAAAAGAAGCTCTCCAGGGATATTTTCCCTTTCCCTTCTATTCTTTTGTTGTTGTTGAAAAAAAAAAAGTTTGTTATTTTGAAAGTACACAGCTGTTCACAGCTATAAATGAGTTGGCAATGTCACATCGATTTGAAGTACATTTAATGTCACCATTAAGCTATATCAATTATTTCATGTATGTACAGACGAGGGAGATGAATTTTGCTTCATAAAAATTGTCTTGCATTAAGTCTGAGATTTTGCTTTGTTTTGAATTGAAATATCTGGGGTATGTCTGTTTGGTGGGCTGCCACTATTAAAAGAGCCTGTGACAGAAGACAACACTTCCCAAATGAACACCTGTAGAGTTTTCCAAGACAACAACTCTCCATTTCATTAGTTTGGGTATCATTAAACCACAAAGCTGGAAGCTGCATTTCATAGTTTCAAACATAGGCATTTTGAAAATACAGTTATAAGAAAAAACAACTCAGCTTTTTATGCCAGAGGGGAGGGGGTGGGGGATGGGTGAAACAGGTAAAGAGCATCAAGAGTGCACTTGCTGCGAAGAGCGCTGGGTGACGGACAGAACTGCCGAATCACTGCACTGCACACCTGAAACCAGCAACACTCTAGGTGAAACTAGAATTTTAAAAATTAAACAGAAATTTTTTGTTTTAAAAGCTTACAGAGTCCATGTTTTCTTTCATTTGCATCTTCCTCTACAGCGTCAGACAGTCGGGAGGTGCTCAGTGAATACTTGAGCAAATCACTGACTCTAGGCCTCGGTTCACTCATCAGTGAATGAGACTAAGAACTGCATCATAGCGTTGAGTAGGATAGTGCTTTATACTCTGGCTGGTACACGGTAACCATTCAATCCAAGACTGTTAGTATTGCTTGCATATCTGATCCTTGTCAGCCCGGTTACAGGGTCTTTGGATCTTCAACATGTTCACAGAAACGCAAAACTATACATTTTATATTTCAGTTTCAAAAACGGGTTAAGAGTTCAGTAACAAAATACAAAGACAGGTTTAGAGACACACTGGAAATTGTAAATGAATACAGCCAGGCAATTAAGAGAAACAGCTCCAGCAAGGGGCAAATAGCTTATGAAATAAGTTCTTGCTCTTTGGAATGATTTTTATTTGTCACAAAGCATTTAGTTATTTCTGAATAACATGATGTACCTTATAGGTCAAATGCTGCTTCATCTGAATTTTCTCTCCAGCAAGGACTTTCAGCAATTCTTCCTGAGGCCTAAGACTCCAAACAGATCAAGAACCATTGCTCTAAAAATAACAAGACAGGAAACAATGAATACTGGCGAGGATGCGGAGAAAGGAGAACTCTTACACTGTTGATGGGAATGTGAGCTTGTGCAGCCACTCTGGAAATAGTGTGGAGGGTCCTCAAAGAGTTAAAAATAGAGCTACCCTACAACCCCAAAATTGCACTACTTAGTATTTATCCCAAAGACACAGATATAGCAAAACAAACGCACCCCAATGTTCATAGCAGCAATGTCCACAAGTTAAAATATGGAAAGAGCTCAGATGTCCATCAATAGATGAGTGGATAAAGAAGATGTGACTCATATGTAAAATGGAATATTACTCAGCCATCAGAAAGGACGAACAGCTACCACTTAATCAGCATGGATAGAACTGGAGGGGATGACGCTGAGTGAAAATAGTCAATCGGAGAAAGACAATTATCATATGGTTTCACTCATACGTGGAATATAAGAAATAGGGCAGAGAATCATTAGGGAAGGGAAGGAAAACTGAATGGGAAGAAATCAGAAAGGGAGACAAACCATGAGAGACTCTTAAATCTAGGAAACAAACTGAGGGTCCTTGAAGGGGAGGGGGTCAGGGGGATGGGGGTAACTGAGAGATAGGCATTATGGAGCGCACATGATGTGATGAGTACTGGATGTTATATGCAACCAATGAATTATTGAACACTACATCTGAAACTAATGATGTACTCTATATTGGCTAGTTGAATTTGAATTAAAAAAAAAGATTTAAGAAAAGGACCACTGCTCTAGACTATTATAGTCACATGATCTATTTTATTTCTTATACACAGATTTTAAAATACATTTTTAAAAGAAAGCCCTTTAGAAGAGGGTTTTCTCTGAATCTGCCTTGTTTCTACAGATATAAGTGTACTCTGCATCTTTTCTAGTTTTGAGTATATTCTTTTGTTCCCTTCTCAGTGGAGGTACAGAACAGTTGGTAACTATCATTTAGAATTGATCTCAATGTTGTTGCTTTACTCTGCATGCATTAAATAGTTGTAGGAGTTTTCTCTGCTGTTACCAAGATTCCACAATCTTGGTAACAGCAGAGAAATGATGATACGGAGAATAAGGTCAGCATTCTTGAAATAACATGCAAGGTGAGCCTTCATAAACAATAGAAGGAAAATTCACTATCACCCAGTTTAGGGAAGAAAAAAAAAAGTGGTTGTAAGTGGTGACAGTACAATTTCTTAGAATATTGTGAATTAAAATAATGCAATTATGCCTACAACACATGAGCTTTGCCAATCTGAAGAAATCACCAAAAAAGATATGTTAATTCACTGGCTAAAAAGCAGGAAAGACTGGGTCAGAAAATTTACTGAATTCTTTAATAACAAAGAATGTGTTCACCAAAATCTCATGAATAGAAGTAAGGAACAAGAATTTAGATTTTTTCCCCCAACAGTGGTAAAAAGATAGAGACATAAAAACCCGATGTACTGGAAGCCCAGGGGGCTTCAGCTTAGACTTCTCTGTCTGAACCATTTAAAGCATATTCACTGCATGTTGCACTAATTATGGTTTTGTTGTTGGTTTTAGATTTTATTTATTTATTTATTTGAGAGAGAGAGTACAGAGGGAAAGTGAGAGGGAGAAGCAGACACCCCACTGGGCAGGGAGCCCAATGTGGGGCTCGATCCCAGGACCCCAAGATCATGATCTGAGCTGAAGGCAGCCACTTAATCCACTGAGCCACCCAGGTGCCCTGCACTAATTCTAGGTTAACTAAATGATCTTTTTCTTAAAGTCTGAGGACACAATGTAATTAAGAGTCTCTCTCCATTATTTGATGTTTGATTACAGGTATTTTTCAAAACTTATTCCGCCCTCTACCCATTCTGCCTCAGATCTGGGCAAGCTGGTAAGAAATCTCAAGTGCTTTGCCACTAGCAGTAAGTTCAAACCATGCACTAAAACCCTCACTCCAGTTCCAGCCCCTAACTACCATGAAAACTTAGAGCCAGTCTCTTTTCTTTAACAGTTCTTTCAAGCTATTTTCAGATCAACTTGAGAGACCTGTCCTGCTCTCCCCAGAAAGCTTCATTCTGGGAATAAAAGACCTTTTCATAGTGGGTGGGAGGGTGTGTGTGTGTGTTTGTAGCATCACGGATTTGGAAATCCAAACCACATTTTGGGTCATGATCCATCCCAAGTCTGTGGAATGGCCACAAGACCCAGTCACCATGATACTGGACGGAGGGTCCCTTTCAATGAGGACATAATCATCTTAGTACTAATCTGAGAAAGAAATCTGCCTCCAAGAAAAACCTAAAAACATCAATTTCTTATGAGTTCATATACTGGGAATCCATTCTATTAAACCTAATCAATGCTAACATGATGCCAAGACTAAATGTCAAAAACTGAGAAGTTGCAGACTCGTCTTGGGAATGGTAACACCTCCAATGGACCATTCAATACATCTTCTCTTTTTGCTTTCATCTATCACATGGAAGCACAATTGTAAGAAACATGATGTGTAAGAACTAATACACACTCCTTATGAAGGAACAGTTCTACTTTATGGGAGGGAGACTAGAATGCCTGCAGGGGGGCAGTAGTTAACTTAACCGGAGCAGGCAAGAGAAATAGATGGGTTAAACTTTTGTATCACAACCCAGGAGAGCCTGGTTCTGTAACACTGTCTATTAAAAAATCCTTTACTGTCCTTTAAAAGATAACACATGGCAAGCTTCTGAGCTGCTGCTGTAAATGCTAAGGTTCAAATGCTGCATAACTAGAAACACCAGTATTTTATTCCCATTGTTATCAAATTAAATTTTAAAAATTCTTGATATCCACAATGTAGATACTAATTTACAGGTTTATACATATAAATGAGAAGAGAGTGCCACTGAAGGAACCAAGGACTTCTTTCAATGCTCCCTTGTTTTATATTCCATTTTCATTTTTATTTCATGTTGACTAGACTCTTACGTGGCATTGTTATAAAAGTTGACATTCAATAAGTGGGTCTCTCTCTTTAGATTTAGATATATTAGTTGACTATGGTATTGCATGCACAAGGGCCATATTTTATGGAAACTTTGAGCTATCTGAAAACGCATAACAAATATTTTTTGCTGAACTAGAAATTTGCAAAAACAAGGGTGGTCTTTAAAGAACTCTAGGACTTGGGAGTTATCCAGAACTCCCAAGTTTCAAGCGTTGGCTCCATCACTGTGTGACTGTGGAAAGTTCGTTCAACTCAGCTATCCACAAAGAATGTTGTAAGGGTTAAATGAGATTTCATAGGTAAGTATCCATCACAGTACTGGGCACTGGGAAGTGCTTAATAAACTAACTGCTTTTTATCTCTGAGTTAGTCTGGTCCTTTGGGTTTTGGTACTTCTGAAATGCTGTAGGTCTCCGGGAGCCTCATTATTCATAGTTATTCAGAACATTCAAATTGGCATACCCAGAAAGGACAGTTTCTTTGGTTTAATTTGTGGAAATACACTAGCAAAACAACCAGGAAGAATTACTACCTGGTAGTTAGTGTGTTGACTCACCCATTTTTTAATTTGATGTAAAGAGCAAGCAGAAAGAATTATTGATTGTAATATATTTCTCATTCATGGATCCTCATGGGGGCCTCTGCTTTTCTGCTCATGCTTTCTGACAAGCCACAGGAAATCTACATGCTTACAGGACAGAAGCAATGTTCTCATCAACCAACACAAAGGACCAGGCAACTGCCTTTCTGATAAATAAAGAGTCCACTATTTATTTTGAAGGAGTAGTCCTCTAGGGGAATTCACTACCTAGCCTCAGAAAGCACTGTCGCAAACTGATTCTACAGGAGGAAACTCTGATGCTGGCAGTGGGTAAGATTCTGGAAAATAAATAAATGAATAAATAAAATAAATAAAAATCAAGCTTTCTGCTTTCTTCCTCCCCCCAATTTTTTTTCTAGTTAATTTCTATGAGCCTGAAACAAAGTCACTTATAAACACAAGGAAATGCAAGAGCCTGTTGATACAATGTTATGGTTGAACATATAAATGTATCAAAGGTCAAGTTTCAGTTACAGTTCCTATAGTAATTGTAACTTGGCCACTCACCACTTCAACAGTAACAACCTGAGTATCCATAGCTGGAGAAAACATTTCTGCTGCAGCTCTGGGACTTTCCGTCACTGAAAAGTCTGGGTTATTATGTTGCATTTGTTTTTGCTGGGTTTACTCATATACGTATTTCATAAGCATCGTGTTTAGGTTCTACTACTGAGAGCTCTTCTTTTTCTTTTAGAAATTATGTTATGTTAGTGACCATACAGTACATCATTAGTTTTTGATGTAGTGGTCCATGGTTGATTGTTTGTGTATAACACCCTGTGCTCCAAGCAATCCATGCCCTCCTTAATACCCATCAGGGAGCTCACCCATCCTCCCAACACCCTCCCTCCAAAACTCTCAGCTTGTTTCCTGGAGTCCATAGTCTCTCGTGGTTCGTCTCCAGCTCTGATCTCCGCCCCCCTACCCCTTCACATTTTTCTTTTCCTTCTCCTACTGTCCTCCATGCTATTCCTTATGTTCCACAAATAAGTGAAACCATATGATTATTGACTTTCTGAAAGCTCTTCAAATTGGTCCCGCTCTTTAAGTGGTGATGGGTTCAGCCACATGTATCTTGCTATTGCCCTTTTCAGCCAATAGCATTTTAATGTGTCCTTAACTTTAATAGAGAAACACTTATGATAAATCCTCTCTGGTAAACTGGGAGGCTTTTGTACACTAAGATGTAAGTCAGAAAATTTAGGAATATTCACCATGCAGCAAATGGACTCAAAGTGGAAAATATATAAAAATTAAGGACCGAAAGACAGGAAGTGATGGATACAAAGCTGAGCGTGGTTTTATGGGAACTATGGAAAAAACCCCAATAATATAAACATTGGATAGATTTCACTTTAAAAGCAGAGGTACAAATGATTTTTAAATACATGTAGCAGGAAAACTAGAAAGACAATAAATATATTTTCATATTCAGACAAGAATTAGTGACCTCTGAACTTTGTATTCAAAGCTCAGTAAAACAACTCAGCATGATGCCAGAATCATAATAGAAGACCAAATAGCCAGTCTATACAGTCAAAGTGAAGTGGATGATTCTAGAACTAGAACAAGGGCCAACAGACCATAGTCCATGGGCCAAATAGAGTATGAAGTCTGCTTTTTAAGTAAATAAACCCCCAATACCTTTAAATATTGTCCAGGGTTGCTTTCATGCTAGAGTGACAGGCAGATGGAATAGTTATGACAGAAACCACTGGGTTGGCAAAACCTAAAATATTTATGATCTGAACCTTTACAGAAAATTCAGCCAAAAAGCTTAAATAAAAGCAGACATAGATCTATTGCCTGGAATATAAACTCTCTATATTCACTGAGAAATGGACAATTAAAAAAAATACACAAAAAACTTGGACTAGAACCATTCACTTATTTTTGTTTGCTTTTAGGCCATAGAGTTTCCAAATTCCAACTATAATGTGGATAAGTTATTCCCTTAAAATTTTTCAGAAAAAAAATTTTCGAAAAAGCTGATAGGATTTTCCTCTATCTAGTAATCCAAGCCACAGATGTATAGGTTCAATGCATTTTAAAATCTATATCTTACTGGATTTAAAGTTCAAATGTCCTATACTTGAAATCCAAATATTAAAAAGCATATTTGTGTTTTTTACTTTAGGAATATTCTTAAAGTCAAGTAGAGATAAAACATTTGCAAAAAATAATTATATGCCACCCAAGCAAAATGTTTATCATTTAATAACCAAGCTTTAGAGAAATGAGGAAGAAGGGACAAATGGCTATATCCAATATAGCATGAAAGAATGCCAGAAGGAACTTAGTGATACATTAAATTCATTTTGTTGAAAAAAATAAGAAATAGTTGCACTAGCTGAAGGAAATGTGGTAATACTTTTGGAAGTTTCAGCAAGAGAAATTCAGACAAAATACTATAAAAAACAAAGCCATAAGGACAACTAAGCTGTGTAAAATTATGACAAGAAATCTGGAAACTTGTGTTCGGGTAATATCCCAAATAATGAAAGCAATTATGGCAAATAGCAAAGGACTGCATATTTTCAGAAAAAAAAGTCAAGCCTGGAATTATAAAATGGTCAATTTAGCTTCATACCTTTTTAAAAAAAATACCCAAGTGACTCATCAAGAAATCAATTTTCAACTGCTTACAAGATTCAGAAGATACAAAATACAAAATAATAACCAACACGCTTGTGGCCTTCTGAAAAACACTGAAGTTAGACCAATCTCATTTCTTTCTATGTTACAGTGACAGGGATAGTTGACGGGAGTCAACTGAGGTCTTCCAATCAGCTGCTTATGAGATGCATCTTGTATGAAAGACAAAGATGGTGTAGAAAAAGACACAGACTCTCCTAGAACTGCAAGGTGGGAGCTACCAGATACAGGTGAGTTCAAACTGAGAGGTACTATTTTTTTTTTTTTGAAGATTTTGAAGTCAGGTCATCTGACACTGGACTGATGGTTTCTGTGTCACTTTATAGCACTGTAATGTCTCTTCCTTTGTATCTGTCCCACTTGGGGTTCCCACAGAAGTTGACCCCAAGGGAAGGATTTGGGTGGAAACTTGGGGAGGTGCACAGAACATCTGAAGGGGAATAGAGATGTGATATAGGGATGAGAAAGCATCCACTAAGGGATAACAGCAAGCCAGTTACCACTATATGCAAACAGGCCTTAATTTCTCAGGAGAACACTGGAAATGCCATAAAAGCCAACAGTTATGTGCTGATGTGTATCTTCTCAAAATTCCTATGTTGAAACTTTAACCCCAGTACCTCAGAATATGACTATATTTGGAGATAGGGTCTTGAAAGAGGTGATGAAGCTAAAATGAGGGCATTAGACTCTAATCTAATGTGACTCAGGTCTCTATAAGAAGAGAAAATGTGGACAAAGATACACCAGCAATGTGCACACACAGAGGAAAGACCACATGAATAGCAATGAGAAGATGGCCATCTTTAAGCCAAGGAAAGAGGCCCATAGAAATCAGACCTGCCGGGGCGCCTGGGTGGCTCAGTTGGTTGGACGACTGCCTTCGGCTCAGGTTATGATCTTAGAGTCCTGGGATCAAGTCCCGCATCGGGCTCCCAGCTCCATGGGGAGTCTGCTTCTCCCTCTGACCTTCTCCTCGCTCATGTTCTCTCTCACTGTCTCTCTCTCAAATAAATAAATAAAATCTTAAAAAAAAAAAAAAAAAGAAAGAAAAGAAAAGAAATCAGACCTGCCAAAAACTTGGGCTTCAACTTTTAGCCTCCAGAACTGTAAGAAAATAGATGTCTGTTGTTTAGGCTAAGGCTACACAAGCTGTGGTGTTTTGTTATGACAACAATAGCAAACCAACATACCATGCCTCAGAATTTTCCCTCTCCAGCCGTGAAGAAGCTGGTGTAGCTGTACTTGAGTTTACCCTCTGTATTTGTGGCTCTTCTGGACACATGGTCTCCTTGTCAAGCTTAAGCCTCTGGTTGGGACCCTGACCTGGATCGTCCTCACCTGTCTTCCTGCCCCCCTCCCTGTTCTGTTCTGTTCCAGTACTGCTCCCAGCTATGCACAGTCAGCAATACATCTACATCCAACTGAATAAGACATTTAAGGATAACCCTTCCCAGCAAGGACTCAGGTGGACAGATGTTTTGGTAACCACATCAGCATTCAAAAGAGTCAGCAGAGCTGGAATGAAGGGAATAGAATGGATTTTAATAGCAAACACACAGGGAATTAAAACCATTTCAGAGAGATAAGAGCCATCAGTTACAGCCAAAGATTTAGAATTCAGACTGAATCCTAAAGCAGAGTATAACACAATAACGCAACGCTAGTGTCATTATTGCAAGTAAAGAGCGTAGGACTGACACAGAACAAATGAGGGATGGGTGTGAATACACATTTTAATTCATTGCGCCAATAGTGCTTGATGATATGAAGTTATTATCCATCTAGAGAACAAGAGGACAGCATGCTGGAAGAAATTAATTTTTCCATTACGCATCTGGGTAACAATTACATATCTAGTTTGGAATCTTATGAAATGATGTGTGAAATGGAAATACTGAAAAGAGGCAAGAAATGAATAATCAAGATGGTTTAAAAAAACCTTTGAGGAAAAGCTTATGAACGTTGGAGAATGAAGACCAGCAACACTCCTGGGAGTTTTTGAAGTGGTGCCTGCTGCATTCAGGTCAGCTGTTATCTATCCCCACTGAGAATTTAAAAGAGAAGAAATGAATTTAAAAAGTTGAGGGAGAGATTTAACTGAGCTTCACAAACTTTGAGGGTCAGAGCAAAATTCTAGAAAATACCACAAAAGTTTTTTTAAAAAAACAAAACACCTCTCTAGGGGCCTTTAAGAACAAAGGTGAAGATCAAGCTTTACAATGGCTCCTGGGAACAAATAATTCCAAAGAAGAACAGTTCTTGGACTCTGAGTAGTATTTAAGAATTCAGTGACAATTTAACTTGCCTACAACTTCTTTATTTAAAGCCTGACCTAATCTCTCCCGGAACTGCAGATTCAAATTTATTTTTGTGGCCTGGATAGACATTATCCTGGTAGAGTTATGTAAGGTCCTTTTATGGAGGAGGGAGATAAACCTCTCAGAGATTTTCTACCTCTGTGTCAAAAAGTTTTTTTTTTTTTTTAATTGGGGTACAATTCATATAACATAAAGTAAGCCATTTTAATATGTACAATTCAGTAGCATTCAATACATCACAATGGAACAAAACCATCACCTTTACCAAGTTCCAAGTCTGTGTTGATATTTGCAATTAGGACAATCTTTAGGGGTCCTAGTGAGGTTTCCTAGTAAAATAATGATGTGGTACAGAGACTGGAAATCTGAAGGGTTCCATTAAATTTTCATTTGGCATTAAAACAACCACTTAGTACATGAGTGATACATGTTTATGCTTCTAAATGGATGATAATCAAATAAGTTAAGGTGCTATTCACCACCAATGTAAAATTCCAACTAGAGAATGCCCTAGGGAACAAATCCTCACTCTTCAATTTAGCTTCTAAAAAAAGCATAAACATACTATATTCCAAAAGGTACCTTTCAAATAAATTTTGATTACTGTTAATTAGAGAAAATTCAATCTTTAATGGGTAATTTTGTGCATAAGCTTCAAGAAAACTAATCTAAAAGTCTATCCTTCAATGTTTACCAGTTATTATATGATATATTTGAAAAATGGTAAGCATAATGACAAGATAAACATTAGTCATTAAGTCAAAATGCAATTATATATTTTATGGAGAAGTACATAAGAATTAATGAACATGTAATGGTAACGAAACTAAATATAATGAGCCTTGACTATGCAAAAATATATATGTTTGAAAAAGATAGTGAAAGGAGCTGTCTTCTGACCCTCACCAAAAATGTAGGAATAGGATATATCACAAGCTGCTATTCTTTCCGCACGTGTAAGGATTCATGGATGAGAAAGCCAATGGTCTCTCAGTAAATCCTAGACTTTCTAGTCTTTCATATTTTAGCTAACTAGCTAACTTGTAATAAACCCACTGAATAATACATATGACCTTAAGAAAAGACACATGATTTAAAGAGAGGAAATATTCCCCAAACCAAGTATTTCTCCCCGGGAAGTCATCCGTGGGGTCTGAAAGTACTATTTGAAGATAATGAAGTCTCTGGTTAAATTGTATATATGCACTCTGGTTATAACAATTTTGCAATTAGTTTAATAAGAGTCCATTTAGTAGGGTCATGAGTGAATGGATAAATTTAAATGGAGGAACTCCCTGAAGGGCAAAAATGTAGAGTGAAGGACTTCCTGGAGATAGAATAATTTGGGAGGCTGGGTCCTTTGCAGTATGAGGGCACTGGAAAGCCATCTTGAAAGAAGCAAAGAAGAGCTCAGAGGTACTCTGAACCCTTCGAATGTCTTTATGAGCTAGGGTACAATTGGTGGTACTAGGCTTTCACAGAGAAGCCTACTTAACCTTTATTTAGCCCTTATTACTTGGTAAAACATTTAGGATATTATGAATATCACTTCCTGTATTCCTTTTTTTGGATCAAGAAAACTGATATCTATAGTTTCACATAAGGATTCTCTCATTAGTTCAGCAACAGTGAATTTGCCTTTAGGTGAGCTACACCCATCACACCTTCTGCTGCTAATACTGAATCTTTGAAGGAAATGTTCTTGTTTGGTTCTTCTGAAGCTGGATGATTTCACTTTTTCATGACTGATCTTGTAAACTACTTAACTGTTTCAAAGTACCTCTTTTTTTTTTTTAAAGATTTTATTTATTTATTTGACAGAGATCACAAGTAGATGGAGAGGCAGAGAGAGAGATAGAGAGAGGGAAGCAGGCTCCCCGCTGAGCAGAGAGCCCGATGCGGGACTCGATCCCAGGACCCCGAGATCATGACCTGAGCCAAAGGCAGCGGCTTAACCCACTGAGCCACCCAGGCGCCCCTTCAAAGTACCTCTTAAAGAGAATTTTCCATTGCAAATATGAGATAATCTCTTCAATATTTAATATTATTACTAAATAATATTAATAATATTTACTATTATTACTCTTCAGGGGGTGCCTGAGTGGTTCAGTCTGTTAAGTACCAACTCTTGATTTTGGCTCTGGTCATGATCTTAGGGTCCTGGGATTGAGCCCCATGTAGGGCTCCACACTCAGCGGAGAGTCTGCTTCAGATTCTCTCCCTCTGCCCCTCCCCACCTCAAATAAACCAATAATCCTTTTAAAAAATATTATTACTCTTCAGCCTACCTACTTTGAAAAGCACGGTATTTTCCATTAGCCCTTTTTCTCTTCTTGGCAGTAGACCTAGCAGAGTTTTAAATTTTATGTGGACAATGGCCTGTTTCATTCCCATCAACAAGCTCCTACTGCAAACCTTCATAATTGACCGATATAACTACAGTCTATAACTGATTAATGGACTCAGATGACAGATCACCCAAATAGAGGAGACAGAAGGGCCAGGCTGGGTTTGGTTCTCTCTGAGTCTCAGTTTTCCCCTTGTAACAGGCAAATATATGGCTGAACTGTAGCCTTACCCCCAAATCAAATGTTGAATTCCTAATCCCCAGTACGTCAGAATGTGGCCACACTTGGAAACAGGGTCTTTACGAAGGTAACTAAGTTAAAATAAGGTCATTAGGGTAGGCTCTAATATGACTGGTGTCCTTAAAAAAGAGGGAGTTTAGATACAAATGCATTCAGAGGGACGATGATGTGAAGACAGGGAGAGAAGGCAATCTACGAGACTCTACAAGCCGCAGAGAAAGGCCCATGGCAGATCCTTCCCTCCCAGCCCTTGAACAGAAGCGATTCTGCCAGCATCTTGATCCTAGACATCTAGCCTATGGAACCATGAGAAAATACATTTCTATTGTTTAAGCCACCCGGTCTGTGCTACTTTCTATGACAACCCTGGCAAATTCATAGAGTTGAAGTGATGTCTGCAAATTCAGAAGCATATAAAGCAAGGAATACATTGTCTACAAGGAAAGATAAGCTTTCAGAAGTCCAGTGTGCTATCCATCTGCAACAGAGCCAAGACGATCTTTCAATAAGTTGTCCAGCATAGGGTTTCTCTAGCTTTATCTTATATTCCAAGAAGCAATATGAAAGAACCTGGGCCTCACCATGCTGGGAAAACAAAGCTGTCCTCCCTTTTTATTCTAAGAGAAATATTTATTTTTCCTTTATGTAAGTTTTAAGAACGCGAAAGAGTGGCAGTATTAGGAATCCATTTTATTGAGAATTTTTTCCATAGTTATTTTTACTGTTGTCATTGTCAAACTTGACCTGCATCAGGGCGCCTGGGTGGCTCAGTGGGTTAAAGCCTCTGCCTTTAGCTCGGGTCATGATCCCAGGGTCGTGGGATCGAGCCCCGCACTGGGCTCTCTGCTCAGCGGGGAGCCTGCTTCCCCTCTCTCTCTGCCTGCCTCTCTGTCTACTTGTGATTTCTGTCTGTCAAATAAATAAATAAAATCTTAAAAAAAAAAAAAACTAGACCTGCATCCACTCAGACCACTAGTTCTGAGGGCCATTAATTTTACACTGACCACCAGATGAAAATTACTGGTTTAGTGTCCATGTAGCAGACCACGGGCAACTGTCTTATTGGAGATGTTACTGATTTTATTTTGAGACTTTGGAAGCAAGGTGTAGATTATCCACTGTTTTTATGTCACCACTGTTTTTACATCATAGTAGCTGCATAGATAAATTCAATTTTTCTTCCTTCTTTTTTCATGCTTCTTGTTCAAAAAAGCAATCCATCTTCTGGACAGAAATATAACTACTGAATATTTTAGGCTTACATTACAATTGTTATTTAGTTGTAAGGTTGATGATTACCTGTCCTCTTGGGGAAATCTTGGGACGTATCGGTAAAATGAAGATAGTGATATCTTTTAGATCCCAAAGCCAATGTCCAGTTGAGGTTCTGTCTGGCTGTGAGGTCTATGAATGTCTGAAGTTGATGACAGTTCAGCTGCTGTGTCATAGTGATGCCATTTCCATGCTTTTTCAATCCAATGCATTTTGATTATTTGCAAATACCTCTTTACTCATCCATTTATAGGAGAAAAACCCAAAGATAGCCCTTTCTATGCTAGCCACAGAAAGTGTGGTCATATCACAATTCTTGTGTGGAGAAATGTCCCTGTTATGGTGAACAGAGTTTCTGGCATCGTTCTCAATGGCCTCTTTATTCTATCCACATTTTTCCATTGAAACATTTGTATAATGATATGTTCTAGTAAAAGCATAATTAGAAGAAAAAAGAGTTACCCTTAAAAATCTCTAATCAAGACAGCTGCCAAGAGTTGTCTGCTTTGCCAATGAGGGGAAATTTATGCCACAGATTCTCCACCAGTATTGCTACCCTGGATTCAGTGTAGCCAGAAAAGACTGGAATAAGACTGATGAAGTTTGCTCTAATGTCTGAATGTCCAGATGCCCTCTGAGGGCACGCAATGTCATCTCTAAGTGATTTAGCTCTGGTCATTGTTGCATCACCATAAACATCTTCAGGCTCTCACCCAGGATTATTTAAAAAGTTAAATGCACTTCAGAAAGGTCTAGATAAGGTTGGCCATTGCTTCATGTTATGATGTAAGCACTGTGTGAAGGTCTGTTTTGCTTAACTATGACCATAAAGGGTGGGATATCAACACAGCTACATGAAATTCACCAGTAGTTGGTTAAAGAATAATTTCACCAATGGTCTCTGTCTTCCCTACCACCAAATCTACCACTTTTTCTCTGAAAATGGATTTAGGTGATTAATGTACCATTCCCCTTTTATCATTGGCTATGACACCATTGTGGGAAAAAGTCCATGTGAACACAGAGGCTATGAGAGAATCAAAACAGCCTAGATGATTCCACGCTGGATTAGAGATCTAGGGTAAAGATGACACACCTACATTAGGTGCATATCATATCTGTAGTACCGTTTCTTCAGTCTTCATCATACACAATTACACAGTTCGGAGTTTCTGTTCAGTTATCGTAATTGCTACTACAAGAGTGACAGTTTGAGCCATACTTATTATTTAGTTCTTCTCTAGGGTTTCGACTGCTTCATCTAAACTTTATTTCCTTCAAACAGAAATGAGGTTTTTTTGTTTTTTTTTTTTCTTTAAAGAGCTCATTCTCTTCTAGGTTGAAGAAAATAATGCAAACCAAATAAAAATGTTCAAAATATTGTCTCTGCCACTGGCAAATCACTTGTCTGCTTTTGCTGTTTTCATCTAAACTCAGCTGGCATTGCGAGGACTCTGTCACAGAGCTTGGTGGCAGGCCAATGGCCATGATGACACGATGCACACCCCAGTGGTAAAATGACTGAGAAAAACAAACACCACCTTGCTTTAGTAGCAATGATTACCTTTGGCAATTACTGAAGAACAAAGAGCTTTTATCTATCAGAAATTAAATTTTCTCTTTCAACAAAGTTGCTTAACATTTCCCCAAAATTTTTCATTAGAGGCAAGGGCAAGTTTAGGGAGTCTGAAATTAAAATTTGACAATGGACATACAAAGTGGCCTCCTATGTTTAATGCTTTTGAAAACTTATTAGGCACACAGTCTTCTAAAAGTGAAGGGGTGTAATATTTAAACGTTTGGTTCTTTTAAGGTTCATAAACTAAAGTCATCTAGTTTTTGCCCTTGATATTAAATTCTAGTATTTTGTTTTATATTTCAATTTTTACTCTAACACTTTTATGAGATGAATTCTAAATTATTATTACTTATAGTTTGCATTACATTCTCGTCATTTCTTTCTGAGATTGTTCTTCAGAAATGAGCTCCGGCAGCATGTAGACATGCCCCAGGGGGCCTACTCCATCAGCAAATATGCCACTCTCTACCCTCTACAATGAAGTGACTAGGAATACTTTCAGGGTAACCTGACACTTGCTAACAGTAAAAGATCCCACCAACCCCTCCTGGAATCACAAATCTCACTAAATCTGTCAATCAAGGTGAGGGTTCATCCTATCGTATGCTCTCCTTTCATAGAACAAGAACCAAAGTTCAACAACTCCCACTTGGCTTCTGGTTTCAAGCCAGGATAAACTGTAAAGAAAGGCTTCCTCTGACATCTGTGTTTAATCCTCCCTGACACATCGAGAACTCACCTTCAAGTACCGTCTGGTCTCCCGAGTATAAACACTACTTGTGTTTCATCTATGAGGATATAGGTATTTCTTTTGACTTTTTTTTTTTTTTTTAATTTTTGATGCACCATTTCTCCAAGAATTTTACATCAGCAACTGATAATCAGAATTTTTTTTCATGGTCCCCAGCACTATCCTTACAGTTCTCATTTTCAACACGAGGCTTCACAGTGCTTTAATAGCATCTCCAGTCGTTAGTCAAGTTCACATACTCATCCAAAGCAAGCATTCTTCTTAAGTAAGGTGAACTATCAACATGGAAGAAGAGAGTGACAAAATACCCAGTTGTTGGAATAATTCATGAACTCTTTTTTGAGTCCAGTACTTATATGACAACGATGGGCAGATTACTTGGTTAGAACAGCAAGAGTAAATTACCTCCGCGAAAAGTTTGACCATGGAAAAGTGATACAAGGTGGCAGGGGAGCGAAAGGAGAATAGAAGGACAGAAAATAAAGGTATGTGTGGGAACTTCATTTGTTGGTGAAATAGGATGTTTGAGCAACATCTGAGTCTTAGAGGAATTAGGCAGGAAAGGAGAGAATGAGAATAAGTGGAACTGGGGCTCCGGAGAAGTTAAGAGGGAACACAATTGGCTCAGTTGGAGGGACATGCAATTTTTGATCTCCTGGTCATGAGTTCAAGCCCTATGCTCAGGTGTAGAGATTGCCTTAAAAATTTGTGTTTAAGTAAATAAATAAGAAGAAAAGAGGTAAGAATGGGTGGGGAGGTACATGAATTTGGAGGTTGGAGCATAACTTGAGATAGATCTTTGGTAACTTCTTTTCTCCTCTAATGACCATGAGCCAAGGTCATCTTTTGTCCATTCAAAGCACTGCAAATAAAGGAAGGTACTCCTGGAAAGGAGTAACTATTTGTAACCACTGCTTTAGATAGGAAAGAAAATAGAACAGAAAGCAGCAAAGAAGCTAAAAGCAGCAGTTCAGTTCTGCTGAGGTTAAAGATGAGTTTGCCCTATCCCTATTTCACACAAATACCTGCTTTTCTCCAGCAACAGCTGACTGCCTGTGGTTGGAGCAGGGAAAATGGACTGTTGGCAAGATCCAAATTTGTGGGCATGAACAATGAATTGAGGAGGAAACAAATGGAGAAAGTAGGTGGTAGAGGAAGCTGAAAACAGAGTAAAGTTATGGACCTACGCTGCGCAGGGAAAAAAGGAAGCCAGGAGAAAGCTAAGGTACTATGAGAGAGCGAGAGAGAAAGAGAGAGAGAGAGAGAGAGTGTGTGTGTGTGTGTGTGTGTGTGTTGCAGGGAGGAGGCAAAAAATGACCGAGGTCTTCCTGTATTAGAATCAGAGCTTTGGTGGGAAAAAGAAAGTAAGAGAGCTGGAAGGAAAGAATGTTGCTCTCCATATGTGCCCATGGGTGAACCATTAGATTTAGATATATCAGTCTGGAACAATACCAAAGTCCCAAATATGGGTCTTGGAAGTAGGTTTCTAAAAATATGGGGTTTGGGGTACCTGGGTGGCTCAGTGGGTTAAAGCCTTTGCTTCAGCTCAGGTCATGATCCCAGGGTCCTGGGATAGAGCCCCGCCCTGGGCTGTCTGCTCAGCAGGGAGCCTGCTTCCTCCTCTCTCTCTCTCTCTCTGCCTGCCTCTCTGCCTACTTGTGATCTCTGTCAAAAAAAAAAAAAAATCTTAAAAAAAATAAAAATATGGGGTTTAGTACTTGACATGAAAACTGATGAAGACATGAGGTCAAGGTGCTAGAGTGTGCATGGGCTCCACATGGGTATGGAACTTGAGGAGACTCTTAGAAGTTGGAAAGGAATAGATACATGTGAGTTACAGATTTGACAAATACCAGATAAGGATCTGGAGGTGAAAGGTACTAGAACAGGGGCTGACAAAAGTTTCAAAAGAGGAGAGGCTTTCCTTTGGTGAGAATGTAGAGTTCCATATGAGCAACATGGAAATGTGGGACAATACTTGGGCCACCTTGCAGAGGTTCTGAGGGTCACCTGAAGTATTGGATGTAGAAGCCTTCCAAGGAGTATAAAATAGAACTCAAATGGAAAGAGTTACTATTGTTATTATTTACTGTCATTATTTGTGTACAGAATTATACATACAGACATCAGAACCTGCACACACACAGCACTACAAAATTACTAGTCTTACATGCTATCAGTCCTACTTTACTATTAACAGTTGCAACTCTTGTCAGATCTTACACTTTATATTAACAGTTTTTGAAGCACTTCATGTGCACATTTTAGTATTTTTTCACAACCATCTGGGAGGTAAATAGTGTAGATGTTATTACCCAGAGAGGTAGGAGCTGAGGAACTGAGATATGGAGTGATTTGGCTAAGGCCAATTCCAGTGCCAGAGCCAAGACTTAAATTTTGATCAAATAAACAGTAGTCTCTTAACTCCTGTTGCGAGTGGAAAAAAACAAAACAAAACACAAAACTTTTCACCAGGTGCTCATTTGGTTCCTGCTTTTCCTATATAACAATATCTAGAACACAGAAACACCTGATAACTCTCAGTTCTATTTTTTTTTCCTCAACCACTCTATTTAGAATATTAGAACTTTAGGAGCTCAGATACTGAATTTGCAAGAAGACGATCTTCAGCCAATTTCCTCTCCAAGGCTTCAAATATTTACCTACTGGCACAATTATTTTATAAATGGTCTCTTGGGGATAAAGACAAATCCATAATTCTGTTCCTAAGAAACGGCCGATCAAAAATGAATAGAGAATCATTTCTCGTTGATTTTCAGGAAAATGTGATGATACGCAATACAAGTGTGTCTACTACATCCAACCAATGGAAGTGTTTCAACACCAAAAGCATTCCTCAGACTCGCTCTCAAAATAGATTTTTTCTTTTTTAAGTAAGCTTGATGGCCAAGTGGGACCTGAACTCATGACCCTGAGATGAAGAGCCGTGTGTTCTCCTGACTGAACCAGCCAAGCACCCTTCAAAATAGATTTTTTAGTAGGAAGTGTCTCTCTTGACTAGAGTTATGCTTCAGTGATGACTGTATTTTTACGTTAATGCTTGCCTAATGACTATATTTTAAACAGGGCGGGCCTTATTTGCTTCATCTGTAAACGGCAATCCCCAGGACTGATAGTGTTAAAGTGGCTACCTAGCACAGTAGCTTGACTTGTCAAAGATTCAGTAACAGTAGAAGTGATTTTAATCAGCCATTATTTCTTAACCTGCATTTCATCATTTGAGTGTTTCCCTCCTTTGTGTGAATACACCATTCATCACGCTGACACCAACAAAAGGAAATAGATCATGACAGCCCTGAGTCCTAGAGCACAGTCTAATGGAGGAGGTGTTCGCAAGCTAATTGCTTCACAAAAGAAGTGGGTAGGGAAGGATCTATTTAAAGACACAAAAATCTCAACACAAAGAGAAGACATTTGGTAAATTCCCCAACATTAATAGTAAGAATATCTGTCCTTCAAAAAACACCAAAAAGAATGTAAAAAGACAAGTCATAAACCAGGACATAGATCAACCCAATAATGTGAATCATGCAATATACGGGTGACACTGGATGATAGCCAGTAAACAATTTTGTAAGATTCTGCACTAGTACCACTTTTACTCAGGAAAGGCATGTTTCTAGGGTTGGTTTTTTTTTTTTTTTTGCTACTTATCTAACATCTCTCTGCATCTCCATTCACATTCTGTTGGATCCTCTTCAGAGAGACCCACTAATACCCGTCAAAAATCATGCAGTCAGAGCGTGGCTCCCCGGCAGGCTCTGCCTCATGTCCGCTCCCTAGTTCATGGCTTAGGGTTGGCTGGGCTCCTTTTACCCCCCTCTCAGGTATCCCCTCTTCTGGCTCTCCTACCCAGATTGCTCCTGGGTGTCCCCCCTCTTCTCACCCTCCGTGCAGGACCAGCATGATGTCTGGAATGCAGAGGGCCCTCAGATGGTGCAGGGCTGGTACCTATGCTACAAGAGGAAGATGGACCCTAGGTCCATGGAAGCCAAGGACTGGGCTGTGGAGGGTTGGTGGGGTTTGGAGGAGAAAAGACTAGGGAGAGGAACCTGGGAACTTTGGTGTTAAATTTCCCTATGAAGTAGAAACCAAGGAAAGTGCAATGGGTTCCCTCAAGGAGCGTGCACACAATCATATCCTATGGACGAGTGGCCTAACCAAGGCCTCATGACTGCCTAAACATATACTCGGGAAAGAGACATACACAGCCATACCATGCACTGCCTAACTGTCCCGGCTCAGTGAAACTTGGTGTAGGAGATTATGAACCAGACAAAGAGCACTAATAATAAAGAAAATACTTCTATGTTACCTTATTGTGTTGAGCACAGTCTCCTGCAGGTGACGCACACAAACTCATTTAAGTCTCAGTACAGCCCCTTAGAAAGTATCTATTATAGGCTGAACCACATGGAATTGCCAAAACTCAACCATTTTGACCTACAAATGGCAATGGTGCTTGGTGCAGCCTGCATTTTGTCTGCATTTTATATATAAAGGAACTTAGATGTAGAGCACTTAAGTAATTGCTAGAAAGTGTCAAACTTTTAGGCCAGGCAACCAGGCTCCTGTTTCTGTGGTTGTTATTAACTCCTGAAATACACTGCCTCTCCACCACAATGAATTAAAATTTCTCCTAAAAATTCTCTCCACGAATTGGTGCCCAACCATTCCCAGTCTCTACACACCAATCTGTTCATGACATGCCTACTTCTTTTGAAATGCTATCACTGCTCACTCAGTCACTCAGCTGGAAATCTCAGAATCAAATTTTATTTCTTTTCTTCATTTCTAGTCCACAAGAATAAAAAATATGTATTGAGTCTCTGTCCGCAGGAGCTGCAAAATCATAGGCCACGAGAGCTGAAAGGAACTATACAGGTGATCTAGTCATGTTCTAAGGCAGACATAGTCACTGAGTGCTCAGACCAGGATCAGATGAGAGTCTGTATTCCACAGTTCTGGTCTTTTCTTTCTCTGCTTCAGCTTTCACATTGGATTCATGCTATAGATAATACCTCTTTGTTTCTCCAGAGATTCACAACCCATTTTAACTTTCTAACTGTTGCACAGGACAATAACTAGGCTCACCAAACACTCCCTCTGTATCAACAGTCTTCCAGATGGTTCACATGCATTAATATGGGCATCAGTGCAAGAACTCAATGGTATGTTCTATTTAAACCCTGTTTTACAAATTGGATACTAAAGCACAGATCAAGCCATTTGTCTCAGATCACTAAGCTTGTGGACCAGAGGCCATGCCATACACATTTGTAGACAAGATGCCGTGACCATACAGCTTCATCCTGCCCTACCCTTCACTGGGCGAGGCTTAGTTTTAAATCCTTTGGGAAGCAGTTCCCAATTCTCCCCTGACTCTGGGCTGAGTTGAAAGTCTCATCTGCCCAAACCTCAGATCCCCCATTCTACACATCGTATATACTTGATGACTTATTGGTCTTTCTCCACTGGATTGCAAACATCCTGAGGACAGTGACTGTGTTTTATTGTTCGTAATATTCACAGGACTAGACAGAATACCTAATAGTAATCACCACATAAATATTTGTTGAATGAACACATAGAAGAATGGATGGTCACCTAATTAATCTTCTTTCCTTCAATTTTTCATTATTCCAGCTCTCTTGTATCTTGAGGTGAGTTTGGGTAACTCGTAAGACATTTAATGTGTAAGTTCTATGAAGACAGGTGAGCCCTTTGTTATCTGCCTTAATAACTAAAGATAAGCCTTTTGATTTTTTGTTCCTTAAACTCTTGGTTATAAACTTGTCATTCTACTAATATAGTAGTTTTTCCCATCCATATCGGAGATATAAATTTGTTTTAAATTTTATACTTTGACTTTTGAGTGTGAAATAAATAAATTTATGTTATTTTACCTAGCCCATTACACCAGAAATTAGGTCTAAATAAGCAGGTCAAATAAATACTTTGACCTTAACACTGCAGGTTCTCAAATATTCATAGTCACATGGGTTTCAGATGTCATTACAGCGAGATTTTTTTTTTTTTAAGATTTTTATTTATTTATTTGACAGACAGAGATCACAAGTAGTCAGAGACAGGCAGAGAGAGAGGAGGAAGCAGGCTCCCTGCTGAGCAGAGAGCCCAAGCTCAATCCCAGGACCCTGGGATTTTGACCTGAGCCAAAGGCAGAGGCTTTGACCCACCTGAGCCACTCAGGTGCCCGAGGGAGATGTGTTTTAAATGATTTTATATTTAAATGTGTTCATTCTAACTGAGGTGTCCAAACTGCTACTGTGTCCTCTGATTTGCAACAGTACTCAGAATTCTAACAAATAGTGCTGAGTCAATTAAACATCCAATTGGAAAATGCATTATTTCTCTATGTCATATAAAAATTAATCCCAGATGTATACCAGAGCTTAGTACAAAAGGTGAAACAATAAAGCCCTTAGAAGAGAGCATCTTTCTGATCTGTGGATAGACAAAAAGCGCTAACTATATAAGAATAATACTAGTATATTGGACTCCATTAAGAAGCAGTGTTCAGGGGTGCCTGGGTGGCTCAGTGGTTTGGGCTGCTGCCTTCGGCTCGGGTCATGATCTCAGGGTCCTGGGATCGAGCCCCGCATCGGGCTCCCTGCTCCGCAGGAAGCCTGCTTCCCTCTCTCTCTCTCTCTCTGCCTGCCTCTCTGCCTACTTGTGATCTCTGTCTGTCAAATAAATAAATAAAATCTTTAAAAAAAAAAACCCACAAAACAAAACAATAAAAATCAGTGTTCATCAAAAGAAAAAAAATTAAGAGACTAAGAAAGGAAATCTCAGTCAGAAGAAGACATTCACAATACATGTATCCAACAAAGGAATTATATCTAAAATATATAAAGTATATGCACACTTAATTAAGAAAAAGAAAAATGAATGGGCAAGGACTTAGGTACTTCTCAAGAGAAGAAATCCAAATGGCCAATAAGTCTACAAAAAAGATTTGCAGTCTTGTCAGTCACCAAAGAAAGACAAAGAAATCCACAATGCCAGACAATTACTCTTCCACCAAAATGGCTAAAATGAAAAGGACAAAAAACAAGAAGTGTTGAGGACACCTGGATGATGTGATCAGTTAAGTGTCTGACTCTTGGTTTTGGCTCAGATCATGATTCAGGGATGATCTCAGAGTCCTGAGATGAAGCCCCACTTTGGGCTCCACACTCAGCATATAATCTTTTTTTTTTTTTTTTAAGATTTTATTTGTTTATTTGACAAAGAGAGAGAGATCACAAGTAGGCACAGAGAGGCAGGCAGAGAGAGAGGGAGAAGAACCTGATGTGGGGCTCAATCCCAGAACCCTAGGATCACGACCTGAGCCAAAGGCAGAGGTTTAACCCACTGATCCACCCAGGTGCCCCCAGCATGGAATCATCTTGAGATTCTCTCTCCCTCTCCTTCTGCCACTCCTTCTCATGCTCTCTCTCTTGCAAATAAATAAATCTTTAAAAAAAAAAAAAAGTGTTGATAAGAATCTGGAACAATGGGGTCTCTGACTATTGCCCCTGGGAGTATAAAGTGCACAGTCACTTCAGAGAATTCTTCGGCGGATTTCATTAACATGCTCTACATAAAGCAGTTCCATGCCTAGGTATACCGTGGAAATGCATATACACATTCAACAAAAGACATTCGTAAGAGTGTTCTTGGCATCAGTATTGCTAAGAACCCTGTAGTGGAAACTACACGTGTGTTCATCAACTGTGGAGCAAAAAAATTAAATGTGGATAGCCACGGTATGGAGCACCATGCAAAAATGAGAATGAAAAATCTACAAATTCACATAATTTGGGTGAATCTCAGAGATACAATGTTGAGTGAAGCCAGACACAGAAGAATGTGTACTATAGGACTTCCTTTAGTAACTCCAAAAACTGGCAAAGCTAATCTATAACTTAGAAGTCAGGAGAGTGGTTAGTTTGGGGGGGTGGAGTAAAAGGACTGCATGGGAGCATCAAGAGGGTGTATGGATGCCCGTGATGTTTTGTTCTTCTGATCTGGAAGCTGGAATCTGAGAGATGCCTGAACATCTTCACCTTATATTGAAGACATATTTACTTTTCCACATGTAAGTTATAAAAATAATAAAAATTACATGGAGAAGAAAGTCTTGGTGAAGGGCAACAACCATTACTTATGTTCATTATCACTTCATACATAAAAATGCATATTGGTTTGTGTTTTTTTTTTAGTAACATAGAATGTATTTGTAAATTGTAAGTAAGAGACCAGTGTCAGTTTTCTGGGTATTAGGGATTGAATTGGGTCCTCTCCAGACTCATAAATTGGAAGTCCTAAATCACCAATATCTCAGAATGTGATCTTACTTGGAAATAGGGTTGTTGTAGATGTAACTAAGTCAAAGGGAAGTGTTACCGGAGTAGGCCAGGCCCCTACTCCAGTATGCTTGGTGTTCTTGTAAAAGAGGAAATTTGGACACAGTTATGCATGTACAGAGGGGAGATGAGGACCCAGGGAGAGGATAGCTATATACAAGCCAACAGAAGAGGCCTGGAACAGCTCCCTGCCTCACAGCCTTCAGAGGGAACCAACCCTGCTGACATCTTGATCTTGGATCTTGATTTTCTAGACTCCAGATTTGTGAGACAATACATTTCTTTTATTTGAACCATTCAGTTTGTGGTAATTAGTTATAGCAACCCAAGCGAACTAATACGCTGGGAAAACCAAAAGGGGAAGCAACGTGCCTCTGGATACCCAGCCAGATAACAGGAAGGGACGGTGGTGTTAAAGGCTTTTCTGCTTAGGGACACCTGCTGCCCAATCCACCACTGCTTCACTAGCCCCTCACTCACTTGGTAAGGCTGCTCTAGGGAAGGAAGAATAATGGAATGCGTTATGCAAGGGAATGATCTTTTTCCTATTTTGAAGCAATGTAATGCTTGGAGTCATGTGATGCACTGAAGATGGAACATGAGAACCTAAGCCTCCCAAACAGTTCTGGAGACCCTGGCAAGAATCCTCAGAGAGGATTTTTCTGACCTGGCAGTGGCCTGGGTCTGAAGTACTTTCAAGAGGTAAAATGGTCCCCCGGATTATTCCTAAAGCAGTGGTTCCAATCATGCTTTAGTCAGGACCTCTTAGAGAATCCGTTGAAAGCCAAAATTCCCTTCATCAGATAAATGCCCATATTCATCCAGATTTAAGAGTATAGGTAAGGATTTTTAAGGCAGAGGGTTGGTTTTTGATCTCTCTTCTAGAAATAAAGATGGATGGCGACAGATAATGGCTAAAGACAATTTCATCTGTCATCTCAGAGGAAGTTAGCAACAACTTGTCCTCTGCCAAGACTCAAAGGTATCATTCTGGAAACTTTGTAATTTTTCCCCCATGGGTTGGTTTTTCTCTTCCCCTATCTTTTCTTTGCAGTGACTAGCAGTTAATTACTTAAAATGCAAAGAGAATGTATGTCTCTCTTCCGGGGCACAAAGGAAAGGGGAGGCCTGAGGAAGGAACTCAGTCCACAGCCAGGTTTGGGGAAAGAGGGAATAATAGTGAGGAGAGAAGCACAGACTGATCAGTGCTCACCTGTGGTGAACAACAAAGAATATCATTTCCTTGGAGAACATTCTCATTCTCTTCCCTGTGGAATTTCTAGTATTTCATTTCAACTCCATTTGCCAGCATAATTAAGTTGACATTACCTGTGCAGGACTATGAGAAGCTAAGTCATTGACTGGGGCTGGTTTGGAGGGTGAAGAGGGGGAAATAAAAACATGCAAGTATTTTATATTTTACACTGAAGATCTTTATTGCAAAGACCACAAACCCCAAAGCTACAACTGGCTAAACATTGCTCAAAGAGTTGGAGGCACTCAAGTGTAAAGGCGGGACCTATAATTTGCTCATCATCATATTTGCAGAGCTAACCACCCCTCCTGGCACATGGCAGACACTCCAAAAATTGTGTGAATGAATGAATGAATGAAGGCATAAATGAGTGAAATGGTCATGGGATTTGTAGTTCATAAGATTTGGATACTAGTGTACATTCATTGATCCATTAAATAGATGTGTGACAGATCACTCTGTCTTTGGGACTGACTTTTCATTTCTACAAAATGCATACTCCATATAGAGAAGGTGCTCAGACAATCTACACTTAGGAGTATTAGTTAATTAATTAATTATTAGTAGTAATTATTAATTAGCTAATAAGTTAACTAATGAGTATTAGTTAATAGTTAAGGAAAAGCTATCTGCAGTGCCCACTCTGTATAGTAGGTAAGATGGGGTGGTATGTGCCGGACATATAGTCTAAGAGTTTGCGGAAGTCTAATTTGGGAAAGCTTTGCTCTGTCCTTCGGAAAGTGATACCTACATTTACCTAACGTGAGGTCCTGTGATCTGTAATGCACTCAGTGGCACTTGCGTAGTTATTGCTGCAGGCAGGACTGGACCAAAATAGTAGGAGGAAAAGAAGAGAGAGGCAATGTCAGAATTCTGCTAGGGAGAGGGTTTTGACAAGTACAACTGCTCATTTGGATGAGAGAAGTTAACCCTTTCAGACCATCAGAGATTCCCACCACCTCGAGAACAGTCTCAGGAGTGGATCTCAAGGTTCTCCGAGTCTTTCAGTAAGGGAACGAGTCCCATCGTTTAGCTCATCTGCTCATCTTCAGGGCACATATGTCTTGAAGGTCTTGCATAAACACAACACAACGGAAACACGATTCAATTTGGAATGAAACAACAGCCAGGGTGTAAAAGAAATAAAAAATATACAGACTGACCAGAAATTGATTTCATTAATACTTATCTGGTTAAACTTAGGTTTTGTGTGAAATTAAGGGGATAATTTCTCTTATGTTTTCGATAAATGGCTCTAATTTTATTCAATGACTATTGTTCATCTTAAAGATGATTTTCTTATTGGGAAAAAAAAAAACTATGCTGTTACTATCCACACATCTTCTAATATTAAATGTCCTTTCTTGAAAATAATTAGCAAAACCTCCAATACATACACACCTACTGAATTGTTACACACAGCTTCTTTTGGTCAGTTTATTAAATTCTCCCAGCAGATTCCTCCAGGTTCTGGGCAGTGTTGTGCTTTGGCAGATAGAACTCCACTAGAAGGACTTAAATGGTTTCAAAGGTGTTGGGACCAGACACAGAATTTAACGGGCTTCCTAATTTCCATCTATCCTGACCTCACAGATACCAGGGTTTGTGTGATGTTTATGGGATATGTCCTCACTGACCTGTGATAAATAAAGCATTGTTTTCTTTTTCTTTCTTTTTTTTTTTTTAATGATCTAAAATGTGCAGTGTTTTCACAATGACTTTTTCTCATTTCTTGGCTCAGGAAATAGGATTCTTGCCTCCTGAAGTCATCCTGTTATTCACCAGCAAATATTACTGACCCAACAACTCCTCAGCTGAGGTAGGAGAACACAGAGAGGGTGGGAGAGGCCACAGTCTTGTTTTCTCCACACAGATTCATAGGGAAGTCTTTGCTTTCCCTTCCTTGCCTCAAGTGGTTTGAGGCCATGTCTGGAGGAGCCTAGGATGTTAAAATACCTCAAAAACAACAACAAAAAATAGTATGTCCAAAAGCCACAGGGACCACATGTTGTGAATGACGGCTTGGAAATGCTTTCGCTGGACTACAGACGTTAAGGATACAAACTTATCTAGGACTTTTAAAATAAACCATGATGAAAACAATACACATGTGCTATTCTTAGTGTTTGATAATTATACTGAGAACAATTTTTTTACTGTCTATTTAATCACATTGTTGACTACACAAAGAAATATATAATATTCTTTGCATTGGTATAGGTGTTAAAGTTAAAAAAAAAAGTCTACTGAATTGAGATGTTATCTGAAATCAATTTTTTTTTTTTTAAAGGTAAGCCTCTGAGTTAGCCATTAAAAAAAAAAAAAATGTCTTGCTCAGTGTGCCTGGCAAGGAGCCCATATTTCATACTGTTTGATGCGCACTGAATACACTGACCTGGAAGGATTTCATAATAATAGTAATAAACCCAAGTACCAGCCTTCAAGTATTCTTTTTTTTTAAAAAAATATTTATTTATTTATTTATTTGACAGACAGTGATCACAAATAGGCAGAGTGGCAGGCAGAGAGAGAGGAAGGGAAGCAGGCTCCTTGCTAAGCAGAGAGCCCAATGCAGGGCCCGAACCCAGAACCCTGAGATCATGACCTGAGCCCAGGGCAGAGGCTTTAACCCCCTGAGCCACCCAGGCACCCCCAATCTTCTGGTTCTAGGTCCCATGGAAAATACCTGGATCAGTTGTTCCCACATTTTGTATCTGAACTGCGCTGGTTATATATGAAGCCTCAGGGGATTGTTGTGCCAAAAATCCTGATTCAGGAAGTATAGGGTAGGGACAATAAAATGTGTATTTCTGTTACCCCTAAACTAAGACTATCACCCCGAAACCATCAATATCCATAAAAATGCACATAAATAATAGATTTGCCTCATTGTTGAAATAAAAATTGAAGGTGATACTCTAGTAAATTTACTCTAGTAAATTTGTGCTCAGAGGTAGTAGAGTTCAACAGAGGTAATTCCCCTCCCTACTTCTTGGGGCTGTCACTATGTGTATCTGAGTGCCCATCCTTTATACAAGAGTTCAAATGTTTGAGTAACCCTCAAAAGTGACTACCTTCCACACTATCTTCTGCTCCTCATACTGGCATGTAACAGAAGTTACCATAGTCAGACAACAAATAGCATTGCCAATAATAATGAAGGAGCTTCTAGGAAGTCAGTTTATAATTTATAGACTGAATGTATGAGTCTCCCCAAAAAGTTATGTGTTGAAATCTACTCCTCAGTGTGATGGTTTGGAGATAGGACCTCTAGGAGATAATGATGTTGTGAGGGTGGAGCGCTTATGAATCAATTAGTACCCATATATAAGGGACTCTAGAGAACTCCCTTGTTTGGAATATGGAGTATGGAGATTTTTCATAAAATTAAAAATAGAAATACCATATGATCCAGTAATTCCACTCCTGAGTACATACCCAAAGAAAATGAAAACACTAATTCAAAAGGATACATATACCTATGTTTATTGCAGCATTATTTACAATAACCAAGATTCAGAAGCAACCCAAGTACCCATTGATAGATGAATGGCTATATAAGGTGTGTGTGTGTGTGTGTGTGTGTCCCCACAATGGAATATTACTCAACCATGAAAAAGAATGAGATCCTGCCATTTGCAACAACATGCATAGATCTAGAGGACATCATGCCAAGTGAAATAAGTCAGGCAAAGAAAGACAAATACCATATGATTTCACTTATATGTGGAATCTAAGAAACAAAAAACAAAAATCAGAAATAGGCTCATAAATACAGAGAACAAACTGGTGGTTGTCAAAGGGGAGGAAGGTGGGGGATGGGCAAAGTAGAGGAAAGGTATTCAGAGGTACAATCTTACAGTTATACAATAAAAAAGTCACAGGGAATATAGTCATTACTGTAATAATGTATGGTGGCAGATGGTAACTACATTTATTATGGTGAACACTGTTTAATGTATAGAACTGTAGAATCACTAAGTCATACACCTGAAACTAATATAATATTGCATGTCAACTATACTTCAATAATAACATTTTTTTTTTAAGAGAGAGAGAGAGAGAGACTCCAGAGAACTCCCTCGCCCCTTCTGCCATGTGAGGTTACAATGAAAAGATGGACACTTGCAAACAATGGAATAGGTCAGGGAGCCCCGAAATAAACCTGTGTTTGTATGGTCAATTGATCTATGACAAGAGAGGCAAGGACATACAATGGGGAAAAGATTTGATAAATGATATTGGGAAGGCATAAGAATGGAACTGAAGCACTTTCTTAACACCATACACAAAATAATCTCAAAATGGATTAAACATCTCTTGTCCTGAAACCATAAAACTCCTAGAAGAAAAATAGACCTCAGCCTCAGCAACATCTATGAGCCCAGGAAGTGGGCTCTCCCAGCCACCCTAACTGTTAGAAATAAATTTCTGTTTTTATAAACCACCCAGTCTATGGTACTTTGTTATTGTAGCCTGAATGATCTAAGACTACCCCTTAATATGGAAAACAAATGAAAAAAAAATCTATTAATATTATGGCCAGTGAGTTTAATAGTCTAGAGCAAGGGTTGGCATTTCTGTAAAGGGCCAGATGCATTAGGCTTTGCTGGTTACAACTACTCACTGGGTAGAACACTCAAGTTCATAGATAATGTGATGAATAGATAAGATACATGATCCTGGCTGTTTTCCAATAAAGCTTTTTTTTTTTTTTTAAAGATTTAATTAATTAATTTATTTGACTGAAGGATCACAAGCAGGCAGAGAGGCAGGCAGAGAGAGAGGGGGAAGCAGGCTCCCTGCTGAGCAGGGGTCCCGAAGCAGGGCTGGATCCCAGGACCCTGGGATCATGACCTGAGCTGAAGGCAGAGGCTTTAACCCATTGAGCCACCCAGGCACCCCTCCAATAAAGCTTTATTTATGGACACTGAAATTTGTTTTTCATATAATTTGCTTGTGCTACAGAATATTATTCTTCTCTTGATTTTTTTTTCAACCATTGAAAGGTATAAAAACCATTCTTAGTTCAAGAAATATATAAAAAACAGGCAGGGGCCAGATTTGGCCCTTAGGCCATAGTTTGCCCACCCCGGGCTAGAGCACAAGATCAGAGTCCACAGTTGTATGAATTTTCTTCTTCTCTATTATTCTTTTGGTTGTATTGTTCTTTGGTCATAGATTGCATTCCTGCCTCCAGCCCATCCCCATGCAAATGCACTAGGGTCCTGGAGAGAAGATATATGAAATTCACTGCAAAATCATTGCTCCTACAGATACCCGGTGCATTCACATTGTGTTGCCCTGTAAGAGATACATTACAAACATCAAATAAGGCCCAGATCTACCATGGAACAAGATAGGCTCTGTGAAGACTTCCCCACTGCCTGTGCTTATGGCTCCTCATGTGTAAATCTAGACTTGACAAAACGCACCTCAGGGAGGGCCTGCCTGTAGCCTTGCCATGAATGTAGAAATCAAACAACAACAGCAAAACACAAATAAAAACTCATTTTTCATCAGACTGTCGATCTTGCTTATGAATATCTCTTTATCTTTTATCCATATAGCAAAATAGCAAAAAAGTTCATCATGAACTTAAAGCTTATTAACAGAGGCAGTTCTGATCTCCTGTTTCCTTCCAGCTAAGTAGCATGAAAGGGATGAGAGAAGCTGATGGATAATAGAGAGCTGTCAATGTTAAAAGGTTTACTCTATTAATATAGGGCAACATTTCCCAAAGCGTGGTATGCTGAACGCTGACTGTTAGATGTTCTGCCAAAAAAAGCATTTCAAGGTCAAATAAGTTTAGGAAGTGTGTCATAAAATATCCCTTCTTTCTTGATTCTTAGCATGCATTTGTAAATTAAAGGCTCTGAGGATTCTTGCAATAAAACCGCTTACCTAGGTTAAGTCAAGTGTTTCTCAATCTTTCTTAGGAAACCTTTTTTTTTTTTTTTCCTTTCCTTCACTTAACAGTTATTTGTATGCCAAAATACTAATGATCCAGACGACATTTTGGCAAACATTGATATAAACAAGAGGAAAGAATGGAAAGGTTTTAAGTAGGGAAGTGAATTATGTTTTAGAACCAACCACTTTGGTAAGGAGCAGACCTTTCTTTCCTGATTTTTGTCATTTTTAGGAAATGACCCTATATTCTAGTCATGTGCTCAAGCCAATTAATACAGCCACATTTGTTGTGGTAACTTTTTAAGAAGTGATAAAAGACGTGATGGTTTAAAAATAATCCTAACAGTACACATGATGGTGTGAAAAGTAACTGATGGTGTGTTGCCACTCTCTCGCCTCTACACCAATAGTCTGGTATATTCTCTAGACGTACTAGGCAGGGTTACCAGCTTCCATTTCATTTTTCAGTTTTTGTAGCAACTCTAAATCATAGGCATGAGTCTATTGCTTTGGATTATAAACTTTCAGCAGTATCTACCAAAAGAATTCATTCTTACACTTCTTTTTGCCTCATATACCTCTTATATCAAATCTATCAATAAGTTCTAGCAATTCTACCTTCAAAATACATGTCACGTCTGTCCACCTCCCCTGTCCGAACAGTCACTGGCACTCTGCCCTAACTGGTCTTCCTTCTTGCATCCCTTTATCCTTCTTGTCTTTTGCTCTTATTGCATCCATAAAGAGTTCCTCAAAACATAAATTAATGGTCCCTGGCTTCAAAGTCCTCAATGGCTTCCCATCAAAATAAAATTCAGAATCTTTTTCAAGGTCTGTGAGGTTTTGCATGATCAGGGTCCAGCCTCTCAACCATCTCCTCACCAAACTCTAGCCACATGTGCTTCCTCTCTGACCCCTGAATATTTCCAGTCTTCTCCTCTCC
Organism: Mustela lutreola; assembly: GCF_030435805.1. NCBI lineage: Eukaryota > Metazoa > Chordata > Mammalia > Carnivora > Mustelidae > Mustela > Mustela lutreola. Next base: position 85,439,960 of record NC_081297.1, on the reverse strand, counting down.
TTACAGCCTTCCCGTCTGCTACTTCCTCTGCCCAGATTGCTTTTTCTTACTTTTTTCCCAAGCTAAGCCCTATTCTTATTTCAACTATCAATTTAAATCTTTCATTGTCCGAGAGACCTTCCCAAAACACCAAATCTGAATCAGTTCCTATTGTTTTGTTTTGAAGATTTATTTATTTGAGAGAAATAGAGCATGCACACGAGCAGAGAGGAGGTACAGAGGAAGAGAGTCTCAAGCAGACCCCCTGCTGAGCTGGGAGCCTGATGAGGGACTCAATCCCACGACCCTGCAATCATGACCTGAACGGAAATCAAGAGTTGGATGATAACCAATGGAGCCACACAAGCACCTTTCCTGCTTTGCCCCCCTGCCTTTTTTAAATAGCACCCTGTTATTCATTCTACTTCCAACAATTTGTTATTACATGTTTATTTTTTAAATGTCCGTAAGTTCCACAAGATGGGGAACGCATCTGCTTTATTCAGCACTAACTGTGGAAAAATTGGCACTGTGTCTGGTCACAGAAGAGGCTTAATAATTATTTTTATATGAATGAAGCTCACCATTGGAAAGTTCTCTGATAGTTTTATCTGCTGCCTTTTCCTTACATGAAACTTTAGCACCACCCAGATTTTCGTTTTTTGCACACTAATCACCCAAAAGACACATGCGTTCACCTCTGTGGGGGAGCAGAGCTCTAAGGGACGTCTCCTATAGCTGTCCTCTTAAGCTTCACTAGCCATTTCAGTTTATTCTCTTCTTGGGAACTCACTGTACTTATATTCTGTACCATTCATTTGGTGTGTACTCTTACATTGCCTTGTAACAACTCATCTACTATTGTTAATGAACACCTTATCTTTACAGCTTGTCTGACCAATGATGTCATACGTCTGTCGAGTACAGGACCTGGTACTTCACAACCTAAAGTGCACAGCATGCTTCCACAGAGTTGTCCATAGTTGTACGAAAGGAGTCTCTGTCCGGCACCTGTAGCGCCCCCATTTTAACACTTAAGTCTGGGGATTTGACTCGTTTTCTTTCACTGCTTTCTTCCCCAACATTTTGGAGTGTGTTGCCATCATACTGGAAATGAAAGCCGGGATAAAGAGTAGTTAAGGGAGGAGAGTGGGAACAGAGAACTTGCCTGAAGTTTCTCATCTCCTCCTCAAGTGTTGAAAGAGGTAAAGACAACTTGGTAAAGGACTAGGCATCCTTTATACTGCTAGGGGATCTCCTAGAATATTTAGAAGAATGACTTGCTCAAGAATTGGAAATATGGATTTTTAGAACTTAAGTGAAACAAGAAAATTTCAATCATTAGCTCAGTCTCTTGTCAGCCTTCCTGCAAGCGATTTTTGGATGAATTAGACTCAAACACCCATCTAATTAAGGAAGTATCTCTGGGACCCAAGAAGTTAGTCTGTCTTTTGCTTGCCAATTCCAATGTTGTCCAAATAACAGTTGTTAAGGAATATTTAAAATGCTAAATACCTTAGCTACTTTTTGCTTTATTTTCTTCCTCACCAAAATATAAGGGTTATTATGAAAGTTCTGCCACCAACCTTCCTCAAGCTACTTCTGAAACATGGAACAGGAAAGTTAAGTCTATAACAGTATGATATTTGTTAGCATAGAACTGTTCAAGGAAAGTAGACGTTTTCACAATGATCTGTTTACCTAGTGTATCTTCACAACAACCTTTTAAGGTGAACAGAGTACTAGACATTGTATCTTGAATCAGTCAATAAGGAAACTGAGCATGAGAAAGAGGGCCTTAATGATATACGTACTAATTGGCTAACTTCCAGGTTTGTGTTGTAGAATTCACCTAAAATGTAGGATCACTATTATCACAACCCCGTTATTCAGTAAATTCTAGAACAGGATTGTTAACCTGGGGTCAGGCCTGGCTAAAGAATTTGCGGGATCTAGTATAAAATGAACACTTGGAGCTCCTTCTTTGAAAATTATTGAGAGCTGACAGTGACAGCAGAACTTTAAACCAAGTGCGGGGGCCTTCTAAGTTCAGAGTCCCGTGTCCCTGCACAGTTTGCGTTTCTGTGAAGCTGGCCCTGCCCAGGGCCTCTGCACGTCTAACATTTGGTTTGGTATCAGGGAGGCTGTGAACTCTAAAAATGTAGGCAAAATTTTTTCTTAATGTGCATGTGTTTGTGTTTCATATCCCATAGCTTTTTTTTTCCCCCCCAGATTCTTGAAGTGGTCTGTTAACAAAATAAAGCAAGAAGAATGCCTCTTCAAGAGTAAAAAATGTTCTCACGGAGCCCACAATGCCAGGAACGAGCATGCTGGCTCCTGTGCATGATCCTTCTGGAGACTGAGCTTGTGAATGAGTGGGTTTTCATGACTGCATGGGAGTAAATGCAAAAACCAAAGAATTCTTAAGGTTGCCCAGATGTTGTCAGAAATACACTCAAAACGCATCTTCAGATGACAGGGAAGCAAATAGTGACATGTTCAAGATGACCATATATTCTTTATAAACCCCAACGGGATACCCAAATATGAGCTCTTTTGTTGAATTTTACCCCCTTAAAGAAAACTTCTCCCTCTTCTGTAATTAGATATCACATTCCCTCCTTCAGATAAAGGAGAAATACCTCACAGCAAGATTTACCAACTTGTAGTGTAGGAGTCAGGTAGGAATTTGTTTAAAAAGCAGGTGCAGAAAATGCCCTCAGAAATAGAAAGTGTTCTCTGAAGACCAGCATCCCGAGAAACACTACAGGTGAAACACTTCAGCACCCGAGTTGGCTGGTAAAACCTCACAGCCATCTCCTGGAAGTCTCACACACAACTATCCCTAAATGTGCCCGGTGCCAAAAGCCTGCTCTTGCCAATTAGAGTGGTTGCCTTAAAATTTTACTTAGTCTCTTTGCCCTTTCAGACTAAATAGGCTTGCTTCTCAGCCAGATCTCCAGCTCACATAAATGGGGGTAAGGAGATGAGTAACTGAAACCAGAGGGTAATTCTCAAATCTCTTTTCTCCCAGTGTCAAACTTCTCATGATGCACTTCGAACAAGTAGAAAAGTACGATTAACCGGAGCTTCTTGGTCACCCTGCTGTCCCTGCTCTGTCCTTGCTCAGGGTACACTGGGGCACTCCGCATGATTCAACCAGCCTCCAAAGCTCCTGCAGACCCATCCCTCGAGGACCTGGTTGCTCACACTAGGTACCTAATCCATCCAAGAGTAAGCGTTCATTAATTCTACCCATCCCGCAAGGTGAAACAGGAGGCTGGCAGGTGAGTAGTAGGTGACAGCAGCTTTCCTCTGGTTTCTAGGATTAAGTTGGCTATTAATCCTTTTAATTGAATGGAATTGCCCCCTCGGGCAATCTTCCTCTCCCCGGGTGTGCGCAGCCTTCCTGCAAGCCATCTGCTGGTACCTGCTCCCCGGCTCTTCCCAGCACGCCCAGGCCACAGGGAGAGGTGGCAAACTTCCGACAGCCCCAGACCCCACCCGGGCCGGCCCTGCGCCACGCCGGGATCGAGAGCGAATGGGAGGGTCCCGGCGCGCGGCCGGGCGCGGGGCTCGGGGCGAGCGAGCACGCGCCGCGGGGCCGGGAAGCGCGCCGACTCTCTCCCGCGCAGGGAGGGCCGCGGACCCGGCGCCGCTCCACACGTGGCCCGGAATCGCCGCGCTCACTTCAGGAATAGCCCCAGGGCCCCAGGCAGCGGCCGCCAGACCCGGCCGGGCGCCTACCTCCCTCCATCCAGGCTGCCCCGAGCGACTCGCGCGTTAACCCTCTCGCGCCCGGCGCGGCCCGCCGCCGCTGCCACCCGCGGCGCGCGCCACCTCGGCGGGCAGTGCAGGCGCCCAGAGCGCCGGCCGACGGCTGGGGGTGGGGGGCGGCCGCAGGGGGGCAGCGCCTCCCAAACCGCTCCCCTCCCGCCTCCTGGCCGCGAGCCCACCCTCCCTCGGGGTCCGCGGGGACCCGCCCCTCCCGCGCACCGGCCGAGCCTGCCTCCCCGGCCGCCCCCGCCCCGCGTGGCCTCCGAGGCGTGGGCTCTCTGAGCTCTGGGCTGCGGCCCCCGGAATACCTGCTCCTCCGGCGCGGGTGGGGTTCAACTGGTGGTCCCGGGAACCCCGCTCCTTCCCCGAGGCTCCGGCAAGTACTCCCGCCGCAGGGAAAAGCGCTCGCGGCTTTCGGCCCCCAAACGTGACACTCTGTATATCCGGCTCCGAGACTGGGTGTGGGGCGGGAGGAAACCACCCTCCCTCCGACCTTCCCCGTCGCCGCCGCGGCCTCGGCGTGGGGCGCAGTGGCGGCGGCAGCCTCAGCCAGCGGCGGGAGGAGGGCGCGGGGCTGGCGAGGGCCCTTAACAGGCCGCGGGGGGACGGCACGGTGCGCGCAGGCCCGCCCGGCGGCTTCCATTCATTGAGCACCCAGCACAGATGCTCGCTATTACTCCCGGGCTTTTTTTTTTTTTTTTTTTTTTTTCATTTTTTTCCTTTCTGTCTTTTTTTTTTTTTTTTTCTCCTTAAGCTGGGCAAGGGGAAAGGGAACTAGAAAGGCGCCCCTCTCTGGTCTGAGAAAGAAACTCTCCCACACCTTGAGAGAGAAAGAGAGGAGGAAAGTGGGGGGTGGGGTGCGGGAAGAGAGAGGCAGAAAGTCTAAGGTTCTGGTCTGAATGCTTGGAGGACACACTTTCCCCCCACCCACCCTAACAGAAAACACAGCCTCAAAATCCGAGTTCGCTGAGCTTGTGGGCACCACACACCCCATGGGAGGGATGCTCTTGTATCTGCTCCAGTCTGCGGAGGCGCCCTGCAATGACCGGCCAGCGCAACGTCCTTTTTAAAATCCGGGGGGGGTGGAGGAGGGGTGGAGGGGGGGACAGGCTCTACTCAGACCCAGGGTTTGGAGGGCAGACCTGAGGCGCTGTCCGGCCCCGGGGTGGGAGTGGGCAGGTGGCGAGAAGACTAGAAAGGACCAGAGATGCGCGCTGCAGAAACAGCAGCGCTTCGACAGATTAAAAAGAAAAGGAAAAAATAATAATAAGACGTTTTGCTTCTTAGCCTGGTAGCGCTTTTGCAGATTTGGTTTGGTCATTGTTAATATTTAAACGGAAAAACTGGATCCGTCGTGAGGGAAGACTTGTAGAGGGGCGGACAGGCGGGGGGTGCAGCTGTCCTAGTCCTCAGCTCGGGAAGTGCTGAATGTGGGCCAACGCCCAACCCATTTCCTAGAACAAGGTGGAAGATAAATTCCCAAATAAATACGGTGTGTTAAGATAAAACAAAATGGATATTGCCCTAGAAGCTGTCTTCACGGTCCTCATTATAACAACTGACATACAGATAAATAAAATTTAATTCATGAAGGATGGAGATAATGAAATGAGCTTTTTTTTTTTTTTTTTCTTTTGCATTAAGAAGAATTCATACCCATCTTGGATTCTCTTCTATGGGGCTTTCTTTGGTTAAATATAACAAGCAAAGTGTAGCCTAAAGGCACTGTGGCTAATTTCCTCTGGTGACTGTCCAAAAGCAAGAGAAGGAGAGAAAAAGTTAGGACCAAGTAAATACACTTTTTTGGTTACCCCTTCCCCCACTGAAGAATAAATCGTAATATATTCTCAAAATGTGTGTGACAGTACTTGAAATGATACTGTCAAATGTTGGTTAGACTATGTTGTAATCCCTCATCACATTGGATAGAAGGTAAATTTTTACAACTCTTTGGAAAGCAATTTAGCAACACATTTCCAAGGCATAAAATGTTCAGTCACTCAAAAATGTTTATTGTTCTGAACCTTTTGATGAAGAATTCCCATTTTTTAGAATATATCCAAAGGAAATAATCCAAAAAAAGGAAATGCCTTATGGATAAAGTTACAGGTTTATTATAACATTATTTATAAGGTAGAAAATAAACACCCTTTCAATGGAATGTTGGCAACTAAAATGCAACACTATTGTAGATTACAAAATTGTAATTGGATTATCACCATTTAAATGACATTTACGTATAGATAATGTATTGGTCCGCTAGTGCTGTAATATTGAATGAAGTACACAGACTGAGTGGCTGAAACAACAGAAATTTATTGTCTTATAGTTCTGGAGGCTAGAAGTCTAAGAACAAGTGTCTGCAGGATTCTTCCTTCTGCGGGCTGTGAGAAGAATGTTTCAGGCCTCCCACCTAGCTTCTGGCGGTATGCTGGTAATTTTTGGCTTTTCTTGGCTTATAGAAATATAATCTTTGCCTTCATGTTCACACAGTGTTCTCCCTGATGCCCAAATTTCCCCTTTTCATAAGGACAGCAGTCATTCTGGATTAGGGCTCCTCCTAATGACCTCGTCTGAGCTTAATTTATTACATCTGCAACAACCTATTCCCAAATAAGGTCACTCTGAGGTAACAAGGGTCAGGACTTCAATATATAACAGGGGAGGTGGGTGGAGAAGGGCAGGATTCAACCCAAAACAGGTAAAAATAAAAAGAGACAGTGTAATAGGTTGAATGGTGACTCTTAAAAGGTATGTATGTCCCTGGAGCCCATGAATGTTACGACATTTGGAAGAAAGGGTCTCTACATATGTAATTAAGTTAAAGATCTTGAGAGTAATTCATCCTGATTATCCATCCAGGTGGGCCCTAAACCCAATGTTAAGTGCCTTTATAGAAGAAAGACAGGGACGCCAGGGTGGCTCAGTTGGTTAAGCAGCTGCCTTCGGCTCAGGTCATGATCCCAGCGTCCTGGGATCGAGTCCCGCATGGGGCTCCTTGCTTGGCGGGGAGCCTGCTTCTCCCTCTCCCTCTGCCTCTGCCTGCCATTCTGTCTGCCTGTGCTCGCTTTCTCCCCCCCCCCCTCTCTGATAAATAAATAAAATCTTAAAAAAAAAAAAAGAAAGACAAAGGAGGATTTCATACCCTAACATACTGGAAAAGAGATGTGTAGACAAGGCAGAGATAGGAGTGATGAGACAAACACCAATAGCAACAGCAACAACAACAACAAAACAAGGAAATGAAGGAATGCTGACAGCCACCAGATAAAAGATAGATGGAAGGATTCCTCTCTAGGACCTCCACAGGGAGCATGGTCCACACCTTGATTTTGGATTTCTAGCTCCAGACCTGTGAAATAGATAATTCTTGCAGTTTAAGCCACCCAGTAATTTATTACAGCAGCACAAGGAAATGAGTAGGAGAAATTTGTGGTGGAATTTCACATACTTACTTTTTTGTTTTTTCTCAAAAGAGAGATAATACCGACCAGGACCTTTCTGAGAGGATATTTTAATAACGTTATCTTAAAATTCTCATTCACTTTTGAAGGGGTAGGCAGGGGACATGCTAAAGATTTCACTGTCTTGCCAAATCAACTCTCCAAGATGCTCAAGTGCAGTGAAAATGACAAAGTGTTCTGATTATGTGTAATGTGTCCTGTTGTTCTGGATCCCCATACATGGTACACGGTCAGCTCCTGCTAATACAGAGTCAGCTCTATGTTGGTCTGATTAGAGGGCAGGCTTCAGGGTTTTATCTCAAAACCATGGTTGTTCATGGTCGATGTTGAGAAATAGGCTATTACGACTGACCTCTCCTTTCAAAAAGTCTCTTCTCCCTCACAATTTATTGCCCGGGGACTTACCATTTCACTCAACCCCATAAAGTAATTGTTTCTTTATAAATCTGCCTGGAAATCTTTATTTAATATGCAAAATACTTCCAGCCTGTGCCAGACCCAAAGTAATACATCAGATCGTTCTAATGACATTGTGAAGTGGGAAGTTGTGAGTAAAGCCAGTCTTACAAAAGAATGCTCTTTCTTTAAACACAAACTGTTTCTGTTTACTGATAGCATTAAGGAAACAGTTTGATTTTCATCTTCAGTAGAATCATAGAAATATAGTATTCTGGAACTAGAATGCTAGTCCTTGAGGCCCACTATCTTACTATAGCATGGTAAAGCCTGGATTTCATGTTTTGTCTTTGGACAAATTAGTCCAAATTAGTTTTCTGTTGCTGTATAGCCAATTGCTCAGTGCTTTAAAACAATACCCATTAACAATGCGGAAGTTTTGTAGGTGGGTCATCCAGACCTGAAGTCACTGGGTTCTTTGCTTAAGGTTTCACAATGCTGAGAGCCCCGCGTCAGCCTGGGCTTTGATCTCTCCTCTGTGGCTTGGGGTCTTCTTCCAAGCTTCTCATTGTTTGTTGGCAGGATTTAGTTCCTTGTAGCTACAGGTCTAGATGTCCCATGTTTTTACTGGCTATTTGCCAGGGTTTGCTTCCAGCTCTTAGAGGCCATCTTCTAGTCCTAACCATGTACACTCTCATAGTACTTTTGTTTGCTTCTTTAAGACCAGAAGAAGAAAATATTTCTCTCTTCACATCTCTGACCCTTTAAAAAGCTGCAATTATGTGAAGCCCACTTGGGATAGCCTTCCTTGGATTAACTCAAACTCAGCTGACTTGGGGCCTTTACTTTGCAATCCCAAGAGTGAAACCCATCATAGACACAGTCCCACCTGTTTAACGGGGTGGGGCTATACAGAGCATGTAAGCTAGACTGTGTGATTCTGGAGGTCTTTCAAAATCCTGCTACTCTCGGGGTGCCTGGGTGGCTCAGTGGGTTAAGGCTTCTGCCTTCAGCTCAGGTCATGATCTCGGGGTTCTGGGATTGAGCCCCGCATCGGGCTCTTAGCTCAGCAGGGAGCCTGCTCCCCACCCCCGCCTGCTTCTCTGCCTACTTGTGATCTCTGTCAAATAAATAAATAAAATCTATAAAAAAAAATATCCTGCTACTCTTACTCACTCACTTAGTTGGTAGGTGGCAGTGTCAGCACTAACAGAGTATTGTTTCCTACTCTACTGAGGAGTTTCTCTGGCACAAAGAAAATGGTTTTTCATTATCTGTGCCTTTTATGAAGCAGCTAGATATGGATCTTACCAATTTTTTCTTACCTTCTCTTTCCTATGTAGATATTTAGGTCTTTAAAAACTATATAATACCTTTATCGATAACTGAAAGCATAACAGGTGTGGGCTAGTATTTCCTGATTCCAAGTATAGTATACTCTGAGCTGACGGTTTCTTAAATCTTGGGTCATGAACATCAAGAGTCTTTCAAGAATGCTCTTGAGAATCCTATTATGAGAACACAAAAGGATTATAGCTGAAAAATTAAAGCCATGTTCTCTCTATTGACTATTACACAGACATTAAAAAGAATAAATGAACGCTAGGTCAGTTGAATTGTACTAATTTCCAAGATGTTTGGTTTGTGAAGAAAGTAACGTGCTGAAAACATGTGTGATATGATCACATTCCTGTCAAACCAATATCATATAACTTTGACTATGTACTTGTGTACATAGACATAGGTCTCTGAAAGCATGGAGAAAAACATGGAAGGATACATGTGAGGTTGTTAACATGTTACTGTTTAAAGACACTAATGCTTGTGGAGGAAGTTAGAAAGGAGCATAAGACAAAGATGGACAAAGATGTAAATTAAGGTATCATATGATCACACTCATGCATTTATTTAAACACATTTTTCAAATTTTTTAGTTCAATAAGAATCCTCTGAGTTGTCATTCCATCCTAACAAGTCAAAAGCTGAACAAACTGAAAACCCTTCTTAGATTTGTCAGAGAAGTGAAATCACAGGGCAGACAGCTACCACTGAAATTGGAGAAACAGACAAGAGGATATAAAAAGTAACTGACAGGAGTAGAAACCAATGAGAGGAAACCTTCAAGTAACCAGTGCCCAGTAAGAAAACCTAAACCATAATTGATGAATTGCTGAAGACTTAGTGTGGACAACTCTAAGTTAAAAACTCCAGGGGGCCCACTAATAGAATGGAAGGGTGGCACACTTTTTTGTGTTTTACTTCCTCTACCAGATCCTCATGGTGACTACTGGACAAAAATTTCCTGGCACTTCAAGCAGGAGGAGGGGAAAAGGAATCACCTGAAATATGCCAGGACATTCTATTCTTAACAAGGCTTACCCTCACCAGAAACTATTATTTCACAGCCTCACCTGTTGGGGTTTTATTGAGCCTAACTTAACTGTTGTAAGGGAATTACCCAACTCCAGCCCCTCCAGCTCTCTTATCCCATTTAAGGGGGGAGGGGAAGGGACTGAGAAGCACTTGTGAAGTTCACAGGCTAGGGGCACAGTTTCTCTAAAAGACTGAGATATAACTAGAGGAATATAGCAAGGCTTCCCTTCTCCCCACTTTTATCATTACATTACTAAATGTCTGTTTACTGCTGTTCCTCTTACCCAGTGCTCATGCCCAACTTTCAACAAAAAGTTACACGGCATACTAAAGGCAAAAAAACACAGTTTGAAGACACTGAAAAAGCATCAGAACCAGAGTCAAATACAGCAAGAATGTTGGGATTATCAGATCAGGAATTTAAAAACAAAAATAAAAGCAAAAGTTATGATTAAAATGCCAAGAGATTTATTAATTTTTTCTAAGTGTTCATTTTATTTCAAGAAATCTCTACACCCAACATGGAGCTTAAACTCCACGAACCTGAGATCAAGAGTTGCATGCTCTTCCAACTGAGCCAGCCAGGTGTCCCCAAATGCTAAGGGCTTTAATGGAAAAAGCAGACAACTTGCAAGAACAGATGGATAATATAAACGAAGAGGTAGACAATTTAAGAAAGAAACAAAAACAAATGCTAGAGAGCAAAAACATTGAAACAGAAACGAAGTCCTTTGATGGGCTCATAAACAGATGAGACATGGCTGAGGAAAGAATCTCTGAGGATTTGACAATAGAAACTTCCAAAGCTAAAGAGCATGAAAAAAAAAAAAGACAGGAAAAAAGGACAAAGTATCAAAGGACTGTGGGACAACTATTTAAAGGTGTAACCTATGTATAATGGAAGTACTAGAAGGAGAAGAGAAAAAGGAACAAAACAATCTTTGAAGCATTCATGATAGAGAATTTCCCCAAATTAGTGTTAGAACCCAAACCACAGATCCAGAAGGCTCAGAAAACACTAAGTAGGATAAGGTTTGATAATAAACAAACACCAACCAAACAACAACAACAACAACAACAAAATACACAAGTACAATTGGGCATTTTATATTTAAATTTCAGAAAATCACAGGTAAAGAAAGAAATCTTGAAGGAAGTCAGAGGGAAAAAATGCCTTAGCTGTAGAGGAACAGCAATAAGAATTACATCCTACTTCTAAGCAAACATGTGAGCAAGAAGAAAGTAGAGTGAAATAATTAAAGTGTTGAGAAAAAAACAAAAAAACAAAAACCCCACCAATCTAGAATTCTGTGCCATGTAAAATTATCCTTCAAAAGCAAAAGAGAAATACAGACTTCCCCAGACAAAGAAAATTGAGGCAACTTTCCACCAGTAGAACTGCCTTGGAAGAAATGTTTAAAGGAGTACTTTAGAGAGAAGGAAAAAGACTTAGGTCAGAAATTCAGATCTATATAGAGAAAGAAAGAGTGTTGGTAAATGAATACGTGAGAATAAAATAAAATCTTTTATTTTTCTTATTCATCATTGATCCAACAGCTAACGATTTTTCAAAATAATAATAGCAACACTGTATTTGATTATATGTGTTTGTTCATATAGATATGTTTGTGGATATGTGAAATGAATGAGAGCAATGATAGAGCAAAGAGATAGGAAGGAGGAACTGGGAATGCTATGTTATTATAGGGTACTCACACTACCCATAAAGCTAGACAGTGTTATTTGAAAATGAACTTGATTAGTTATAAATGTTTATTGCAAACTCTTAGGTAATTGCTTAAAAAAAAAGTAAAGAAGAAATTCGAGTTATGATGCTAAGAAGTCAGAGAAAATGAAATCATTTTCCAATAAATACTCAACTAAAACCACAAGATACTCAATTAAAACCACAAAAACAAATGTTGAAAATAGAAACAGGAACAAAGAACAAGAGCAGCAAATAGAAAACAGGCACAAGTATGGGAGATACTAGCCCAACTATACTAATAATTGCCTTGAAAATCAATGCTCTAAATACCCAATTAAAAATTGTCAGAACAGATCAAAACACCAGCCCCGACTATATGTTAGTCTATAGGAAATCCACTTTAAATATAAAGATACATAGAGATTTAAAGTAAAGGGATGAAGAAAGATAGTCCATGCAAAACTTTAAATAAAAGAAAGCAGGAGTGGCTATATTTATTTCAAAACAGACTTCAGAGTAACAAAAGTTACTAGAGATAAAGAGGGGTATTAGTTAATGATAATGCTGTGAATCCTCCAAGAAGACATAATAATCTAAAAATATAGTGTTAAAATACATGAGCTTAAACCTGATAGTACTGGTAGGAGAAATTGATCAATGCTCTTACAGTTGGAGACCTTCACACTCCTTTATCAGAAATGGGCAGAATCAGCAGTCAGAAAATCAGTAAAGACATAGTGTAATTCAATAACACCGTCAATCAACTGGATATAGTCAACATCTATAGACTACTTTATCCAACAGCCACAGAATTTACATTCTTCTCAAGCTCACATGGAACATTCTCCACAAGAGGTTACATTCTGAGCAGCAAAACACAATTTAACAGGTATAAAAGAATAGAAGCCATACAATGTCTGCTCTCATACCACATTATAGTTATAGTAAACTAGAAATCAATAATAAAAAGATAGCTGGAAATTCAAAAATACTTGGAAATTGAAAAACACACTTCTAAATAACACACAGATCAAAGAAGAAATCTCAAGACATATTAAAACTCATTTTGAACTAAATGAAAATGAAAATGAAGCTTACCAAAATTTATGGGATGTGGTGAAAACAGTGCTTAGAGGGAAATTTATAGCATTGAATTCATAGTTTTAGAATATAAGAAAGATCTAACATCAATGTAAGCTTACACTTTAGGAAAAAAATTTTTAAAAAGCCAATTATACCTAAATTAAACAGAAGAAAAGAAATGATTAAAAAATTAGGGCACAAATCAATAAAACTGCAAAGAAGAAATCAATAGAGAACATCAAAAAATTCTTTTTCTACTAAGAAAATTTTTCTACTAAGTAAGAAAGGAAGAGAGAGGACATGAATTACTAACATTAGAAATGAAAGAAGGTAAATCACTGTAGATCCCATGGGTATAAAAGGATAATAAAGGAGTATTATGAACAACTCTATGCCCACAAATTTGATAACGTAGCTGAAATGGATGAATTCCCTTGAAAGACACAATCAGTCAAAGCTTACATAAGAAGACATAGACAACTGAATAGGCCTATATCTATTAAACAAACTGAATCAATAATTAGTGACCTTCCAAAATAGAAATCACCAGGTCCAGATGGGTTCACAGGTGAATTCAGCCGAATATTAAGGAAGAAACTATATCAGTTCTCTAGAATCTCTTCCAGAAGTGGAGGGAATTCATCTTTAGTCATTCTCTGAAACCAGCATTACCCTAATCCCAAAATCAGACAACAACATTACAAAAACAGAACAAGGGGCACTTGGGTGGCTCAGTGGGTTGGTTGAGCCTCTGCCTTCGGCTCCGGTGATGAGCTCAGGGTCCTGGCATCGAGCCCCGCATTGGGCTCTCTGCTCAGCAGGGAGCCTGCTTCCTCCTTCCTCCTCTCTCTCTGCCTGCTTGTGATCTCTCTCTGTCAAATAAATAAATAAAATCTTTAAAAAAAGTTTATTAATTAAAGTGTGTTAATTAATTGAACATGAGTATGTTTATTTGTCAAGTGTGAAATGAAATGGAAGGTAGTTGTGGGAAGAACCAAAAGGCTAACTGCAAAATCCTGAAGCAAGATCTGTGGTTTTTCATTTATTTTATCATCCTCCAAATAAAGGAATTCTAAAGATAAAGGATTCTAAAAGAAGGACTTTGTGATGGTAGCTAGTCTCAAATGGTTATGGGCCACAGAAGGAATCTCCCTTATGTGTCATGGGACAGAGGAGTGTGAGACTTAGTGCACTCCAAGGAATGAGTACTTATGGTTCTGATGCTTTGTGTCTCTGTGCAAGCTTAAATCAACAGTATTTTCCTGGGGCCACATTGTGCATGGGTATAGCTTGTACCAGTAGGGCAAGTCTCTCCAAACACTGAATCATGATTCTGTGCATTTTTACTTTGCTCCCAGGGTTTGTTTAGATTTGATAGTAATGCTTATGGCTAGTGCTGCAATTAAGATTCAGCTAGTAGCACAGGAGAGAAGGTCGTAAGAAGAGAGGGGCTGTCGGGGCACCTGGGTGGCTCAGTGGGTTGAGTGTCTGATTCTTGATTTTGGCTCAGATCATGATCACAGTGTTCCTGGTCGGGGAATCTGCCTGAGATTCTTTCTCTCTGCCCCTCCCCACCTCAAATAAATAAATCTTAGAGAGAGAGAGAGAGAAGAGAAGGGCTCTAAAAAGGAAACCGTAAGGCCACATCTACCTCTAATATTAAGAGGTCTGTTGCAAAAGTCAAATGGAGTTTAAGTAAATATTGACTAACTTCAATAATCCAGATATTTGAAACCTAACTCAAGCTAACAAACTGTTATATAAGTTCTATTCTCCCATCTTGACAAATATATTTTCAAATGACAAAGCAGTAATATAATGTGTAAAGCTAGGACTTTTCTATGACTTCATGTTGCCAAAGTGTTGAGATAACTAATCATAATTATTGGGCCTATCTGGATGTCCATTTGATGGGTTGACAGCATTAGGGTGAATAATAAAGTAAAGGTGTACATAATTCACAAGTTATTTCTTATTTATTCTCACAAATGGATTTTTCTTGCCCGCATTTAAAGAAATCCCTAATTATATTAAGATCAAGACAATAGCATTGTCTGTATACTAATTTAGATTAGGACTAAAAGGATTAAAGAAGAAAGTGAAATTATATTTAAAAGAGATGAAGTTTGCATTTTTCAAAAATGTGGATTAAATTAAATGGAAAATTTGAAAAAATAAAAGTATTTTTAATGTATTTTTAGCCAAAACTTTTAAGTTATCTATTAAAATAAAGTCAAACTATGGGGCACCTGGGTGGGTCAGTCTGTTAAGCATCTGACATTGGCTCAGGTCATGACGTCAGGGTCCTGGGATGGAGTCCTGCTTCAGACTCTGCACTCAGCTGGGGGTCTTTTTCTCCCTCTTCCTCTGCTTCTGCCCCTCCCTCTACTCATACACTCTCTCTGAAATAAATAAAATCTTTAAACTTCAGATTACATTATTGAATATCAAAGTTCTAAATGAAAATTATTTAAATAAGGTAGATTGTTTTGAAAAAGCTAATATATGTTATTAAGAATTTTTATACCAATGGGATTATTATCAATTCTAGCATTCAGTGTTTCTGCGGTTGTCAATGTGAGAAAGAAAAGATCAAGCCAGTAACATGCTTCATGTTATTACTTTCAGATCTCCATATATACAATTTGGTTTTTCAACTTTATATTTACTTCATCGCAATCAAAGAGCCTTTTCCTCCATCTGGAGGAAGCCACCCTTTTGAGGGGGAGGCGGAGGTTGCCAACATTTTCCTGGACTTGCCCCTGTCAGTTCGGTCCTTCAAAGCTCCTGCTGCACAGGGGTGGACCCCTGAGATCATCTATAGGGACCTCAAAACCTCACTCAGGTAGGATTAGGGACCCCCAGAGCAGGCCCCTTAAGTCCCAGGAGACCATGCATCCCACTGAGCCCCTACATGCTTAAGAGTAATATGAATTCCTTACTACAAGGCAGAATGTTCCTCAGCAGTGAAAAGCAACTTTTGCCAAATTAGAACACAAAGAGAAACAGGGCATGTCACTTTCAGCACTACTAGGAAAAGACACTTCATTATGCAGGAGTTTATTATACTCCTGGGATCTGAGAAGCAGGATTTGGTGTGAATTATTTTGTCTTTTCTGTTATCTAAGTACATTCTGCCATTCAAATCTTCCTCACATTCCAAAGCAGTATTCTTTACTGATACCAGCAATGGCCCAACCCCAAACCTTCATGACATTCAGAAGCAGGCGCATTGTGTTTTGAGGATAAATAGCAGGAGAGCTGGCATTTTCTGAGCCCTGAATGACATTACTCGTGAGAGTTGATGTTTGGGATTGTGCCTCATCCTGTGCCACCTGGGTGACTGCTGGGTTCCTAATGACGGAAACACTCATGAATTTAGTACATTGGGGTGTGTGTGTGAGAGACAGAGAGAGAGAGAGAGAGAGAAAGAGATGTGGAACTCTCTGGAAGGCAGATCCTGGGGAAGGAGACCCTCTTGCTTGGCTCCAAAACCACTTTTAGATGGCACGAGTAAAAGAGCCATGGTAAGGGGAGGTACTAAGCATTAAGACATTAATTTTAGGGGTGCCTGGATGGCTCAGTGGGTTGCGCCGCTGCCTTCGGCTCGGGTCATGATCCCAGGGTCGTGGGATCGAGTCCTGCATTGGGCTCTCTGCTCAGCAAGGAGCCTGCTTCCCTCTCTCTTTCTCTGCCTGCCTCTCTGTCTACTTGTGATCTCTGCCTGTCAAATAAACAAATAAAATCTTTTTTTTTTTTAAAAAAAAGGCATGAATTTTAAATCATTATCTTGGGATAATGGGAACCTGAGAAGTGGTAGATGGGACAAGGAGAGGTAAAGATGAGTGGTGTTTACCAGGCTTTGAATCCTGCTCAAAGAAAACCCTTAGTCAGATAGAATCTAGGCAAAACTTTGGACCCAGCTTATTGTACAGTAACTGATAACATCAAAAGAATAGGTTCAATAGTAATACAAGTTTTGCTTTGCTCGTTGCTGTGGTCACAGGCAGTGCAGTTTTCTTCCATGATGGTTTAATGTAGGTTTGGGTGGAAGAAGACCGCTGGGCTCATTCTCATACATATTGGATGGTACATATTGTGGTTCCTTCCATAGCACCAACTCTGCTTACGCCCACTCCTGATACCCTCCTAGAATATGTCAGCCTTTGAAAATAGGCATGAGGAGGAAGGATAAACAGGCTGGTCCCCCACCAGTGTGTCTTATTAAAGGTTGAGACAGGCTATGGAGAATATATTCTGATCTGGGCCTGAATTTCTCAGGCCTAGAATTCCAGTTGATAAGTAGACATCAATATAAATCATCACCTTTTGTCCTCCTGTCTTTAGACCAGATGGGCTATTAAATGTGTAGCCACACAATTTTCTACTCTTTCCCCTTTACTATCTTTTCTGAGCAGGAAAATGGAAGCCAAATTTTCAGTTGTTTGCTTAATGATTACTGTTTCATGCTTTTATGAATTTCAAATACTTAAAGACACATTTTATTTTGAGAATTTTCTTCACCTTCACACTTCTTTTGCATTATTCCAGCCACCTAACTGTAGTGTTTGGCACGTCTAAGTCAAAAGGAATCTTGTTTCTATCTACATTCCCCCCATATAAGTATTGCCAAATATTGCTTTTCTTTAGAAGAAAAATTGGCTCTACAAAGTAAAAAAAAATTACTTGGATTTCATGAAATATTACATATGAGTCATTTTTGGGTAACATTGTGCCCTGATTCACCTTCAAAGTTCGAGTTAATCAGTCAGTTGTCTTTACGTTCAGGTGCTAGATAGTGTGCAAGGCAATGCCCAGGTTCTCTTTTTGAAAACTGCCCCTGAAACAAAAGGTGATCCTTTGTTAACATTCATTCATTCATGACTACTCATGGATCATTTTCTAGGGATCAGATACTGTCTTAGTTTCAAAACTGGGACAAAAGAATTAAAATCTCTGCCCCCTTGTAAGTTAACGATGGTAGAAGACAAATTTAACAAACTCTGAAGTAAATCTCCATTTACAAATTTTGTTAAGTACTATGAAAGAACAGAGGAGAACTCTATGAGAGAGAATAACAGAGGAGACCTGGTTTAAATATGGAGGTTCAACCAACTCTGTCAAGTGACATTTAGGTTGATACTTAAGGAAAGAGAAAGAGTAATAGGGAAAGTTCTAGGCAAGAGAACACGTAAAGATTTCAGGAGGGGAGTGTATTCAGCCTGTGGGTCTGTGGTTTGAGATGAATCTGGAGAATGGATAGGCATCAAAAGACAGAAAGCCCAGGAGGTCCTGGTAGGATATTTACACTTGATGGGAAGTACAACAGTGCCAATGTAAGGGTTTTAAGCAGGATTTTAAGACCCTGACTTTGTGGTTGGAACTGACTTATCCGAGGGTGATCCCCTGACCTTAGCTAGACCAATCAGATTTTTCTTTCCAGGAATTTGAAATTCCTGGAAATAGATTTTGCAAGTTTCTGGAAGCTTACTAATTCCGGACAGCATTCGAGAAATTCCACGAATTTCTGCTATTCGGTCCCAGAGTTTCCTAAGTTCCTGTCCTTCGTAAGGACTGTTTATTCTTTCCTGGATTGCAGGAAATGTCACAGTACTCCCATAAAGTTATTTATTATTATTATTTTGCTCAAGTTAGGTAGATTTCATTTATTTTAATTAAAAAAACCCCTTAACTAATGTAATTTATCAGGTGATAACTTTCTGCAGTAGATATGTTTTGTTGTTTCTAGGTGGCTTAACCAAAGAACAAATATCAAAGAAAGATGAGTTAAGAGGATCATAATTTTGATATTTCCAGTCACCATTTTTACTTTGTTGAACAAAGAAGTTTGAATCTGTTTCGTTGAGTATACTAGGTAAAGAAGTTTTTCAATAAATATTAGATCCTTAAAAAGCAAGGATACCTCTCAACTAAATCTGCAAAGTTAAATAAAAAGGTTAAAAATTAGATAACTTTTCCTCCTTTTGTTGCTTCAGTTAAGTATTTGGTTATAATGGAACAGTGGCATTAGTAAAGCCCTAAGTGTTTTTAAACAAGAAGGCACATGTCCCACATGATTCTCTGTTAAACCTTAAATCAACAGGCTCCAAATTGGTTCGAATTGAATCACGTTCAAAAGCAACATTAAATCCTTGCTCTGGAGCAATTCTGTGCCCTCATTCTTGGAAGACTCTAAGAGTCCAGCAGGAAGAAAAAAATGTCACAAATCGAGCATTTACCAGGGTTAAGCAGAGCAAATACTCCCTGGAAGGTTCTTAGAAGACAAAGACCTAAAATCAGTAGATAAATATGAAATTCAAAACAAAACACCACACTATTTCAATTATTTCATTGTTAATGTAGAATTTATCATTTACAAAAATGTGGGCCAAAACAGTTTTAAAAATATAATATAATCTTCTGGATGCAATATTACAAAAGAAGTCAATAGTTCCAACTTGTCTCTTTCTCTTTTTCTCTTGCTTGCTTTTTTTTTTTTTTTTTTTTTTATTTGACAGGGAGAGCCAAAGGGCACAAGCAGGGGGAGGCAGTAGAGGGAGAAGGAGAAGCGGGCTCCCGCGACAAACAGGGAGTCCTGGCTCAGCCTACGACCCTGGGATCATGACCTGAGCCAAAGACAGACACTCAGATACCATCTGAGCCACCCAGGCCCCTCATAACTCGCTTGCTTTTGTTTTTGCTCTCACTTTCTTTTCTCACCTGTAAAAATGGGGATGACAATATTAACTCAATAAGCTCCCCATGAAAATTTAAATAGGGAAAATACGTATGTAATTACAAACAGCATAGTACATAAACTCTAGTAGCTTCTCAATGGAAATTGCCTTTTTTTCCCTCTGGCCAAGTAAAAACTGTATCAAATTAGGGGTACCTGCATGACACAGTTGGTTAAATGTGCAACTCTTGGTTGCAGCTCAGGTCCTGATCTCATGGTGGTGAGATGGAAAGCTCAGAACAGTCTGTTTCAGACTTTCTTTCCTTCTCCCTTTACCCCTCCCCCATCCCAAGCACTCACTCTCTCTCTCTCTCTCCCTCCCTAAAATAAATAAATAAATCTTAAAAAAAAAAGTACCAGATGAATTGCATATATATTAATTAGAAGAATAAATTTAGAACCAGAAATTGCATAGCATATAGAAAAATATCAAAGCAGATGCTTATTATCAAATATAAAACTAGACTATGGAACTAAAAGACATGACAAATATATAGCAATTAATTTTATTAATAGTTGTTTCTTTGCTTCGGAATATATTCTTTCACTGCTGATCGGTGTCTCTTTTAGGGACAATGTCAGACCAGAACGGTAGTTTTCTCCCAACGCGAAACCTTGAGAACAAAAGGTCCAGTGTCGGCACAACTTGCTATTTTCTCAGGTTCTCCAAACCAAGAATGTGCCTGAGTACCGTCGTTAAATAAACCAAATTGAGAAAGCTTAACCACAAGTTCCATAGAGAAATGTCCTAATCTTGGTGTGCATTTAGCAATTGGTTAACCTTGTTAGATGTGTGTCAGAAACAACACAGAGTCTAAAACCCCTCTGGAGGGAGAAATGGGCTGATTCAAGTCATTTTCTTTGTTTGTTTTTTTTTCTTTTTTAAAAATTTTATTTATTGGGCGCCTGGGTGGCTCAGTGGGCTAAGCCGCTGCCTTCGGCTCAGGTCATGGTCCCGGGAATCGAGTCCCGCATCGGGCTCTCTGCTGAGCAGAGAGCCTGCTTCCTCCTCTCTCTCTCTCTGCCTCCTCTCTGCCTACTTGTGATTTCTCTCTGTCAAATAAATAAATAAAAAATCTTTAAAAAATTTTTTATTTATTTATTTGACAGAGAGAGATAGAGTGAGATAGAGAACACAGGCAGGGGCAGAGGGAGAAGCAGGCTTCCCTAGTGAGCAGGGAGCCTGATGCAGGGCTTCATTCCAGGACCCTGGGATCATGACCTGAGCTGAAAGCAGACACTTAATGACTGAGCCATCCAGGTGCCCCAAAGTCATTTTCTTTTAAAGTGAACAGTTAATTTTTTAACAGCTAGTTGCATAATGTTTACTGTGTTACTAGCTCTAAAGACATCACACATTTAACATATTTAGTCTTCATAACAACCTATGCAGGGCGCCTGGCTGGCTCAGTGGGTTGGGGCCTCCGCCTTTGGCTCAGGCCATGATCCCAGGGTCCTGGGATTAAGTCCCACACCAGGCTCTCTGCTTGGCAGGGAGTCTGCTTCCCTTCCTCTCTCTCTGCCTGCCTCTCTGCCTACTTGTGGTCTCTGTCTGTCAAATAAATAAATAAAATCTTAAAAAAAAAAATACATTAAAAAAAAACCTATGCAGATGGTACTACGTTTGTCCCCATTTTCAAGATTAGAAAAATGAGGCACAGAGAAGCAACTTGCCCAAATCACTGTTAAGTGAATTTTGTTGGTGCTTCTTCTTACGTTCCCCATTATCAGTCTTCATGGTCTGATTCGTTGTGACTAATGACTCAGGTTTTTTCCCCTGTCATTTGGCTCTGTGCTAACATTCTTGGCTGTGGGCTTCTGGTTTCTGACACAAGCTTTCCCTCAGACTTTGGTTCTCTGGCTTCCCCAGTGCATTCGTCCTTAGGTTACCTATAGTAATGTAAGGTTGCATGGAATGAACTGCCCCTGTTCTATAAAATGCTGGGGGCTTCTGAGGTTCACCAAAAAGTGAGAAGCATCAACTTTAGCTGCTATGGATTTCGGCTGAATCCTAGGGCTTCTGGAACCAGATGGCGCATATAGCAGATAGCAAGGAGAACACAAGCAACAGCTCATTGCTGAACAAGATACAACAGCTCCCCAACTACTCCAGTCATTTTACTGTTCCCTCAGAACAGGCAACTTTTAACCTTGCTGCTTTTTCTGAATACAGTTTACTTCTAGTAATGGGACTGAGGACATTTTGTCACATTCTTATATAAAAGGACCTTAAGAGTGGAATTTGGTACCAAAACACCAGTATCCGCTGCCGCTTTTGACTGGGGCACCAACTCCTGGTAACCTTGACTTTGGTTATGACTAAGTCACATTAGCGAAGGCTTTGTGACAGCCCCAACAAAAGATTCACCTACTGCAACTTTTCTCCAAAGGGAGCTCCGGGCATGGAAGTTAGTCAGAGGGGAACAGCCTCCCCTGCCATGCAGATTTCCAGAGCTTCATGTTGATCTCATTGCCTGCCTGGTGCCTTAGGCAAAGGTCTAAGTTTGGTGCTGGCCATATGGTCTCTACTGTTCTAATGGATTTTTGGATTCTCTCCATAGGATTGTAACAATCCTCTGATGATACTACTAGCCACACTTCTTGTTTCAGGTATTAAAGTGTTTTCTGTTCACACCAAACTCACCATGATCTTTCCCCAGACCTGATTTTTCTTCTATATGACCTATCATGGTCAACAGGGTCACCATCCTTCTAGTAGAGAAGGGAGAGACATTTTTAGATGAATTATTTTCAATACTCATTCAGCTTTCCCCCATCTTATAAATGACATCAATTCAGCCCCTACTTTCTCTGTTTCCGTTGTATTCTCCTTAATCCTTAATCTGCCCCAAGCACGGCTGAGCTCTGTTTCTGCCAGCTTCCATTAAATAAGATCCAACGATGGTACTGATGCACAATTACATTTTATTCTTATGTGTGAATATTGTGGTGCAAGATAGGTACTAGTAAGAGAATCTAACATGTTAAAGTTTCAAACAGGTCAGGCAATTTCACCATGTTGGGAAGCAGTCCATGATCCTATTGTGGGGGCCATGATTACTCAGATATTTGGATTTAAACCATCCCTCCTGCTCTCCCCTTTCTTTCGCTTCTAAGGTAGGGCCTGCTGTCATCCTGTTGTTAGCTTGTGTGAGTTCAGATCGCCATTTCCCACTTCCCATGTCTTCGTTCTACCTGCTGTCCACATGTTCTGTCCTCTCTCCTACCCTCAGTTTTCAGTTTCCTACCTCTTTTCCCCCTGTTTGGTAATCTGCTTTTCCTCTCCTATGGCTCCTTCTCTATACATCTCTATACATCTATACATCTCCTATGGCCTGCTGGGTCCAGTCTCTTCTTCTCTCTCTCCCTCATCCTCCCTTCCCCTTTTTAAAAAAATTCTGTACTTCATCTGTTCTTTTTCTATTCCCCAACCTCCAATTTCTTTGTAGGCCTCCAATTGGCCCAACTGAATCTAAATCACTTAGGGCTTTAGAATACCTTCTTCATAGTATGCATCTTTATTTTCAGAGTAGCACAAATGGGTTTTTGTCACTTTCAAAAATAATGAAGACTGTTCCTCACACATTTAAGATTCAACCTAGACATACATCCCTAGCTTCCTTGTATAATCATCTTTTTATGAAAATGAGCTTTTTAGTTGCATATAAACTCTTATTTGTTATTGACAGGTTTGGTTTGGTTTCCTACAGTCCATGCTTTTATGCCGTTTGTGTTGTGGACATAAATCTAGGGGAAATGTTCAGCTTCAAAAAATAGTAAAGTTCCTGGATCAAAAATAATTGCTAACCCTTAAATAACACTTAGTGTGTGGCGCATTATCATATGTGCTTTTCATGTATTTGTTATTTAATTTATGCAACAACCCCAGGAAATAAGTCCTATCATTATCCCCACTTTACAGTTGAAATAACTGAAAAAATTAATTGGGGTGAATTATAGTTAGGATAGAAAACCCCAAACTGATGGTAGTGGAGGATGATAGTAGTGTCTTCAATAGCCTGAAATGTTGCATGGTGTGTGTGTGTTAGTTTGTGTAAACGTGAGAAAAACTGCATTTCTACATTTATGGTTTTGTCACAGTTATCGTCTTTGAAAATGACCTAACAACTCTTATTTCACAAACAAGAGAAGAGAGGGATTAATCAAAAAATCTGTTGAAAAGATCTTTTCAGCTCTTAAATATCTTTTCCACTGGTGTTTGAACAGGACATTTCTCATTTGAGACTTTATTGTGAAAACAAACAAACAAACAAACAAAAAACCCTGAAAATGCTGACTCAGCAGCCGGGCCTTCTGTTCCTGTGGGGTCATCGCTATGAGGTCAGGGAGTACCTGGGTTCCAGACTATATCTTGAGGGTAGCAGTTACTGTGGTCTTTATTTCTCCTTCTCGCTCTATTGTTTCCATTCTCTGACTTATTTTCCCATCTCTAGAGGGTTGATTTTTTTCCCTCCTGACTGATAAAAAGGAAGAGTAAACATTTCAGTTCTACAAATTCTCTTTATTCAGTACAAATCAGGAGCTATTCATGCCTTCAAGTTGAGGAGATTATTTTGCAAGTCCCTTGACAACAAGCCTTTCAATCTGTTTTAGAGCAGTATTATAAACGTAGGGACTCAATTTTTCTTATTGAAGGAATGAATTGAAATTAAAGTCATCTGGGTTAATATCAATACCAAGATGTGACATCAATAGCTCCAAAGAACTTAAAATAGCAGGATTTTGCCTTGAAAGATTGTTTTCTTGGCCTTTATTTTTAAGTTATCAAGACTGTTCTATTATGGGCTGTTCTTCTCTTTGGAAAAATTGACACACTGAAGCAAGTGACTTATTAAGACCAAGAAGTAAATGAGCAGTGTTAGGTTTGCACAAAAGGAGAAAGCGTCATTAGATCACACTTCATTCTAAAAAGAACTGAAGAGAAAAGTAACTCCGTAGCTCACAAAATGTGGCTGGCTTTTGTGTGTGTGTAGTTTTTTTTTTTTTGTTTGTTTGTTTTTTTAACCTGACAGCTTTGGACTGAAACAGGAAGCCCGTTGCCTTAAGATTAAAGCCTTGGCAGTTATGTGCAAGGCCGTGATGTAAAATAAAACATGGGTATTTTCAGTTAAAAATTTTCTGAAGAAGGCATGGTGCAATTGAGGAGTTTCAGTAACACTGACTCCGTGCCAGGGTCTGTGTGTTTCCCAGCCCTTGACCTCTCTTGAAACCAGAACGCTCCGCCTTAATACACATCAAGCGCCTCTTTTTAAGTATCGGTCCCACCTATAGCAAACAGCTCCGGACCCGGTAACACAAAGGAGGCTCCGTGAGCTCCTAGGAGGTTGCAGACCTCAGTCTTGGCTCAGGGAAGTTGGGGTGCCCCCAATCTTCCCTCTTAAAGCAATGACTTGGGTTGAATGCCCCAGAACCTGGTTCAAGGACCAGGCAGATCACTGGGTCGCTTTCCCACCTGCCAGCTTCAGTCTCATTCCCTCACTATCCAAGGTTTTGATGGGATTCAAAGTGAATGCGCCCTAGCCTGCCCTCAGAGAACCTGTAGGATGACCCCTGTAGGAAGTCTATACCACGGCAGCGACATCAACACAATTCTAGGGGACAGTCTGCTAGTGCAGAAGAGGGCGCATCGCCCAGTAGAGTGTGGAGTTCAGAGGGGTGTGTGCTGCGGAAAGAGTTCTTGGTGATGATGAAATTTGGAACTTTTGGGGTGTGTCAGCGAATGGCTAAGAGAATTCTTGAGACTTTTTGGTGGTTTTCTTAGAGCGTGAGGACAGGGCCTGTAGGCAGAAAGAGCTGTACTGGGGGTTGTGACGAGCGGCTGATTAAACTTCTTCATTCGTGGGGTTGGGGATGGCATTTCAGTCTCTAAGGGATTTGGAAACAAGGTTTTCAGGACCTTGAGGGGTTAGCTGATGTTAAGATAAGGTTACTTTTAGTCTTTAATAAAACATAAAGTCACTAAGGCGGCCACAGCTTCCTTGAGGAAGGTCATGCTCTGCATGTCTCAGACATCTATCATTGGGCTGCCGACTCTGGGGAGATTTAATTTAAGCAGCATCTTTCTTTGCCTTTGTTTCCCTCATGAGCCGGAAACAGGCAGTGTATCTCTGATGGAAGGAGGCCTCGCATGGGAGAACCCCCCATGCAGGAAAAATAGCTGTGTGTCTCAGAAACGGTATTAGAGACAAGGGAACATGTGTGTGAGAAACAAAGCATTCCATGCAGTCGTGTGTCACTGTGGGAAGGGAACGCTGAGGGATAGGAAGCCTGGATCAGCTCACATGGAGGCTCTCGGCTGCTGGGACACTAGATCTCATTCTATGGGGGATGCCGAAGCTTTGAAGGGTTTATGGGATAGATTTGAGAGGAGCGAGCCTGAAAGCAAGAGACCAGTTAGAGATCTGGAGACATCTGGAGGTACTGGAAAGAATCCCTCAGTTTTAATTTTGTGCCACTCAGGAGGAGATACTGCACTGAGGTGGTAAAGAGCACCGGCTCTGGAACCAGAGGGTCTGCAAGTGAATTCTGGGCCACCACTGTGGGACCCCAGGGAAGTTATTAATCTCCAACCTTCATTTCTTCATGTGTAACATGGGCATGAAAATAAAGATCTTTTTGCAGTTCCTATGAAAATTAAGCAAGAAAATCAATGCACATCAGGCATAGCACGATGCCTGATAAAATACAGTCGTCTATAAATCTTAGCAAGGATCATCACATAGTGAGGAGAAAAATGAAAAACGGGTGACATAATGAGGAATAGTAATGATGTTTGCAGATAATCTAACCACTCTTCCAACTAAAACCATAAATATTGGCTTTATTCCAGCAAATATACAGAAAGCAAAGCAAAGCAAAGCAAAACAAAAAACAAAACAGCAAACCCTCCCTCAGAATGGAAAAAGTAAAGGGAAGTTAGGTGTTTTCTACAAAGGACACAATTCTGGCCTTATTGTCATGCATCCTAGTTTTCAAGAGGCAAAGCTGTAGAGTTGGCATGAGCTTGTGTTAAGTTAGATATAGAAAAAGTCAAAGAATGGCATCAGTATTTCTGCCATGTGTTCACTGATGATGAGAAACTTTTGATACCTTTAGTAACCTCTGATTCTATCAACATTTGAAAGGCTTCTCTGCCAAGAGATGTTGAATAAAATCTCCATTATTTCTGGCTGGCTTCGTCACATCCCACAGTATCCTTCCTTGTCTGTCTGATGACAATGAAGAGAAGTACAGATGTGAGTAGTTCATTTTATTCTACCTATTTTTTTACATATTTAATATTTCTGGTTTTAAATCTTTTTATGTATTTATATTTTGTAATTTTATTTATTTTTCTGCATTTAAAAATAGAACTACTTCCAAATGTTTCAAAATATAAAAAGCATTATTGAGAGTTTAAAATGATATCCAAAGAAAGTAATGACACATCTTTCCACAAAGCCTAACTTCATACTCTTCTATGTCTGTCCTGGGTACAACATTATCAAATGATCCTGTCCTCGGAAACTTCCTCTCAGTGGGTTTCCCTCCACTTGCTCTGCTTTCATGTGCTTTTGCTCCAACCCGGTCTGTCCTAGCCTTGAAAATGGTACCTGGACAAACACAGACTCCTTGGTAGAGTCAATCGTTCAGTTGTGCTAAAGATGACTAGAGTATAGGTCAAGTTTTGCCAGGAATCATATCATCATTATTATAAAGATAATAGTTCTCTCTAATTCTATCACTCCTCTGCACTCTATTTTTAACTCACACCATTAACAGAAGGAAACTAGAAAACCATTGCAAGCAAAAATACTCATTTTTCACAGATTCATAGACTGAAACTATCTAAATCCATAAAAGAAAGTAGAGAATAATTAGCTGGAAAAGCCAGGCCAGAACACCACCGCCCCCCCCCCCCGCCTCCGCCGGGAGTTTTCAGCTATTAGGACAAATGTAGTAGGAAATAGTACTTTAAAAACTGAAGGGTTAAACACAAACCTATCAAACTGTTAGAAGGCAATATAGAAAGTCTAGGTGACTTTTGGTTTGGTCATGATTTTCTAGATTCAACACCGAAAACACAATCTCTGAAAGAAAAAAGTTGATAAACTGGACTTCATTAAAATGAAGAGATTCTGCTCTGCAAAAGGCACTATTGAAAGAATGAAAAGACACGCCACAGTCTTGAGAAAACACTTCTGCAAAAGATCTAATAATGGACCATTATGCAAATATATATTAAGAACTCTTAAAAGGCAACAATACAGAAATAAACAATGTAATCAAAAAGTGAGCCAAAGAACTGCACCTCACCAAAGATGAAATACAGATGTTAAATAGTATGTGAAAAGATGCTCAACACCCCATGTCATCAGGGAATTTCAGAGTAAAATAATGAGACACCACTCCACACCTATTGGAATGGCCAAAATCCAAAACACTGATAACGACAAATGCTGGTGAGGATGTTCCTGAGTTGACGGTGAGTCAGAAGCACTAGGACTTTCTCTTCTATCACTTCTGTCTCTGGATAAAAGATTTGTGAGTATATATATATATATATATATATACTCTACTTCTCCACCAGAAAAGATAAATTAAGGGGAGGAAAGCAGGATACAAGAGAATTCAGGCATCAGATTGAACTAATGCTGGGCAAGCAAAGGGAAATATAAAGCTAAGAACTAGAGGAAACCATACATCGTTCATTTGTTCATTATGTCTTTTCATTTAAAAACAAAAATATATGTAGAAGGAGTTATACCAGGTTGTGACATGAACCGCAATGGATATATTTGCAAATCTTGTAATGATTCACAGTGTGAGCTTTGAAGTAAGATCCTGATTCATTTCTTCACTCTGCTGTTTACTACCTACTGATCCCAAGCAAATTGCTTAACATCCTTTAAGCTCCAATTTCTTTGCCTGGAAAAAGTCCACAGTGATATTTCCTAAGAGGATTATTGTAAGGAGAAAATGTGCTATTTCTTTTTCCCTCCAGCTTTATTGAGATATAATTCACAAATAAAATTGTTATATATTTAAAGCATACAGTGTGGTGATTTAATACACATGCACTGTGAAAGGATTTCCACCGAGTTAACATACATCATCACCTCACATATTTACCCTATTTTTGAGAATATTTAAGTTCTATTTGTTCAGTAAATTTCAATTACACAATACAGTACTTTAAACTATAGTCGCCATGTTATACATTAGATCCTCACACCATTTTCATCTGTAACCGGACATCTGTACCCTTTACCAGCCTCTCTGTTTCCCCATGCCCACAAACCCTTGACAACCACCATTATCCTCTGCTTCTTTAGTTTGACTATTTTTTAGATTCCACATAAATGTGATGCCATACAATACTTGTCTTTCTGTGTGACTTATTTCACTTAGCAAAATGCCTTCCAGGTTTCTCTATGTTGTTCTCAAAAGCAGGATTTCCTTCTGTTTTAAGGCTAAGTAATATTTCATTACATACCTACACCACATTTTCTTTATCCTTTTCTCTGTCAATGGGCACAGGTTGGTTCCAGATTCAGCTACCATAAATAATGCTGCGATGAACATGGGAGTGCAAATATATCTTTGAGATAATGACTTTGTGTCTTTCAGATAGATAGCCAGAAGTGAAATTGTCATATGGAAGTTCTATTTTTAACTTCTTTGCATGTGAATTTCAATTTCCTAGCACTATTGAGGAGGTTATTATTTTCCCTGTTATATATTCTTGGTTTTTATGCAGAAAATTTAGTGTTCATGTATGCATGGGTTTATTTCTGGGCTCTCAATTCTATTCCATTGATCTATGTGTCATTATGCTAATACCATACTGTTTTGATTACTATGGCTTTATGATATATTAATCAGGATGTGTGATACCTTTGTTCTTCTTAAGATTGTTTTGGCTATCCAGTTTCTTTGTGGTTTCAACCAAATTTGTTTCTCTTTTCATTCTTCTTTGACCCTTTGGTTGTTGAAGAGAATTTCACTTAATCTCCATGTATTTGTGATTTTCCAGTTTTCTTCTTGTAATTTACATCGAGTTTCATACCACTGTGCCCAGAAAATAATGCTTGGTATAATGTCAAACTTCTTCAATTTATTAAGATTTGTTTTGTGTCTTAACATATGATCTATTGTGGTAAATGTTCCATGTGTACTTGAGAATATGCGTGCTGCTTCTGTTGGATGGAAGCATTTTTTTTAAACCAAATATACAGCAAAGTTTCTATACCATTTTACTAATGATTTAACACTTTAGAAATTCAAGATAATGGGGGCTAGCTAATACATTTTAATGTTCCAATAAGTTGTACTGTTTGAGGATGTATGCATATTTTTTTCATGTGTCAGAACAAAGGGAAAAGTTCTAGTTTGAAGAAAATTGAATCACAGATATTGTCTATAATTTACTATAATTTTATCCCTACTCTTATAAATATTACTGTGGATTCAATTCTCCCAAGACCAACTTGTAGTCTGTCATACAGGATGTTCTCTTTTGAATTTTCCAGTTTTAATGGGAAGCATATCAGGAAACTTATGGGTTGTCCAGTGACAGAAAACATTTCACATTGAATTTTAGGCCTTTGAACAAAAAGACTGAGAAAAAGAGAAAGTCCACTTATTTGTCAAATCTTATGCCAGATCCAACCACAATCCTTGGGTATGAGGATTATTCAAATAATTGTTCAGCTTGGTCATACTTAACATCACTGGAAACACAGATAAAGCTAAATAACACAAAGACAAGTTTTTCCTCTTTTTGCTTTTCTTACTGTGATAAAATGAACATATCATGAACTTTACATTTTAATAGTTTTTAGGTGAATAATTCAGTGGTATTAAGTGCTTTCACACTGTTGTGCAATTATCCTCACTATCCTGTTGAACAGTTTACTGTTTACTGTTGAGCAGTAAAATGACCAAGCCATAAACTGAAGTGATAGGAATGAAAACACAATTTAAGACACTACACAATACTTTGGAAAACAGTGTCTTACAAGTAAGCATGATAAGGCTCATAGATGTAGGTGTTTAAAAATTCTTATATCAGCATTCTTGATTTTTATAGAATATTTATGTATAAAAAGGTGTTATTTTTGACACTAAAAAGTGAAGAATGAAATTTACCTCTTTTTTGCGAACCTTTGATTTTTGTTGCACAAAACTTGTGTTAAACTTGAGATAGGCACATACATATCCTTTTTAACTGAAATGAGATTTCTGTTCTTGCTCTTAATGCTTGTTTAAACAAGGCAGACCTGATTACACATGTTAAGATGTTAAAACCTACAGCAGAGTGTTCACTATTTTCCCACGACTTGCATGATCATCTTCTTACCCTGAAATCCAGGACTTATCTAGGGCAGATTAGTAAATCTTTTCTTTTGTCAAAGTCAGAGAGAAGAGACTGAAGATGTCATTCAATTCCAATCCTTGGTTCTCCAGACTGGTTTTGGTACTTCAAACTTGACCATATCTTCTCTCACTCTCACGTCCAAGCAATTGACCATATCTTCTCTCACTCTCACGTCCAAGCAATGGTGGGACATTTTAAAGATTCTATATTGCAACATGATTTTCCCAAAGACGGAGTAGTCTTTAAAGTTCACGAATCAGGTCATGTGAAGCAAAAATATTTTCTTCAGGCTTTGTAGAGACTTGTTCAGCTGGGTTCTTTTAAAGTTGTCATTTAAATTCCAGATAGTTAACACAGAGTATACTATTAGAAACTAGACTTCCCAGCAGCCATTATCATCGCATGTATCAGCTGAAAAAGTAAGGAGGCTACTTTCTGCAGCCATTCTTGATCTTCAAAGCATGCAGCATCTAGTCTACTAGCTTCTTGAAATTGCTTTTGGACTTTATCTTCTAATGCAAATGACTCGTTAAGAACTCTTCATCAGTGAAGCCATCAGGTTTCTGTATGGAGCAGAAAATCTATGTCTAAATTTTCACAGTGGTCTGCTCTTGAGCAAAGTGGTGTTTGTTCAGTAGAGCTAAACATGTAACATCATCCAGGTGGTTTTTTGTTCTCACTCCAAAAAGTATTTGAACCCAGAATCCCTCTGTGAAGAAAGAAATGTGTAGTGACGAAGTTGAAATTTTTGTATTTTTTTTACAAGACAGATGAAACCAGCACAGACTTTTTATTTGATATGTGCATATGATGACAAAACATTCACTATATGCTGGGCTTTGCTTGTTTTGGGCAGCACTTGCAGCAATCATCATTTCCTGAATTTCGCCAACCTATCGAAGTTTTACAAAATTTTATTTTGCGAACTTCCCTTCCTGTGGCAGCAATTTCTGCTATGCAATAACCTGATCCCTGAGCTTTTTGTTGGTTTGACTTTGCCATTCAACTTGACTGAAGCATGCTTGACAAATAAAAATTGCATATATTTAAGGTACACAAGGTGATATTTTCATATGTTTATATGCTGTGAAATAAATTGTGAAAATAATTACTGTAATCAAACCATTAGCATATTCATCACCTCACACAATCAACTTTTATTTTGTGGTGAGAAATTTTGAGATCTCTTCTCTTAGCAAATTTTGAGTATGTAATACATTATTATTAACTATAGTCACCAGTCTTAGGACCCAGTCATCTTATAACTGAAAGTTTGAATACTTTGATTAATACCTTGCATATTCCTCCACTTCCCAGCTTCTGGTAACCACCATTTTATTCTGTGTTACTGCTCTAAGTTTCACTATATTTTTTTTTTTTTAGATCCCACATATAAGTGAGATCATGGGATATTTTTCTGTGTCTGGCTTATTTCACTTAGCAGGTTCATCCGTGTTGTTGCCAATGGCAGGATAGTCCCGTTTTTAAAATGTGAATAATACTCCATTTGAATATATGTTTTTGTGTATATGTATCAGTCACATTTTCTTTATCCATTCATCTGTTGATAGACACTTAGGTTGTTTCTATATTTGACTATTGTGAATAATGCTGCAATGAACAAGGGAGTGGAGATACCTCCTTGAGATATTAATTTTATTTCCTTTAGGTAAATACCCAGAAGTGGGATTGCTGGATCATATAGTATTTCTATTTTTAATTTTTGAGCAACCACCATACTATGTTCCATAATGACCATACCAATTTGCATTCCTACCAACAATGCACAGGGTTCCCTGTTCTCCATATCCTCACCAACCCCTGTTATCTTTGACTTTTTGACACTCGCCCTCCCTAATAGGTGGGAAGGGATAGCTCACTGTGGTTTGGACTTACATTTCCCTGGAGATTAGTGACGTTGAATACCCATTTATATACCTTTTGGCCATTTGTGTGATTTTTCTTTAACAAAATATATTTTTTTGTTGTTCATTTGGAGATTTTAACAGCCATTTAAAATATTCACCATCTTTACATGTCTAATGGGTATGATATGTGGATAAGAGTCTTTTCAACTTTTAAAATGAATCTTATTAAAGATAATTTACATTAAAAAATCCCGTGGTTTTTAATAAAATTCTATGAGTCTTAACAAAAACATAGAGCTATGTGTTAACAACTGTAACTAATCATGACATACAGAACATTTCTATTACCACCCAAAAGTTTTCTCATGCTTTGTAGTGAGTCCTCATTTCTCATTCTACAGCCTGGCCATCACTGTTCTGTCACTCTATATAGTAATATAGAGGTTGCCTTTGCAATATTTGTAATATTTCACATAAATGAAATTTCACAGTGTATAGTCTTTTATGTCTGGCTTCTTTGATGTGACATAATGCTTTTAAGATTCCTCCATGTTGTTGTGTATATAGTTGTACATTCTTTTTCTTTTTCTTTTCTTTTCTTTTTTTTTTTTTTTTAAGATTTTATTCATTTATTTGACAGTGAGAGGTCACAAGTAGGCAGAGAGGCAGGCAGAGAGAGAGGGGGAAGCAGGCTCTCCACAGAGCAGAGAGCCCAGTGTGGGGCTTGATCCCAGGACCCTGGGATCATGACTTGAGCCAAAGGCAGAGGCTTTAACCCACTGAGCCACCCGGGCACCCCTCTTTTTCTTTTTTTTAAAGATTTTATGTTTTTATTTAGAGAGCATGAAAGTGGGGAGGAGGGGCTGAGGGAGAGAGAGAAAATCTTAAGCAGGTTCCTTGCTGAGTGGGGAGCCTGACATGGGGCTCGTTCTCAGGACCTGAGGTCATGACCCGAGCCAATATCAAGAGTCAGACACTTAATCGACCACACCACCCAGGCACCCCTGTACATTTCTGTTTTATTGTGGAGTGGTGTTTCATTTTATGACCATAACACATTTTTCTTATGTATTCACTAGTTGATTGACATTTGGGTTGCTTCTAGTTTTTATCCTTCACATTTTTATATAAATTTTGTGGGCAGGGCATTTTTTTCCCTCCTGGGAAATACTCAGGTATGAATTTCTGTGCTTTATTGGCATTGCATGTATATAGTTTCAGGAGCTTTCTAACTGTTTCCCAAAGTGTCTATCATTTTTCATTTCTATTGATGTTGTATAAGTAGATTCAGTTGCTCCACATCCTTGCCGATGCTCGGTGTTATCAATCTGTTTAGTTTTTGAGATTTTAGTGAACATGGAGTAATAGCTCACTGTGGTTTTACTTTGAATTTCCCTGAAAAAGTTGGGTTTTTTGTTTTTTTATGGTTGAGTTGTGAACATTGTTTTGGCAGAGGGGGAGGTTTGGATTCTAGTCCATTTTCAGATAAATGCTTTGCAATATTTTTTCCCCCCTAATCTGGGGCTGTCTCTTCATTTCTGTAACATTGTTTTTTGAAGGATACACATTTTAATTCAAATGAAGTGTAATTTATTAACCTTTTCCATTATGATTTATTTGGTATATGTGCACATGGTATAAGATATTTATACATGGGGTGCCTGGGTGGCTCGGTTGGCTAAGTGACTGACTCTTGATTTCAGCTCAGGTCATGATCCCCCCTGTCACGGAGGGGGAAGGGGAGATCAACCCTCCATATTAGGTTCTGCACTGGGCATGGAGCCTGCTTAAGGTTCTTTCTCTTTCTCTCCATTTGCCCCTCCCCTTTGGTCATGTGCTCTTTCTCTCAAAAAGAAAAATTTGTGTCAAGATTGGTGATCCTGACTATACCAGGTTCACAAAGATTTTCCCCCTGTGTTTTCTTTTAGAAGTTTTATAGTCCTAGCTCTTACATATAGTTAGGCAAGCTAATTCATCTTCATTTTTGTATGTAGTGTAAGGTTAGAGTTGAGATTCATTTGATTGTATATGTATATGTAATTCTTCTTCTTCTTTTTTTTTTTTTAAAGATTTTATTTATTTATTTGACAGACAGAGATCACAAGTAGACAGAGAGGCAGGCAGAGAGAGAGAGAGGAGGAAGCAGGCTCCCTGCTGAACAGAGAGCTGATGTGGGGCTCAATCCCAGGACCCTTGGATCATGACATGAGCCAAAGGCAGAGGCTTTAACACACTGAGCCACCCAGGCATCACATGTAATTATTATTATTAAAAAAAAAAAGATTTTCTCTATTTATTTGAGGTAGAGAGAGAGTATGAGAGGGGAGAATGTCAGAAGGAGAAGCAGACTCCCCATGGAGCAGGGAGTCCGACCCTGGACTCAATTCTGGGACTCTGGGATCATGACCTGAGCCAAAGTGAGTCGCTTAACCAACTAAGCCACCCAGGCACCCTATATGTAATTATTCTCAATGATTTGCTATAAAGATTGTCATTTTATTCATTGAATTTCTTGGTACTTTTGTTGAAAATCAATTCATTATACATTTGTGGTTTTATTTCTGTACTCTATTTTGTTGCATGATTTATATCTACATGTCAAGACCTCATTATGTTATTTATTGTAGTGCTATAGTAAGTATTGAAATTAGTTAATATTAGTCTCCCAATTTTTTTGAACAATTTCTGTACAAAAGCCTTTGGGAATTTTTATTGGAATTCTGTTAAATATACACATTAATTTAGGGAGAACTGATTTCTTTACACTATTGAATCTTCTTATCCATGAACATAGCATTTCTCTATATTTATTCAAGACCTTAATTTCTTTCAGCAATGTTTTATAGTCTTGAATATACACGTTTTACACATATTTTGTTTAATTTATCTCTATTTTATATTGTTTGATGCTGTTGCAAATGGTATTGTCTTTCAAATTTCAATCTCCAAATGCTGATTGTTAGTATATAGAAATACAATTGATATCAACCTTGTATCCATCGACTTTAGTAAACTTACTTATTAATTCTAGTAGTTTTCTCACAGATTTTATAGCATTTTGTACATGGGCAATCATGACATCTGTGAATGAAGATGAGATGAAAATCCAGAACAGGAAGATAAACAGAACAGCAAAACAGCCAAAATTTCAATAAACCCAATAAACAACACCAAGATACTTTAAAGAATCTTAAAGAGGTTTCACAAAATTAATTGGGAAAAAAAACAAGGATATGAACATTTTTGTAGAAAAGATGATACGTATGGAAGATGATTAGGAGATCTAACTTTCATGTAAGTATTCAAGAAACAAACCAAAAGCAGATGAAATAGAAAAAAGACATAGTTTACAATGCTCCATTTTAGGTAAATGTTCCATTTTAGGTATATCTACTTAATTTCATAAGCTGTCTAAATGATCTTTTGCTTCTGTGTTGGTATGTCTTTGGAGTTAGATTCACTTGGTTCAAATTATTGCTCAATTTGTTACTAGCTTGGTGACTATGGAAACATTATTTATCTCATCCGGTCACTTAGTTTTCTCATTTATGAGTGGAGGTAATAATAGTACCTACTATAGAGGCTGGCCTTGATGTTTACATCAAGTGTTTACGGCTATGCCTGGCAGCAAGCATTCAATGAATATTATCTATTACTACTAAATTTCTTTTCTTGATCTCTGTGTTTCAATAAATGTTAAATAATAAAAGAAAATTGATTGGATCTTGAAGAGAGCAGGGAATGAATTTATCCAGTGTTAAAACTACATGTTCACATTTATCCTCTCTCTCTCTTTCTCCCCCTCAAATTAGCTCCTTTTGTGGTGGCTCAATTCTTAGACAAGAGCTCCCCTTGTGGTAGTAAAATGGCTAGCAGCAGCTTCTAGAACATTTTTCATTCATACGGAAATAAGAGAGTGAAAGGTTTTTCTAACCCAAATGTTGCACAGAAATAATGGCTTCATTATATGACCAATTTAGATCACAGGTCCATTCCTGTACCAACCACTTTGGCTGAAAAGTTACCCCTAGCCAGGAGGGTGGGGTCGTTTCCTTTCAAACACTTTAGTTGCATGAGGGCAGGGTTGGTACTGTTACTAAGAGAAGAGGAAGTGGCTGCCAGGCAACAGACCAGCAAATATTTATGACAAATCCTAGCTCATTCATGTCTCTTCTAAACAGAGATCACAACATTTTTATATCATATGGGGAGCTACACTTTATTTACTTTTTTGGGTAACTCCTCTATTTCCTTGGGTAATATCTGCCTTTTGCATATGTGTGTGTTCTCTCTCTCTTTCTCTCTCTGGCAAAGCTTTTATGTATTGGCCCATGCTGGTTTCTACTTAATTATTACTCATTTTCCAAAGGCAGCCAGGAACCAGCTAAAAATACATACATACATACATACATACATACATACTGTGGTTAACAGTGGTTGAGGATAACAGCAAAGTCTTTTAAGTCACAAGCTCTGTTGTAGTCTGGCTATAAATGCTTTTCCTCCTTCACCCCACTTCACCTCCAGAGGTCATCCTTGGCTAGAATAGTATATTGTGAATCTTTTCCCTTCCCCTCCCTTCCTCTCCCTTCCTTTCCCTTCCCTGCCCTTCCCTTTTATGCTTTCCTCTTCTCTCTCTCTCTCTCTCTCTCTCTCTATCACACATATGCACACACACACACACACACACACACACACACAGAAACATAGCTACCTTTCCCCCACCCTTCATGGCATATACACGCTGGGTCAACATTTGTTCTCCTACTGTACCTTCCCTGCCTTCTGAGATGTCATCCTGGTCTCTGCAAAGACATTCCTCCTTTTTGTGTACTCCTTATACACCCAGAGCTCAATACACTAATCAAAGTAATTTTTATGGTGATGACATGAACTTTGGGGAAGTTAGTTATCTTGGTCTAAATCCTAGGAGGCAAAGGTTGGCTCTCCGGGCTCTCTTTGCTCATCTTAGTCTAGACTTCAGGTACTTGGCAAATACATTTCCTAGTTTGTGGCCTGTGGTTATGTCCTTTTCCAGGTTTCATTGAAGATAGACTATTTTCGCTCTTTTTTGTTTGTTTGTTTTTGGCAGAGTTTAAGGGAGTGGAGAAGAGTAAAAATTTTGCTACGCCCTTTTCTTTAACCAAAAATCTTTTTTGGAATGATTTCAGTCTATCTGATATTTTTGCTTGGATGTCCCCTAGACACATCAAAATCAACACATTAAAAAGTGAAAACATATTCTTTTCTTGTACCGCAATTTTTTCCTTCTTTAGTTTTTCCTACCTCAGGAAGAGGCACCATTATTTCCAGTTGTCTTGACTCTGGAACTCTGAAGATTTTATAGACATCTCATTCCCTTTCACCCCAAACACCTAAAGGAGGCCAGATCTTGTGGATTTTTTCTCTTGGATACCTCTCAAATATATTTCCTTTTCTCAGTGATCACTGCCACTGCGTGTATTCTAGATAACATTGGTTCTTATCTATTCTACCTCAACAGCCTTTGATCTCCTTCTCTTCATTTTTATTCTCTTTTTAAATAGGAATATTGAAGTCAGTAGGAAATGGGGTGGCTTAACCAAGAGCCCTGTAAGACGATTTTCAACCAATTCCAATGCCTTCCTCCAAGCAAATACATAAAGTGAAGAGGTATGACTTCAACAATTCTTTTCCAGATGCACCCACTCTGTAATTGCTTCTTCTTTCAAGGCTAATCTGCTTTCTTGTTGCATTATGGTGCTAGAAAAAAAAAAGTCTGGAGATGAAGAAGCTGTACAGTATAAATTGTCTTTTCCAAATTTGTTCTTCAGCAACTCTAAGATAAATCACCAACCAGTTCCTGTAATGGCTTAATCTTTATAATGTAACAAAGGCCATACTTTTATTCCTGAGAAGAATGAGCTATTAAGCAATGTTTTTAAAAATAATGAACAGTTTCTATTTTTCTAAGGATTTTGTCCGTGTTTTAACAGTGATGGCAAAAGGGTAACGTTCTTGTAAAATTTTATTTTATTTTTTATTCTTTTAAAAGATTTTATTTATTTATTTAACAGAGAGAGAGAGAGAGAGAGAGAGAGAGAGAGAAAATACAAACAGGGGAAGTGGGAGAGGGAGAAACAGTCTTTCCTCTGAGCAGGGAGCCCAATGCGGAGGCTTGATCCCAGTACCTTGAGATCATGACTGGAGCCAAAGGTAGATGTTTAATGACTGAGCCACCTGGGTGCTCCTTGGTCCAACTTTTAACAAATTCAGCCAACACAGCTAAAGGAATGCATGAATAGGGAAAAATAGTTTCAGTCTATCCTTCATCAGCTCAGTGAAAATTATTAGTAGAGGACACCTAGTGGTGCTTCCTAGAAATTCATTTATGCTGAGAAATAGTATACTTAAATATTAATAGCACTCAGTATACCCCTATCTTATAGTCAAATATAAGACAGCAAAGTATAAACCAAACCTGGTACATTAAGTCTAACTGTATTGGTCAGCATAGGTTAACTGCTGTAACAAACACCTCCAAATTCTTAGTGGCTAAACATAGTAGAAGTTTATTTTGCACTCTCAAAACAAATGCTCAGTTAGTGACCTTCCATATGATGACACAAAAACAAATTTGAGCACATGAAAAAAATACTTTATGTTTGGATAGGAAGATTCAACAACATAAAGATACCACTTCTGAAAACAAAATAAAAGAAACAAATCAAAACACAACTTTGTATATTGAAATTAGTGTGATTGTATATATTTTTCAAGATCACCAAACTTATATTTAAGATCTATGCATTTCACTATATATGAAATATATCTCAATTTTAAAAATAATTTACAAAAGAATATCCTGTAGAAAGTTGATAAAAAAGTGGAGGGGGGGAGGCCTTATATTAAAATTCATAAAATCTCAATAATTAAAAAAGAGTGGTACTACAATTAAAAACATCAACAGTTTTTATAAAGAGAGTGGTATGGACACATGAGTGAATAAACTCATGAAATGGAACAGAAAACCCAGAAATAGACCTACATGCATACAGAGATTTAATAAAAGATAAAATGGTCACCAGAAATCCAATCCACTACTCAGTGACTATTTTGGGGTAACTGTAAATACCTTATTCTTTGGTGGAAGGAAAGGAGGGAAGGAGGAAAGGAAGGAGG
Organism: Mustela lutreola; assembly: GCF_030435805.1. Lineage (NCBI taxonomy): Eukaryota > Metazoa > Chordata > Mammalia > Carnivora > Mustelidae > Mustela > Mustela lutreola. The sequence continues at coordinate 85,400,035 of NC_081297.1, read as the reverse complement.
GAAGGAGAAAGTTAACTCGTGCTTGAGAAAAGTACCCTTGGGCATTGCATTAGTCAGGGTTCAAAGAGAATCAGAATCAATAGGAGGTATATATATGTCTATGTGTTTGTTTATGTATGTATGTATTTATGTATTCACTTATTCACTTATTTATTCACTTATTCATTTATTTATTATAAGGAGCAGTGCCCACAATTATGGTGGTTAGCGAGGCTCAGGATCTGCAGGATGATCTATTGGATGGATGATCTATTGGTTGGATGATCTACTGGATGGATGATCTATTGGTTGGAAGTGTGGAGATCTATGGGAGCGCACGGTGTGGTTCTAGTCCTTGTTCAAAGGCCCAAGAAACCAGAGACTCATGGAGTAGTTCCAGTCTGAAGACCAGCAAGCTCGAGACCCAGGAGAACGGATGTTCCAGTTCAAGTCAGAAGGGAAGGAAAGGTCGACGTGCCAGTTCAAAGACAGCAGGAAGGAGCAATTCTCTTTTATTCAGGGAAGGGTCAGCCTTTTTGTTCTATTCAGATGTTCAACTGATTGAACAAGGCCCACTCACATTTGGAAGAGGAATCTGCTTTACTCAGTAGACCAATTTAAATGTTAATCTCACCCCAAAACACTTTCACATGCACATCCAGAAGGGTGTTTGACCAAATATCTGGGCTCCCCTTGATCCACTTAAGTTGACATATAAAATCAACCACCATGGGTGTCATGGAAGAGTTACATTCCCTGACTGTTTATTCTCTTTCCTCAAATCTTGATGTTACAAAGGTTCATCGTATCTTGTCCGAAATGGACAATAGAAATGATACTTGTTGAAGAATTCTTCATCTGTGTTTCCAGTGTGTGCACAGTATTTCTCCTTCTTGGCAGTCCTACTTCTTACTGAATATGGGTTGGCCTCAAATCTACAAGTCATTTGTTTAATCAACATAGAGGAACTTGTGCTTTTTTTTATATGGTGGAAGGGCATCGGATGATGTCCTCTCTGATTGCCCACTAAATTAAAATGGTCACTTGCCATTGATATTTACTTTTAAGGGCTATTACTGTCTCTTGAGGCATTAGAATGCCCTGACAAATAGGGGTACACATTCCTCCTGATTCTCTTTTTTAAACATTGTCTTATAAGTAGGTTCCATACCCAGCATAGAGCCCAGTGAGGGGCTTGAACTCATGACCCTGAGTTCAAGACCTGGGCTGAGATCATGAGCTGGAGGCTTAACCTCTGGGCCACCTAGGCGCCCTTCTCTTTTTTTCTATACTAGGTTTGAATTTGATCTGTGTTTTGTGTAATCATTGGGGTTACGTTACTCTGATATTGAACTTACGTGGATTTCGCGAGAGCAACTTAAATCATTCGAAGGCAGCAGAAAGAGTGAAATGGCAAAAACATTGTTGAGTGTAACATAGCACACATGTTTGGATTCTGCATGGTCCAGAACCATCCGAGTTATGTCAGAATTTGGGAGGCTCTTAATGAGGCAGAATCTGGAGAAGCCTTTCTAATGGTCCCAACCATTGTCACATTTAATCACAAGGGCACCTTTCTGTAGTGCATTTCAGTCCTGGAGAAATGAAGGACTGAATGGCCAACAGAGCTCACCTTTGCATGGTCTAGCTAACTGGCGTCAGGAACTTACATGGTTTTCTTATTTTGCATCTGTTTTTTTTTCCTTTGGAGCAATTCAAAATTGTACTTTTTGGTGTCTCAATTGAATCAAACTAAGAGAAATTCTTTCTGGCTTTGGAGGAAAAAGTCAGTAACCAACCTTCAATGCTCTGTAGCATTTTATACTCTGTAAGTCATAAAATGATCAAGAATGAACCTTTCAAGTGACAAAAGGTCTTGTAATGTTAAGTTTCAATGACCATGACTGGAATATGTGTCTATTATACCGGAAACATTCTTTTGTTTTTCTCTTCCCTCAGTGCAAACGTGTGTATTTATATGAAACACTGGAAGAAATCACCACTGGCTTTCTTCACTTACCACTGCTTTCTCTGTTTCCTCCCCTATGCCTCCTCCCCATGGAAGATGGAAGAAAAAAAAAATAATCTGTGTCCATATTAGAACTGCAAAACTGAAGTCCTTTTTGAGTTTACCAAGGTAGCAGCTGTTGAGAGATAATGTGGTTCCTCTGTTTTTCTCACAGGCCCTCGGGTGGAAGAGAACAGAATTGAACACTGTTCTGCACGGTAATGGTAATGGATCTGGATGTTTCCAGGGAAGAGGACATTAAACAGTTATTAGGCAATAAAGGAAAACATTTCCTTCCTTGTATAGGTTTACATGGTTCTGTCACTGGAAATTCGTATCTCTGCTGGATAAGAGTGTGCGTGTTTGGTTTAACAGGTTCTGTAGTGAAAGAAGTAGGGCCTGTGTGCATTTCATACTTCTCTATATCACATACTGCTGTAATTGAAGACTCCAAAATAGAAGGGTGCTCAGCCTGTGTAGATGTTTCAACATTTTTCACAAGGGAATGATCACCTGATTTTGTAGACTGGTTCCTCCCTGATACAAATTGCAGTTATTCTGTGTATATACATTCAGGCTTGAATGCTCCCATGTAGGTGTTTCAGTAAGGGAAACAAAGTTAACTTCCCACTGTGAATTTTGTCCTCGTGGCCTTTTTGTCTTTTCTGGAGCTTTAGTTTGCTTTTAGTAAAGTGAATTGGAGTCTGCCCCTGCTTCCCTTCCCCCTCCCCCTCCTCCCTCCATGAGGTGCAGGGATCCATGTGTGGGAGACAGATGCTATGATTGAATAGAATTTCCCATCTGCTCGTGTTGAGGTTGACATAGGATGCTGATGTTATACTATATTTACAGATAGTCTAAAAGCCTCTGTCCTAGGAGTGGTGAGAGAGATGGGTTGTAGAATTATTATTATTATTATTATTATTTTTTTTGGTGGGCAAAGCTATTATATCATTGACTTTGTTTAGAATTACCAGCATATGGCAATAATAAAAAGCAGTCCAACATTTAACCAGTTATATGACTGTTTTAAAATGAACTACAGACTGTGTGCACCTGTTTCTTGCCAGCACCTTGGCTAGATCACCTCTGCTCTGCAAGCTCCTGTTTCTAGGCTTTCTAATGGGTGCCTGTGATTCAACCACTCAGAGGAGCTCTGGTCTATCCTGAACTCCCTCTCCACCCAAGATGGCGTTCTCATCTAGAGTCTTCAAGGAACATAGAATAGGACCACTGAAATAGAGGCAGAGATAATATGGCAGAATAAAGATTAGAATGGAATTAGACCTCATCAGCTCTTTCAACCATGTTTCTCTGACCACTCTGCTCTCAGATCTCTTGAGATGTTTTCAGAAAAACATCCTGTGGATCTCTGTATTTCTTGCATGTCTACTGGAAATCCAAGTCGACTTTGGGTATGGCTTGTATCTAACGCTGTATTAAATAAAGTAAGAAGGACGTGGGCAGTGTACCAGGTGGTCAAAGATTATTCTGATGGTTCTGTGAGGGTGTTTTGGGATGAGATTAACATTTGTTTTATTTTTAATGTTAATTTTAATTTTTTTTTCAGAGTGATAACATTTTAATGGATTTTTAGGCAGAAATGTTTCTATTCGAAGCAACTTTAAAAAGCAGAAGGAATGCTATAAATAACTATTTCAGGACAATTTTTAGAAGCTTCTGGTATTGATTTATATTTCAAAGATGTGGTAAAGTGTATTGAGTTGTTTAATTTTTCTCTTCATGTTTGCAACACAACCACGGACAGGAAACACGCAGGCACCTTCTTGGAGAAGTGTGTCACTGAGTCAATAATGAACATTGTGAGCGACTTCTTTAATTCCTCCTTTTCAGACAATAGCACCAGCCTCCAGGTAACGTAAACAAACACAGGAGCATTCTGTCACACAGAATTTACCTTACTTTAGTAGGAAAAAATGTTAATCTGATCAGGAATTAATTTCCTACACTTGTAAAGGTCACTTTTCTCTCATATTATTTACTGTTATGCCCCTTTCTGAGTTTACCAAGCTTTATTTTAAATAAAGAGGCCCATACATAAACAATGAATCTTGGAACACTGAAAAAATAAAATAAAATTAAAAAAAATAAAATAAATAAAGAGGTCCCGTCTATCCATTTAAAACACTATGTTGTTTATTTCAACACTTGGCAAATGGTCAGAACACAGATCTGAAAATTCCTATCATGCTTAGAGGAGGAATGGGATGATTCAATTTGAAGATAGGACCTCTTTATTTAAAATGAAGTTCGGTAAACTTAGATACCACATTATGTTAAATACCATAATCATATGGGCTTTAGCATTTGTGGTGAAAAATGGCACATTAGTGTCTGGTTATTTCCCTCTGTCTATGACATGTCACGAAATAAGCATCTTTAAATTATTTATAAATTGATCTCTCAGTCTTGTCCTAAGAGCTGTTGTGTTCTTGTGTCCTACCATGTATGTGAATTATGTGGCCTGGGGGTGCGGGATCTGAATGTAAAAGGAGAGAAAGTGCATTATGGCCATCAGCGGGCAGGGCAGAAGGTATAAGAAGAGAGAGCCCTACAGGGATTTACATGAGAGAGAGGGAGCTAAGGGGAAAGAATTGAATGTAGGAGTGATTGCTTTTCAGTCTATTCGAATTTTCCAGGGGCTTATTGTCCTTACTTGCAATACTTTCTACTTTCAATCACATTATGACCACCATGCAATCTTCATTCCCTCTCCCAAGGAGGCCCAGGGAAGAGAAAGAGGTGACAATTCAAAATAATGTGCTTGAAATCACTATAAAAATGTTGTTAATGGAGCAGACAACGCAACTGAAAATGCTTAGCAGTTTTTACTTAAATAAATTGTCCCAGTGCCTCATTATATTCTCCTCTTTTATTCTCATAAAATATTTGATTGCCATTCTTCATAGATGAGTCATTTACATGGAAATGAAAATGTTCTGTGTCTTGGCATCTGTGTGTGTATGTGCACAAGCTTGTGTGTGGAAGCAAGTGTGTGTTCATCAGCCAGGGACCTGGAAAAAAATCCAGAATTCATTCAGATGGTTTAAATGAGAGAGTTCAATAGGCAAGGGTTGGCACACTTAAGAAGACAAACAAGGCATGGGTTGGCATTCAGACTAGCAACAACAAGAAACTATTATTCTTTTGACACATGAAGAGGACATAGTGTGACCAGGGCCTGGGGTGAAGCTGTGCTTGAGAGGGAAGCAGCAACCACTAGAAATAATGTGCCAGGCAGGGAGAAAACCGGGAAGAAACCCCACATTTCTCTTCTTCTGTCTTCCAGTCATTTGTCCGTTCCTCTTTGGCCAAAACCTACTAGACACCAGTCATTGGGGGATACAATTCATAGATACAATTCATAGAGGTCAGCCTTCTTGGCACAGAAAAGTCAAGAAAGGGATGAGAATGCTTCTGAGCAAGAAAATGGACAAGCAGTGATGTGTTCACTAGTTTTGCCACAGCATCCATTTTTGCCCTTTATTTAGAGAAGAAATCATCATCCCTGACATTGAGGAGACACTAAGTTCCATCCACTACCATATAGTGATGGCATGATGTCATTCAGTCATGATTTCAAGGAGAACTTTAATCATAATATTTACCATCATCACAATATTTCATTTAGGGTAGCAGGGAAAGGGGAGAAAAATAATCAATCAACATGAAATATACAAGATTGGTACAGTCCATGGCTTTGTATCTGGTTGCTAGTCCAAAGATTACTATCACAAATTTTTATTCCACTGTTGGGTTCACATTTCCTTTACGCTCCACCAGATTTTAGCTGAACAGGTGCAGTTCACAAACCTTCATTCCTGCAATGTCTGAGACCATAGTCCAGTCTTTATTGAGTTGCTGTAATTTTCTATTGCGAAAACGGCTTGCATGTAGGTAGTTATATTGGGAAGTGAACACAGGAAGCAATAGTGGGAAATAAAGGGAGTAAAACAGGGAAGGGATGAGGGTAGTACAAGGTGGGTGTTGCATTATCAAGTTGACTGTGCAATGTGTAACTGTGTTCAATCCTGCAGGCCTGTCTGAAGAGCCATTAGAAATTCATCTGATGGACATTAACGAGGGCATGTGATGTAATGAGCACTGAGCATTAGATGAGACTGATGAGTCACTGAAAAATTGTATTTTATAAAAGTAAAAAAATGTAGTTGTTAAAAAATAAAAGTTAAAAAAAAAAAGCATCTAAGAATTGGCTTCCCATTGCATGAAGAGGTGAGAATGTATTCTTTGGTGCTTATCTCCAAGTGGTCAAAGAATAATTACATACAGGTTAACTTCCATGAGTTGATGTGTGTGATTACTGAGTGGATACCCACAGGTGACCCATGCATTGCGTCAAAGAAACCCCAGGATAAGTAGTGACAGGTATATAACAAAGGCATGAAGTGAGGCACTACCAGTTTGCACTTGCGCAAAGCTAGTCCATGACTCATGGCAGGGATCCCAACAGCAGTGGCTGGAGTAAGGGGATCTCCACGGAAAATAAGTGACAAGAGATATCTCATGAATCATAGGAGATAATGCAAATACCAAGTATAGAAATAATCAAGGAATGGCTAAATGTGTTGGGGTGGGGTCCAGGAAACTATCAGAAAGACATTTAACCTGAATAGGGTTTCGGAAGATGATTACCAGACTTAGAAAGTTTTTCAGAGGGATCAAGATATGCAGTGGACCACTAAAATGAAGCCACATAATATATGAGAACATAAATTGAAGTGCTAATTTTCTCAACACACCATACCTACCTGCTCTTTGCATTAAATGATCTTATAGCTGTATTTTAAGATATTTGAAAAATAATCATATCTTCAAACTATGTGACATTGGGTGAGCCTCTAACTATTATTTAGCTTCCATCTCCTCATCTATGCAACAAGCACATTGGACCACGTAACCTCTATGATCTTTTCTGGCTCTCAGTTGTGTGCTTCTATACACCATTTTGGATATATTTACAGGATTATTTATCAGCAGGTAAAATGAGTAGCTGCTATAAATCAGTTCACGTACATGTGTAAACAATTTGTTTACACAATAGCAGTGACATGTGGGCTGTCTAGAAATGGATTCTGGAAGAATAAATGTGGAAAACAATGTGGGGGCTAACTTATTGATTTTGCTTACCCACTTATCACTGACTGTAGAAAACTCCCCATTTGTAATGTGTAAATACTATTGATTGCACATGCAACATTATAAATAAAACATGTATTACCATTTTTAAAAAGATTTTATTTATTTGTCAAAGAGAGAGAGAGCACAAGCAGGGGGAGCAGCAGGCAGAGGCAGAGGGAGAAGCAGGCTCCCCATCAAGCAAAGAGCCCAATATGGGGCTGGATACCAGAACCCTGGGATCATGACCTGAGCTGAGGGCAGATGCTTAGCCAACTGAGCCACCCAGGCATCCCTACAATTTTTGTTTTAAATTTCCTCACTTTAAAATTCTGTTTGCTTGGTCAGGCAGAAGGTAGATTGGTAGGAATCATTTTAATCCAGAATGTTTGATAGTTTTTTCAAGATTCTATGATTCTCTGCTGTAATCTCTTGCCATGGAGAGAGCAGTAGGAGCAATAACCTGGCTGGCTTATGGGGAGTGAATATTCTGTACATAGAAGAATTGAACGTTTGTGTTTAGAAGCTTTTAAAATTGTTTTGGATAAGTGTGAAGATTGTTAAAAGGCATTTCTATATATAAACTCACATATATGTGATATACAGGTACAATAAGGTTAAGATCCCACTTGCCCTAAATTCTATAAACTTTGTGGTCTCCTTCAGTCTTTCTCAGGTCTACTATGTTTATGGTAAAAATGAATTGTAATTTCATTGTAGCTTCTTAATCATTTCCAAAGTTGTTAATCAGTAATCAATACAACTCTTTCACTCATGGTGATCTGAACATTAACAGGTATCAATTCAGGTTAAAATATCTGAAAAATTCATCTATTGAGCTCTGAAAGTTCAGTATCTAAAGAATAAGTATAGAATAGACAATATGCATGGAACATAATGGCACCTGAAGTGAAAGCAGGTGTGCTTTTTTGCTGCTACAAAGTCTAAATATCAGTAGCTTTGTTAACCAGCATTGACAAAATGTTTAAAAATATTGTGCTAGCAATCCAGAAGTAGAATTTGAAATTAAAAGCACATTAGCCTCTCATGATTCACCTCCCCTTCGAATTTACCCCAACTCCCTTCTCCTCTCTAACACCCCTTGTCCTCCATGATATTTGTTATGCTCCACAAATAAGTGAAACCATATGATAATTGATTCTCTCTGCTTGACTTATTTCACTCAGCATAATCTCTTCCAGTCCCGTCCATGTTGCTACAAAAGTTGGGTATTCATCCTTTCTGATGGAGGCATAATACTCCATAGTGTATATGGACCACATCTTCCTTATCCATTCATCTGTTGAAGGGCATCTTGGTTCTTTCCATAGTTTGGCGACTGTGGCCATTGCTGCTATAAATATTGGGGTACAGATGGCCCTTCTTTTCACGACATCTGTATCTCTGGGGTAAAAACCCAGGAGTGCAATTGCAGGGTCATAGGGAAGTTCTATTTTTAATTTCTTGAGGAATCTCCACACTGTTCTCCAAAGAGGCTTCACCAACTTGCATTCCCACCAACAGTGTAAGAGGGTTCCCCTTTCTCCACAACCTCTCCAACACATGTTGTTTCCTGTTTTGTTAATTTTGGCCATTCTAACTGGTGTAAAGTGATATCTCAATGTGGTTTTAATTTGAATCTCCCTGAGGGCTAGTGATGATGAACATTTTTTCATGTGTCTGAGAGGTTTGGAGTGGCGGGGGTGGGTGGGAGGTTGGGGTACCAGGTGGTGGGTATTATATAGGGCACGGACTGCATGGAGCACTGGGTGTGTTGAAAAAAATAATGAAAACTGTTTTTCTGAAAATAAATAAATCAATTTAATAAAAAAAATAAAAAATAAAGGAACATTAGCATGTACATTGGCACCAAGGAAAGAGAAAGAAATACTTAGGCACAAATTTAACAAAATATGTAAGATCTATAGGAGGAAGACTATAAAACTCTGATGAAAAGCATTGAAGAAGAACTAAAAAATGGAGAGATGTTTCAAGTTCATGATTAGGAATTTTCAGTATTAAAAGATTTCAGTTCTTCACAATTTATTTGATCTATAGATGCAATGCAATTTCAATAAAAATCTCAGCAAGGTTTTTTTTTTTTTTTTTTTTTTGTGCGTGTGTGTATTGACAAACTGATTCCAAAGAGTATATGGAGAAGCAGAAGACCCAGATGAGCAACTCAATATTGGAGAAGAACAAAGTTGGAGGGCTGACACTACCAACTTCAAGGCTTGCTGCAGTAATGAAGACAGTGTGATATTGCTAAAAGAATAGACAAATAGATCAATGGAACAGAATAGTGAGCCCAGAAATGCTTATAAATGCTGCATAAATACCATCAACAGATTTTTGACAAAGGAGCAAAGGCAATATGATGGAATAAATAAGTCACTTCAATAAATGGGTACTGGACATGTTAAAAACAAATCTATTCTAGGCACACAAAGCTTATCACCACTAGACTTGCCTTATGAAAAATGCTGAAGGGAGATCTTTGAGTTAAAATGAAATGATTCTAAGTAACAATACAAAAGCTTATAAAAGTATAAAATTCCCAACTAAAAGTAAATATATAGACAAAATTGTAATACTCTAGTACTATAACGATGGTTTAGAAATCACTTATCTCTAGTATAAAAGTTGTAAGACAAAACTATTAAAAATAATGAATTTGTTGATGAATACACAATATAAAAAGATGCAAAGTGTGACATTCGTAGCATTAGATGTGGGAGAGGGGAAGAAGTAGAAGTGTGGTTGAAGTTGCTATGAGTTGAAAATAGACTTTCAATTATAAGACGTTTCAGGTAAACTTAATAACTGTAAAGAGAACTCTTTAGTAAATATATAAAAGATAAAGGAAAATGAATCAAAATACACCACTGCAAAAAAAATCAACAAATTACACAGGAAGGCAGCAGGAGGGGAAGATAGGAACAAAGCGACTACAGAACAGCCAGAAGACAATGAAAAAGATGGTAACAGTAACTCTTTACCTATTTGTAATTACTTTAAATGTAATGAATTCATTTTTCTACTCAAGAACATGGAGTGGCTTAATGGATAAAGAAACAAGATCCAACTATCTTTTGCCTACAAGTGACTTAGTTTTGTTTTAAGGACTCATATGGGCTGAAAATGAAGCGATGGAGAAAGATATTTCATGTAAATCATGATCAAAAGAGAGCAGGGTTGACTATACTTCTATCAGACAAGTAGACTTTTGATCAAAATCCATCACAAGAGACAAAGAAGGTCACTATATAATGATACAGGAGTCAATTCAGTAAGAGGATATAAAAGTTGCAAATATATATATATATATATATATATATATATATATATATATATGTATATGTATATACATATCCAACATTGGAGCAACAAAATAAAGAAAATGTTAACAGAAACAAGGAGAGAAACACAGCAATACCACAACAGGATAAAATATCCAGGCAGAAAATCAATAAGGAAAGAGCAGACTTGAATAATGCTATAGACCTGGTTGACCTAACAGATATATACAGAACATTCCATTCCACAGCAGCAGAATACACATTACTCTCAAGTCTACATGCAATTTCTCTAGAGTATATTATATGTTGGGTCACAGAGCTTGTGTTAACAAATTTAAAAAGGTTAAAGTCATATCAAGTATCTTTTCTGGGCAAAATGATATGTGGAACTAGAAATCAATTGTAAGAGGGAAATGGGACTATTAACAAATCTGTGAAATTAAACAATACACTTCTAAACAACCAATGGGTCAAAGAGGAAATCAAAAGAAAAATCAAAAGTGTCTTGAGACAAATGAATATGGAAACACAACATACCAAAACTTATACAGTGTAGCAAAAATTGTTCTTAGAGTTTTAGAGTGGTAAATGTCTACATTAAGAAAAAAGTTTCAAGTGAACAACCTAACTTTATGCCATTTTAACCTAACTTTATTCTTTCTCCTAGAAAAAGAACAAACTAAGCCCAAAGCAGAAGGAAAGAAAAATAAAGATTAGAACAAAAATAAATGAAATAGAGACTAGAAAGAATAGACAAGACCAACTAAAAGTTGACTTTTTTTAAAAAAGATTGTATTTATTCATTTGACAGACAGAGATCACAGTAGGCAGGGGAGGGGTGGGAAGCAGGCTCCCCACTGAGCAGAGAGCCCGATGTGGAGCTCCATCCCAGGATCCTGGGATCATGATCTGAGCGGAAGGAAGAGGCTTTAACCCACTGAGCCACCCAGGCGCCCCTAAGAGTTGATTTTTTGAAAAGATAAACAAAATTAACAAACTTTTTGGTAGGCTAACCAAGGGAAATACAATAGGACACAAATATATAAAATTATAAATAGAGGAAACATGTAATAAAAGGGAAGACATGTGATACCACAGAAATATGAAATATAAGCAATGATGTGACAACACACAGGACAGCCTAAAGGAAATGGATACATTATTGGAAGCATAAAGCCAACCAAGACTTATGATGAGATAGAAACAGACCAATAGCCAATATGGAGATTAAAGCAATAAGCACATCCTTTCAACAAAGAAAAGTTCAAGACCACACGGCTTCACAAGTTAATTCTGTTGAACACTTAAAAAGTTAACCCCAATCCTTTTCAAACTCTTCCAAAAAACTGAAGAGGAAGGAACACTTCCAAAATCATTTTATGTGGTCAGCATGACCCTCATACCAAAGACAGATAAAGACACCACAAGGATAGAAAATTACAAGTCAATATCCCTGATGAACATAGATACAAAAGTCCTCAAGAAAATACTAGCAAACTTAATTTGAGAGCACATTAATATGATCATACACAAGTGGGATTTATTCCTGGGATACAAGGATGTTTCAACACAGGCAAGTAAAACAATGTGATACACCACATAAAGGATAAAAATGAGTTTACATTTGTTCTTGTGAGAATTTTAAGGAGGGCCGTGTTAGTTGAAATTGTCTGGGTTGAATAATTGAGGTAAATGATAAAAAGTCAGGACTAAGATGGCCACATTTGGGTTAAGTGAAAGTAAAGCAGAAAAAGCTAGTGGGCAGAGAAAGAGGAGAATAAATCAGTCATAGGAGAGGATGAGACAAGAGATCATGCAGGGACAAAGAAAGGGAGAAAAAGCAGACTTATTCGGCTCCTGCAGGTCTTTGGCTTAATGGTTTCTGTTTGGAATGAAAATGCTGTCTTCTATAGGAGTTCTGTGATATATCCGTATATCCTTCCAAAAAACTCTTCCTGTTGCAAATCTTGAATAAGATCTACTTCTTGCGGCAAAATGATCTACAAGCCAAGAATAAATGTCTGAGCAACTACATCCCCCCGCCCCTGCACCAATACAGAGTACACGGAGAGAAAGGGGACAAGAGGGAATAAGACAGGGGATAAGTAAAAGATTCAGAGAACGAGGTGGCATGAGATACCGTAGGAATAGAGAGCTGATATAACCTATCATCCAGCCTGGAACACCAATGGAAGTGAAACAGAATGCTTTTAGTAGTTATGTCAGGACACCAGCCAAACCAGGACTGTCCTCTGTCACCCAGGATGTATGGTCATTTAAGTCATGAGGGAATCTTGGATAGCTTCAGCTACAATGACAAGCAACATGACAAGAGGGAGACTAATGTCTGGAGGGAGGAAGAGCACTGGAGCAAGGGAGGTCCATTGTCATGGGGAATCATTAAAGACAGGCAACCAAAAACAAACAAAAACACCTCGTTGTCAATCAGGTGTTAACTTCTTTAGTTTTGTTAAACTTATTTTTATGCTTAAGATCTCATGCTCTTAGTTTCCTGCTAAAAGTATATAACAAATAAGATTGATTTGTCACCATATAAAAATCCATTGAAGAATACTGGAGTATTTCAGTACAACCGAAGCTTCTAAAATTAGATATATTAGAACTGCAGTTGATTATTAGGTAAAGTGGGTTAAACTGAAATATTCACACCTAATATGCATTTTACATACACTTAAAACATATAAATGGCTCTCCATATACAGTTTTTTCTTTTTGTAAATCTAAAATCTTTGAGTACGGGTCCACTGTTTGAAGTTCAGTGTTGTCTCCTGTCCATTAACAACGTCCATTGTGTATCACTTTCAATGTTCAGGTTTTGTTTCTTTGTTGTGAAGCAAGGACTTTAAAAAGGGAAAAATATTCTAAGTGCAGAATCCTAGATTTTTATTACATTTCTCCTTAATTTGTTTATATTTGTCTACCTCCACCTGAGTTTTTTATTGTCATTTATATTTTTGGGTCTTCCCAAAGCATTCTATTTAACTTTCATAGAAACATCAACTTTATTTTTTTTCACTCATGTTTCATAAGCTTTTGTAATATTTAAGTTGTGAAATAATAAATAATAAGTTTAACTGGCACAAACAAGTCTGGGATCACACAAATGTGTGTTGGTACATATATAGTATTTAAGTGCAGGAATGATCAGAGCTATTAAGCAGGCATTTGGTAAGACTCAGTTATTAGGCACCATGTGTTTATATTGGGAATACAGAGCTCTGATAAATCTCATGAGCAGGTTAAGGGGAAGTCCAAGTCTGAGTTTTTACCACATTATGTCAGAAAACATAACTTTATGTGACGAAGATAGAAGGTTTTGGAAACCTATAATCCTGTGTTTCTGATTTTAAATTTCATGAATGTTTATCACAGGTTTAAAAATATTACATCAGTGAGAAAAAGGAAGAAATAAAGCTAGCTGTCTTTGGTGGTGTAATAAACAACACTATGCAGATGTCAATAACATTGCATCATTCTCAAGTCTTCTGAGACTTGAGATTATGAAAAAGATTATGAAAAGATAATATTATGAAAATTTCCTTTCACCAGCATTATTTTCACAGGCTTTTTTTTCCCCCTTCTTCCCCAAAGTGAAAGACATATCTAAATTTTATGTAAAACACATCATCCAGTCATTGGGCAAGGTGTTTGTGCTTCATTGTCTAGTAGAGTGAATACTGTATTTCAAGTGGTGAGATGAGGTGTCAATATATCAGCCCTTTTCCCATTGGCTGATGGCTGAGGGATCGTAGAGGTAGACCTAGGCACATCTGTAACTCTCAAAATAGATCCTTGAGTAAGTTACTAATTCAGAGACTTAAGCATTGATGATCATCAACTTCAGAAAATAGTTTCCCAGAAATGCTTGCCTGTGTGGGTTCTCTGCAGCTGCTTTATACACTTGATATCTCCCAATCTTCCCAACACACATATGGCATAGGCACTTGGATCTCTACTGTGGGTTGAACAAAAAAATGGAGCTCAGAAAAGTTGGGTCAGTTGCCAAAGATCAAACAGCTAGTGAGAGCCTGATGCCAAGCCCAAGCTTTTTCCTTCCTCTACAGCCCACTCCCTTTCAGGCTTGAAGTGTTCACGTGTGCAGGTCAGGAAGGTACAAATAGGCTGAAACTAAGTAGGCACTGTCTTTTACACATTGAATGAACATTCCCTTTGTAGAGGTCCTACCTGTGATGGCTGTGATTTACTCAAGTCTTCAGAACTGGGAATGATACTAACAATGATAATTATCCTCTCAAAAATGATCCCCTGATATTCTGGTGTTAGTGCAGAGGACAAAGCCTTTGAATCCTTGTCATGCAAATTGAAAATCCTTATCTAAATAATTGGAATAATGAGCTCCATCAATTTCCTATTTATTATGTTAAGACAGGATTATTCAGAGTTGTTATTTATTCATAAGACTATTATTAATTATCACTAGTATTACTCGTTTTGTTTATGAAATGAAATAAGTACACTAATGCCTAAGAAGAGAAGTGTTGATTGGGGGCTGTCGGAGGCAGGCCCCTGGCCAGGGCGGCCTCCGCCATTAAAAGATGGCGCCTGGCTAGTTGCCAGGTTAGGATTGCCTCGTGAGACTAAGCGGAATGCCCAAAGAGGAAGTAAACAGCATTGGTTGCTAGCGAAGTTGTTCGTTTAGGTGCACAGCCTGATTCGCTCCCTCCTGTACCCTGCTCGCTGATTGGTCATGTAAGCGTATGTAAGTGTGTAGACTTGCGGAAATAAAGAGAGAGAAGATGCATCCGAACTGGGGCTTCTTGTTGTCCTTGCGGGGCGAGGGCGATAGGGGGCGCCGGGATAGCTCAGTGGGTTAAGCCTCTGCCTTCCGGCTCAGGTCATGATCTCAGGGTCCTGGAATGGATCCCCACATCAGGCTCTCTGCTCAGCGGGGAGCCTGTTCCCCCCCACCCCCGCAACCCCTCTGCCTGCCTCTCTGCCTACTTGCAGTCTCTCTGTCAAATAAATAAATAAAATCTTTTTTAAAAAAGGAAAAAAAAAAAGAAGTGTTGATTGGATAATCTCTGGGGATCATCTTGAGGCTTCAGTTAAGCATAATGTTTTTCTCTTTATTAAAGAAATAAAACAAAGGGTTGGTAACTTCAGAGGGAATGTATAGAACTTATTTAATTTTGGCAAAAAGAAGGAAAACAAAACAAAGCAAAAGAGGCTTTCAAAGGACTGCTTTGCCTCAAGTGTATTTGCTATTTTAAAATATAATGTGGCATATATAAATTAGACCTTGGCTCCCAATAAATGTTGAGTCTCATATGAAAAGTAATAGTTTGAAGAACAATACAGGGACATTTAGCCTGTGATAGAGTTGCCAATTCAGAGAATAGGAAATAGTCCATAGCAGTTTCCTTGATCTGTAAAGGCTGGTGTAAGTTGACACCCTTGGATGAACACTCACCTAAGAATTAGTGATGCTCATTCCTCAAATCTGCCTTTCTTCCATACCATTGCTTACTCTCCCCATGCAGCCTACCTTCCTTATTCTCAGCTGAATGAGTTGAGCCCTTCATGGATAACTCATTATGAACCTCTTCCCTGATGCCCTCTGTGAACACCTTACTTAGAAGTTCTCTTCCATTCCTTGAATTTCTAGAGAATACATGATATTTAATAATCACATAATTTATATCAGGCATCAATCAAATATTTATTTATGTACTGAACTCCTCTATTTGTAGACTCTCGGAGGGAAGGAAATTTGATTTCTAGTTCACTGTATTTCTCATCGTAACTTACAAAAAGCTGTTCCAAGAGGGGATGTTAATACCTAGTTTATGAATAAATGACTATGTATTGAATGCTTTTTGCCTCTAATATTTTTCCAACTTGTCACCAATGCCCACAATCTAATCATTAGTGATACATTTTACTGTCTTAAGCACTGTAGACTTTTCCACAAAGACAAATAGTCTGACATTCGTCAGTTAGCTGTCATTTAGTGTGAATATATATACATATATTATATAATATATATTTTCTGTGACTTTGTGAGAAGATGAGGCTTTGGGGTAATGGAAAGGGGAGGGTTACTGAGAGATAGGAAGAGGTAGGAAAAGGGAGGCAGAAGCCTTCCAGACAAGCCAGGGGCGGATCTATGGCTATGCTCTCTCTAAGCTCTGCTAGATACAGATTTTCTCATTAAGGAGCTCTTCTAAGAAAACACTTTTTTTAAAAAAATAGTTTTTTTTCCCCCCTCAAGCCCAATTCTAACATGGAATTACACTAATCTAAGACCTTCCTGGAACTTGGTAAGTATTGGCAAGTTTGATTCCTTCAAACCTTTTCAAACTGACCGGATTGTTTATTCAGAAGAAGCTAGACCCAGGATTTGTCTTTACCACATTAAAACATTTGTCATCCTTCCGTCAATCTGTGGCAGGACACAGTTG
Organism: Mustela lutreola; assembly: GCF_030435805.1. Taxonomy (NCBI): domain Eukaryota; kingdom Metazoa; phylum Chordata; class Mammalia; order Carnivora; family Mustelidae; genus Mustela; species Mustela lutreola. Next base: position 85,383,149 of record NC_081297.1, on the reverse strand, counting down.
TTATGGCTGTCATGCCAATTAAACGCATTTAGGGCTTTCTAATTGAAGCTTCAAATAGTAGCATCTGTTCTTCATCATTTTAATCTGTGGTCATTTTCTGGAAAGGCCAAAGATGGCCAATTCATCCTTAGACTGGAAATCAATATGCCTCTAACCTCATGTGGCCCAGATTTTATGAATAACATCCATGGTTTCATTCAGAAATGTTCCACCTTGCTTTGATGCTTGGAAAAATAGAGATCATTCTACACTCTGCTTTCCAGATGGTTCTGTCTTTAGCTGGCATTTAGCAATGAGCCAGAAGCCTGCTTATTAGAATAGAATAGTCCTGGGTGGTGTACTAGTGCTAGGTCTGGGATCATATTTTGCTCGTTGGATGCCACCGAAAATGACTCTGTGCTTAAATGGAGATTCTGACATGTTGAGCAGTGACAGGCATCTCCGGGTTGTGAAGCCTGAAAAGATGTGCTGCTCAAAGAGAGGTTTCAGTGACAAGTTAAACAAAGCTTTCTGATGCTGGCTTATATCCAGGTTAGACACATGAGATGCTATTGCCCATCATCTAGATTCTATCATCAGCCTTCTAGCCCTTATTGCCTATTCATCTGTCTATCCATTCTACTCTTCATCCATCAGTTCATCTGGTTTGGGGATGCATGTCCAGGTAAAAAGTCTACATCAGTATACTTCTCCCTAAGTACTTCTGCACACTCTCTTTAGAGTTCAAAATCTGTTTAACAGTTTATTTACTTCCATGACATCCTTTATAAACAAACAAATTTGCAAATATTAAGGGAACATTTAAGGTTGGACCAAGGAATATATCCATGTAACTCAAACATCTGTCACGACTCAGAATATTACCCTCCTTCCAGAAAATTCTCTCACGTCTCCTACCAGCTAGTTCCTACCTCTGTTCCATGTCCAACCTCTGCTTTGATTTTGTTCTATAATAGGTTCACTTTGGCTATTTTAGGATTTCATAAGGATGGGATTATACAATATGTATTCTTGTTTTTATTCAGAATGATGTTTTTGAGATTCATCTTGTATCAATAGTTCATTCCTTTTTAAAATTTCTGAGTAGCATTCCATTGTTTAAATAAGTCATCTTTTGTTGATTTAATCTTCTGTTGATGAACACTCAAACTATTCCTAATTTCTGGCCACTATGAGTAGAGTTGTTGCGAACAGTCTTATCCAAGTCTTTCTACAGATTTGTCTTTGATATCTCTGGTAAAACCTAAGGGTAGAATCACAGGGTCACAGCTGTGTCTTTAATTCTGTTAAAGCTGTGTCTTTAGTTCTGTAATAGTCTTCCAGACCTCCTTTTCCCTCTATAGTAATTGTGTAACAATGAAAGAATGTGAGAAAATTCTAGTTTCATTACAGCTTCACCAACACTTCGTGCCTTTTTTTATTTTTATTTTTTAATGCTGTCTTTGCTGGTGGATCTACTTCATTGTGACTTTAATTTACATTTCTTTCCGGGCTAATAATGTCAAGTCATTAATAATGTCAAATGTGTTTAAAATTTACTTATTGGTTATTTGTATATATTACTTTGTTAAATATTCAAATTTTTGTTGATTAAAAAATTTTTGTTTGTCCTTTCATTATAAAGTTGTGCGGTTTCTTTATATACTGTAAATGTCAGCCTTTTGAATAGTTTTTCTAGACTAGCCTACTCATTTTTGTTATGGCATCTTTTGTTATGCATACGTTCTTGGTAAAATCTAAATTGTCTTGCACTATTGGGTCATTGCTTTTGTGTTTTTCCTGAGAAACTGTTGCTTACACCAAACTAATAACTAATATGCTCTCTTATGTTTTCCTTTAATCTCTAATTAATCTGTGAGTGTGGTGTAAAAAAACAGTCAAGATTCTTTTTCCATATGAATGTTCAGTTGTTCCAGAACTATGTTTTAAAGAGCCATTCTTTCCCCCCTTGGATTGTTTTGGCACCTTTGTGGAAAATCAAATGTCTATGTAAGTGTGGATTTATTTTGGAGCATTCTATTTTATCCCATTGATCTATTTTTCTCTGGTTTGGCCAATACCATACTCTTTTTATTACTGCACATTTGCAGTAAGTCTTGAAATCAGATAATGTAAATCCTACAAATGTGTTCTTTTTCAGGCTTTGAGTAGTCTAGGTTCTTTGCAGTTCTGTGCATGTTTTATAACCAGTGTTTGAGTTTCTACCAAAAAATCCTGCTAGATTTGTGACCTGGATTGTGTTGAATTTATAGATAATTTGATGAGAATTTTTATCCTTATAATAATGAGTATTCTAATCTATGAACATGGTATGTATCTCCATCTATTTGGGTCTTCTTTGTATTTTCTCAGCGATATCATGTTCTTTTCAGTGACAACATTTTACATATCTTTTGTTTAATTTATTCCTAAATGCTTTATGTTACTTGATACTATTGTAAATGGAATATTAATTTAATCTTCAATCATTTCTCTTGGTATCTAAAAATGAAATTGAATTTTTTATATTTTAATCTTGTATCCTATGACCTTTTAAATTTAGTTATTAGTTCTATATGTAGTTTCATAGGTTCCTCAGGATTTTCTATATACCTAATGACATTAATCTGAAAATAGCATCAGTTTTGCCTCTTCTTTTGTAATCTACATGCCTGCCTTCTTTTCCTTCTCTTATTACAAGCTTGGAATCACATTATAATACTCAATGAATAGTGATGAGATTGGAATCCTGATCTTAGGGAGAAAATTAATCTTACCATTATGTATAATATTGTACATATATATCCTATATATACCTATGCACACACATATACATATATAAATGGGATAGTTCTCTAAGCTTGATTTAGATTGTTAAGGTTACATTCCTGAGAGTGGGGCTGTTACTAAAGCTATGTGGAAGAAATTGAAATCAAAGGTTTATTTTGGAGAGAGAAAAGGAAGAGCTCTCACAATATATACCACAAAAAATATTATTACTATCATCCCCTTTGAGAGAAGGGGAAAAAGGAAGTTTAAGAGGTTAAGTACCTTGCCAAAAGTACACAGACAAGTAGAAGATCCAGAATTATGACACAATAAAAATAGTATTAATCTAGATCTCAAGAAACTTGTTATAAATTAGTTATATTACGAAACATCTCTGGGCCCTATAACTATTCACTGAAACTCTCTGGAGCTCAGTTTCTCCCTTTCAAAATTAAGCTCTAAAAAGAGCTCTATGGGTCACAAATTTTACAGTCAAAGACAGATTGCCATATCATGTCTCCCCAATTTTTATTGAATTGATTAAGGAGCCATTTGTGACCTGAAATATCAGAAAGTGAATGGCATTATCAATTGTATTGAAACATAAAGCTACTAGAATATTGATTTTAAGAAACTTGGAGCAACAACATCACTTGGCATCAGGGAAATACAAATCTAAACCACAGTGAGATACCACCTCACACCAGTCAGAATGGCTAAAATTAACAAGTCAGGAAATGACAGATGCTGGCGAAGATGTGGAGAAAAGGGAACCCTCCTACACTGTTGGTGGGAATGCAAGCTGGTGCAGCCACTCTGGAAAACAGCATGGAGGCTCCTCAAAGTTTTGAAAATAGAGCCACCCTATGACCCAGCAATCGCACTACTGGGGATTTACCCTAAAGATACAAAGGTAGTCATCCGAAGGGGCACGTGTACCCGAATGTTTATAGCAGCAATGTCCACAATGGCCAAACTATGGAAAGAACCTAGATGTCCATCAACAGATGAATGGATAAAGAAGATGTGGTATATATGCACAATGGAATACTATACAGACATTGAAAGAAATGAAATCTTGTCAATTGCAATGACGTGATTGGATCTAGAGGATATTATGCTGAGTGAAATAAGTCAATCAGAGAAAGACAATTATTATATGCTCTCTCCGATATGAGGAATTTGAGAGGTAGGGTCGAGGGTTGTGAGGGGTAGGGAAGGAAGAAATGAAACAAGATGGGATCGGGAGGGAGACAAACCATAAGACTCTTAACCTCACAAAACAAACTGAGGGTTGCTGGGGGGTGGGGGAGTAAGGATAGGGTGGTTGGGTTATGGACACTGGGGAGGGTATGTGGTATGGTGAATGCTGTGAAATGTGTAAGCCTGATGATTCACAGACCTGTACCCCTGAGGCAAATAATACATTATACGTTAATTTAAAAAAAAAAAAAAAAACAACCTCAAAAAAAAGAAAGAAAGAAAGAAAGAAAGAAAGAAAGTTGGAGCAAAAAGAGTTAGTTTGGAAGCTAAGTTTATCTAGTATACTGTTTTCATTTTCTTTTTAAAAGATCTTATGATTTGCAAATTTTTATATTTTCTAATATTTTATAACTCAAAGGCTATGAACAATTAAAGCATCAAGATTTAAAATAATGGAGGAGTGGGGTGACTGGAGAAGTGGGGTGCTTAGTCAGTCAAGCCTCCAACTCTTGGTTTCGGCTTTGGTCACAGTCTCAAGGTCCTGACATAGAACCCCATGGTTCTATGTGCTCTGTGGGCTCTGTGCTCAGCATGGTGTCTGCTTAAGATTCTCTCCCTCTGCTCCTCCCCCTGCTTGCTTTCTCTCTCTCTCTCAAATAAATACAAATAAATAAAATCTTAAAATGATGGAGGAGACATTATGGTAATGGAAAGAGTATAAGCACATCTGAATTCTGCCTCTGACCTGAGAAATAAGGACAAATCATTTAACCCCTTGGCTCTCAGAATCTTCATCAGGAGAGGAGCAGGAGAGCATGGTGAAGATATCTCACAAAGCTCTATGAAACCTATGGGATAATATAAATAAAACTAATAGCAAAATATCTGTACCTAGGAGGTATTCAATAATTAATTGTCTCTCCCCCAATTGTGCTTACGAATGATGTTTATAAATGTGCTTCATAATACAGTGGGATATTTCTGAGCTGGTCTGGACAACTTAGAATGGGAACCTTTGATAAGATTTTGGTAAAAACTGGGATACTCCTCTCTGTGCCAAAATTTAATCTATAGATAGAATGATTAAGTGAGGGGCTGTATGAGTTGGAATTGTATGTTCATGCTTTTGTGTAATATGCCTCATTTCTAATGCCTTCTGATCCCAACCCTGAGATAAATATATTTAAAGACAAGTTCTCAGTAAAAGGTTCACAGTGGATTCTGCTGTTGGCCTTTCATTGTTAGGAGTACTTCTGGCTCTGGGTAACAAAAAATCCAGCTAGCAATGGTTCAAATAAAAAGAGTATGTTTTGGGGGTGCCTGTGTGGCTCAGCGGGTTAAAGCCTCTGCCTTTGGCTCAGATCATGATCCCAGGGTCTTGGGATCGAGCCCTGCATCAGGCTTTCTGCCAGGCAGGAATCCTGCTTCCTCCTCTCTCTCTGCCTTTCTCTGCCTACTTGTGATCTCTGTCTGTCAAATAAATAAATAAATAAAATTTAAAAAAAAATAAAAAGAGTATGTTTTTCTCACATAACAAGACGTATGTGGCAACTGGTGTTGGTTCAGCAATTCAAAGCTCTCTTGACTTTATCTTCATTTTTAACAAGACTACTGCCCCTGCTCTAGGCATTGGGTTCATGCTTTAGTCTTGAAGAGGCCTTGCTGGCTATCCTTGTCCTCTTTATCAATGAGGCCCAAGTTTCCCACTTGTTCCCCAGCAGACTTCCACTTCAGTCTCTTTGGCCAGAAGGATGTGACACAGTCATCTGTAGCTATAAGGGAGGTTAGATAAATCAGTTTATGAGCTTTAGCTTCTGTGGAAGGGACAAAGTTAGTTCATAATGGATATGAGCTAACCAAACAGCAGTAAATACTCCAGTATCCCCTACCACGTATTTAAGAATTTCTTCCTTAAATGGATTGTTCGTCTTCTGCACAGTCTGAAATTTCCTCCCAGGAGGATTTACATAGCTGTGGAAGAAAAATGAATTCTACCTGAAAGGTTAAGATCCCAGGTGATAGAGCAGATTTCAACCTTACGTGTACTAATTGGTTTTAAGAATCTGGGACGATTAATGAATATCTTCCCAAATTCTTCTTCATCCACTAATTTATGCTCGAATTTCCCGTTTCATCCTTAATAGCCCTTTTATTCTAGTTAACATATACAGAGCATCTCTGAGATAAGAGTGGAAGATAACCAGCATTTTGCAATTACCTATGAAATTCAGAGCTGCAGGTAGATCTTTAAGAGGATTAAGGAAAGCATTTGGGCCTGAAGGTGGAAGAGTGTGGTAACCAAAGACGAATTTCATCCCCTCGACAGTTTGGTCCAGAGCTAAAGTTTTTACGTAACTCATCATCATATTTCACATATTATCTATTCATCCAGTAGGCAATAGTTGAATTCGATTCTTTGCTTTTTTGGTTTTGCTTTGTTTTTGTTTGTTTGTTTGTTTGTTTTTTCCAAAAGGGTAAATACCAACCGATACACATTTCATCTTATCTCCTATTACTTCCCTATAGAAACCCATGTGACGTTCTTGGCTAGTCTTACCAGGTACTGTGTACTTTCCCGCTTCTACAACGTTGCCCAGAGTGTGCCCCCCTCCACAGTGCCCTCACTGAAATTTTGCTCATCGGTCATTGCCATTGAAAATTAGTCCCTTCTTTGTTCATCCCTCTTAGCACAAATCATTTGGAGTTTCTCTTTGTGGCACTAACCATATGCTAGCTTGTATGGTGCATGGTAGATACAGTGTTCCAGCCATATTAAATACTAAATTTCTTTTTCTCAGAGACTGACAGCTAGTCATCTCTGCAGTACCCCCCAGGACAACTCTCACATTATAGCCACTTTTTTTTTTAATGTGTTTCATTTTTACTCTTTTTCACTCTCCTTGTGGATAAATGCAGAATAAATGAACACATGGAGTAATGCTGCGCCTTGAGGAATCACTGACCTGAACAATCGGAAAATTTCCCAAATCCCCTGAAGCACCATCACCAAGTGATATGTGATGAACATCTTACTTCTAACATTTTATGTTTGAGTCGTTGCTGCTGTTACATTTTAGAGATATCACTGAAAATAATAAATGAAGGACTGTATTCTCTGGAATAGAGCATAAACAAAAATTCTGAGCATTTGGCAGTAAAATATGACAGCCACTCATTTCTTTAGTTCTCAGGGAACTAAATTGTGAATTTGATAACTTGTTATGACTGGTGCTTTTTGGTTCCATTGTAGCAGTTCTTCCATTTGGTGATGGCTTGTGGTTAAACTGGATTCTTCATTCTTCACCAAGAAAGTAGATGACTTCATAAGACTATAGTGTTTCTATATAATATTAATAACATGTCACTTTTTTCCCCTTGTAGCTCATTTGCTCTGAGTGAGAAGACTCATAATGGTGCCTGTCCTTCCCTGAAAATTAGCTCAAAACAGAATCACACTGAATGAAATAGCCACTCTGTCGAAAGATGAGAGCTAGCCATTGACCAGAGAACTACTGGTGGTTCAGTGGTTCTAAGGACAGCTCAAGGACATAACACTCTCACGTCCTGCTGTCTAAAGATGTTGCTCATACAAAAATTGACGTGGTCTTTTCAATCATTATGAACATGAACAAAACATTAATATTTTAATTTAATATTAGTTTTTTAAAAATGTAATACAAATACATGGTCATTTCAATTTTCCTTCACTTAGAACATGTCTATCCTGACACTTCAATGATTTCAAAAGACAGACTTTGTATTTTAAAAAATAGATTTCTTTTTATTGTCTCAGATGCAGGTTTTTTTTTTTTTTTTTTTTTTTTTTTCACCCACAGAACCTAGAAATTCCATGATTCTAGGCCAGGAATAATATAATTATTAAACATTCTACCAAAGCCTCAAATTTTTCTTGAATTAAAGGGATGCCAGATCTAACTAAAGGAGAATTTCCATCAGAGGCCTGAGGCCTGCTGTGTGCCCCTCTGGTACTATCAGTACTCCTGAGACTGCGTGAAACCCCAAGGAGGATGCTGGAAAAAGTCAAATTAAGAGGGAGACAGTTTAGATCACTCCAAGAATTCAAAATGCAACTGAATCCTGCCCGGCTCCCTTCCCCCCAACAAATGAGGATCTTCTGATTACAAAATTTCCATCCAGTCATTTTTCCCAAATCCTAGCCTACAGATTTGTCTTCCCTTTCTCCTTGTTCAGGCTTAGATTCCCTTCAGATCTGTGACGCTGTCTTTATTTCAAGAAATCGAGATTCCTTACCTTCTGAAGACCGTTTAATGATCCTTCTTTTGCCAGGGTGTCAACAAATTGTCCAAGACTGTGTCTTGAAATAGCTGAAATCATTTTCAGGCCAAACTCCATAGACATTACATTTTATTATCCTAGAAAGAACCACAAGACATTAGTCACTGCTAGCTGCATTCCTATGCTATGAAAGACTTTTATAACTTCTGTTACTATATTTACGAAAGTGTCCCAGTTTTCTCAGCATTATTTAGGACAACAAGTCATCACGCTCCTGTATGATCATCCATTCTGTGCCACAAAAAGTTTGATAAGCTTAGTGGACATTTCTGAAGTGCCTTGTTCTGAGTCATCTATGGCTTTGTACCTTCTTTACCTCCCTCTGGTTTGTGGTCAGTGGCCAGGAAAAAATGTTTCAGTTCTTTAATCTCAGAGACATATGAGTCCAGGAAGCCACCAGTAAGGTCCCTTGGCTCCACCTTCTTTAGGTGATCGTTCCTGTGAACAATCTCCTTCTGCTTCATCATGGTGTTCTTGGAAGGCCCTCAGTAAGAAGCCTATCATAAAAAGAGTCTACACCACCTTCTTCACTGAAAAGGAAGTCACTATACTCGTATATACACTTTCATACTCTCCCTTTTCACACTTGAGTTTATACTGAGCATTTTTAATATTCTTGTTTTTAAAAATATGAGTTGGATAGTGTGTAAGATTTTAAAACATGACCGATGACACAACAATGCATGTGCCAATTCATTTAAATTTTGACATTTAGATTTGTTACAGTTTTTTTTTCCAGTTTTAAACGTAAAGTTATACTAAATATATTATTCTTAATGAGTTTGGGGGTTTGTTTATTTTGGGTTTGTATGTCAAAGTGGGTTCTTATTGGTTCCAGGAGAGAGGCTGTAAGGTGTTGACTCTCAGGGATGCCTCATTTGGGAAAGGCAAGCAGCCCCTCTGGGCAGTAGGACAGGTCTGAGCATCTCTGGCTTCATGCAGACAGTTGAGAAGAAAATAGGCACTCCTCATTGTGAACGCTGAGGTAGAAACTGCCCTGAATCTGGTCTGTTTTGAAGTAGCATGGGAGGCTGGGGTGGCTTAGTTGTTAAGCATCTGCCTTTGGCTCAGGTCATGAGCCCAGGGTCCTGGGATCGAGCCCCGCATTGGACTCCCTGCTCAGTGGGGAGCCTGCTTCTCCCTCTGCCTGCTGCTCCCCTTGCTTGTGCTTGCCCTCTCTCTTTCCGTCTCTGACTAAAGAGAATCTTTAAAAAAAAAAAAAAAAAGTGGCTTAAGACCTTGGGTCAGACCACTGGGCGTAATTGTGCTCTGGGAGGTGAAAGCCAGTTTAGACAGTTGGTCTGAGCTTTGGCTGCTGCCCCGGGGGAAGTGGCTTTCCCATCCCTTCCATGGGCGATGCTACCCTTCTTCTTTACCCAGGACTTCAGTCCTCTGAAGCTTCTGTGTCCTTAGATGGTTTTTGCTTAGTACTACAAGTGGATTCTCCTTTATGGGCCATATCACTACTTTATATAACTGGCAACCTGGGTCACTGGCCTTGGCCTGCCTCTGATTTCAGGCCTCATTGTGGTGGAAGTTCAGCACAACCTTCAAGTCCCCTTGAACTGACAGCATCCGATTTCCAAGTACACCACATGTCCCTTCGCTTTCTGTTCCAGGGCTTTCTCCCACTCTGAAGGGGCCTGTAAGATCCTGCTTGGCTTGGGCACAAGCTCAGTCCAGAAATCCAGGGTAGTTAGTATTTGTCAATACAGGTGGGTGGAGAGCTAGTATATAAGGACCACACCCAACTATTCTTCATACCAGTGAGAGACAATTCTAGGAAATACCTTGCAGGCTTCTCTTGATGCCCTCATTGCCCACTGCAGAGACTTTGGTAATGATCCTCCTTCCTTGTCTCATCCTCCCCTACCTCACTCCTCTGTCTTAGGTTTGTATCCCAAAAAACTATCCTCATCCTAGTCCCTGTCTCAGACAATGCTCTGAGGAAGCCCAAATTAAGACAATTGGCATAGACTTGGTCCTTAAAAACCAATGATCAGAATTGGATGATAGAGCTGGCTCCCTCACCAGTCAGGAACAGTAAAGATGGCATTGTCAGTGGTAAGTGCATTGGGGATCTCTAGGATGGCCATAACTGCTGGCCAGAGAGAACATTACAGTTCCTAAGATGCTTGCCTGTGTTAAAATCAGAGGAGGAGATGGTGTAAGGCAGGGCTTGGCTGACTGTCAACTGTGGGCTAAATCTGATCCATTGCCTAGTTTGGTACATAAAGTTTTATTGAAACACAGCCATGCACACTCATTTATGCATTGTTTATGGCTGTTTTTATGCTACGACAGCTGCGTTTAGTAGTTGCAACAGAGAACATATGGCCCACACATCCTAAAATATTCACTATCTTGTCCCTTACAGAGGAAGTTGGTCGGCTCCTAGTATATAGCTTGGGGTAATCTCAGCCAGACTGCATAATTATTCCCAGAGTTGCCTGGAGAATGGTACTGTGTCCCTTGACTAAAGCTTCAGAGTTTGCTAACTGAGATGAATTATATTTTATAACCATGAATCTGTAAGTTATTTGGGGATGGAATGCAATTGCTCGTTAAAATTGTTTAGTAATAGTAATTGGATTTACCAATTATGACTTTGCAGCTGGTTTCAGTAGAACCTGGGGGTTTCAGTGTTTGAGGCTGGTGACATGGCTAGAACATGTTTACATAAATAATTCATTGAAAAAGGTGCCATGAACATAAATTAGTGCTGTTGGTGTCAGAAGCAGAATGCCTAAAAAGATTCCTGACTCACTTTATATGGAGAAGTAGCTAAGACAGTTTTGGGGGGAAAAGAATGAAGATGATGTCATGGATTGAATGCTTGTGTCCCTCAAAATTCATATATTGAAACCTTGACTCCTAATGTCATTGTATTTGGAGGTGAGACTTTTAGGGGGTAATTAAGTTTAAAGGAGGTCTTGAGAGTAGGGCCCTCAGTTTGGGATTAGTTTCCTTATAAGACATGGAGAGACCAGAGCTTGCTCACACACACTCTCTCTCTCCATGTGCACACACTGAGGAAAGGCTAGGTAAACACACAGGAAGAAGGTGGCCACCTACAAGCCAGAAGAGCATGCTTTCAGTGGACCCTAGCTCTGCTGCACCTGCTCTTGGAATTTCCTGTCTTCTAAACTGTGAGAAATAAACTTCTGTTGTTTAAGCTGCTCAGCGTGCTGTTTTGTTCTAGCACCATGAGCAGACTGATACAGATGAGAAGAAATGAAAATGAGCTTTTTGTGCCTGAAATGGTTACTAAGTCATCCTTGGTTTGAAAGGGAGAAACTGTGCTTTGTGTTGGGGAAAACTTAATGGGACTTAGAGATAATACATTTGGAGCCTAGGGAAATAGAAAAAATGAACTAAGAAGGATATGTAGATTGATGGCCAAGTGTGAATTTTGTTAGTCACTGCATTGCTGCCAGATGAGAGATTACCTAGATTAACTTTTTTCATGCTTGGCCAGCAAATGAAGCTCCAGTCAAGGGAATTTAAGCAGATAAAATTTTAGAGATGAAGCTACTCTTGTTTGACCTGTAATTATCAAAGGCAGGATAAATATGGGAAACTAGAGAATATACAGTTAAGCAAGTGAACTACTTCATTGATGGGTATAAGCAGTTCCCTGGGGAGCCATTGTTAAGACTCTTACTTAGAATTAGTTATCCATGTATGGATGCCTGGCTCTGGATATAGCTGAGCACGCTGAGAGAAAAATATATTTGGGTTAATACAGGAACTATAATTAATAGCCATTTTTGAAGAGATGAAAACCTCACAGTAGGAATCAATAGCCAATCCGTTGTGTTGGATTAAAGGAGGAGCACATATCATATCCACAAGGAAGAGTGGAGCTACCCACCAGGCCTGGCTAAATTTAGCCACATTGTAGCAAATGTCTTACTACATGATTTACTACATAGTGGATGAGAGAGTCCTGTGTCTTTACCTTTCAATTCCCATTCCATGTAAATGAGAATGGGTGAGGGAGAAGGCACTAAGACTATATCGGTTCCAGCAATATGGGTATGCTATGGACTTACTGGGAGGTAGGGACATTTGATTTAAAATAAATGGTAGTTGGAAGATAAAATAATTGCAGCCATGAAATTTTGGAGTATTTAGTAATGTAGCAATATGGGGCAAGTAGATAACTAATACAGTATCCTATGGTGGGTTACAGTGTGGGGTCTTTAGCAAGTTCTGGTAAGAAACCTGGAGTTTATACCTTTAGGCATTAGAAGGAAGGTTATCTTTTCTCTGGTAGGGAATTCCCATCATTTGAAAAGCAGGTCCTTGTGCCATACCAGACCCATGGAAGTAGTGAATGTCAGGTCATGGGGCACCAATATGCTTATCATGCATTGGATACTCATGAAGTAACAAAATCAGATGGGCATAGAAACATGCATTGTGCATATCTAAGATTGGACCTAGGAAGGTCCAGAATGCACAAATAAGTTCCTTGAATTGGTATCCCAGATTCCCATACACCCACATCTATGGAATAAATGTTTCTTCGTCAACTCACAGTATGCCTCATGGAAGGCTTCCTAATGCCAATTAATGAAAGAGAGAGAAATTAGGGATTAGTTCCCAGATAGGTTTATGGAAATGTTCCAGTTGCAATTTGAATGTTGTATAACTGAAGCCCCACTCAGTAACGTCCTAAGACAGTGGTGGGGACATCCATCATGTGGGTAAGCCTTTGAGAGGTGCACTTGGCATTTCCTTTGTGTGGTTATAGAAGCAGCTCATGGTAAAGATGGAAGAAGAATGCTGGCCAGTGGAAAGTAGATTAGAAGGAGCAAGATACAAGGCCATGGAATCTGGGAAAGCAGCATGAAGGTATATATTTTTTTGTTTTAATTTTTTTTTTTTTTGGTGAATGGGCACAAAGTCTGCGAAATTTATATTAACATTAATACCCATAAAGAGCATCTACCACTGAGAAAACAATTAAATGTCAGGTAGACTAACAGTGCATGTCAGCCAGTATCTATCCTCAGGCATCCCATCTTTTGCACAGAGGACCCATAAAGGTAGTTATGGTGGCAGTAATGGAGGTTATGCATGGTTCTGAAGCATGGGATCCCACTAATCAGGATGGATTTAGCTATTGCCATGGTGGCATTTCCAATCTGCCAGCAAAGAGGCCAATACTAGGCTTTTAATATGGTACAATCAACTTTCTATTTGAAATGAGTTAATTATATCAGATCCCTTCTACCCTATAAAATGGCAGTGATTCATCCTCAACAAAATGATCTATTCTGCATTTGGGTTTTCCTTCTCTATTCATAGTGGCTTGGCCAGCACCACCATATGAGAGCTTATAGAATAAGTTATCCATCGAGATGCTCTCCCACACATGTTGTTTTAGACCCAGTGGCCTCTTTTATGGTAAGAGAGGTACAATACTTAGTATATGGCAATGGACTACTTATCTAGCCATATATCTCATCATCCTGAACCAAACGGCATATCAGAATTATGGAATGTCCAATTCAAAGTTCAACTTTGGTGCCAGCTTGGTGCTACCAGGTGTTGGGTATTGGGTTGGAGTGCTGTCTTCTAGGATATATTATGTGTGTTGAATCAACAGTAAGTGTATGGGGGGCTATATCTTCAGTAGGTTGACTAGACAGGTCAAATAACCAAGAAATGGGAGAAGATTGGTCCCCTTCTCACTTTTGAATACCACTTGTGGAACTTGTATTACCTTTAAAACCTTAACTTCTGCTTGATCAGAAGCCCTAGTTCCCAAGGGAGAGAGGCTTTTACCAGAAGACAGAATGAGAATTCCATTGGTTCTACATGCCATCAGACCAGCAGGCAAAGAACAAAATGACTAAAAAGATGGCAGTGGTGAGCTTGATTTCTAGAGAGAGTTAGAGTTAGTTGTTTCTACAAAACGTAGACAGAGAAGAGGATGTCTGGAACTCACTCATCAGGTGACCCTTGTGCTCTTTCTCTGCCCAGCATTAGAAATGAATGAGCGATGATAGCATTCACTTACTAACAAGAGAAAGACAAGGGTTTAGATGTCTCAAGGATGCTAATCTAGATCACTTCTCCAGGAAATATACATAAGCTGGGGGAGATGACAAAGGCAAGAAAAATATAAAACAAATAGTGGAGGAGGGAGATAGTGAATTGCCTTGGGGCCAGTTGCAATAACTAGGACTTCAGTTTTTTCCCACCTAATTCCCTTGTATTAAGTCTTTGCAGCTATTGTGGCTGGCAGACCTTGTGACACACTGGATTAAATGAATAGCTTGAGCAGATTGGAGGGATGCAAGAGGTGGATTGTATCAGACAACCCTCGTGCACAGTTTCATACATTCTAAGCCTCACATTGTACAACAGCCATTGTAGTGGCAAGCAGATTTGCATAGATTTTGGCAAGCTCCATGGAGGTGAAATTTGACAGTGACTCATTTTGGACTTCATGATGTGTACCTCCTGCATTTGGCTCCATGGTTCCTCTGACACAGAGTATGGAATGTCCGTGGATATTTGCTCTATACCCACAGTGTACAATTAAAAACTGCAGGACACTGAGGTTGCTGGGATACTCTTGACAAATGTAATATAGGAGCTAATGGACAAAAATGCATCTCCCTTTAGATTCCTGAGCAGATAAGTCTGAGACATTATTTCATAAAATTTTTTGGACCATCCCCAAAATCAAGCAAGATGCGCGTGAAGCAATGGCCAACTTTCTAATACATGCTTCATTTTTTTTTTCTCTTCCCCTGTTCAGTCCCTCTGTCCTTCACCCTACTTCCTGGTTCATATTCACAAACCACTTGCATGCAAGGCTTTATCACAAAGTCAGTTGTAAGAGGGAAATACATGTTAGAATTATTTATTGATATGCTTTGCTCCCGGTTGAACTATTAATTTCTTTAGGGAAGGGACCATCAGGTGCTCAGTTGTTGTTTATTGAATGAACTGAATCAAGAAAAATTCAGCATGCATAAATATTTTCCAAGTATGGCCTTGGCATGATGTATTCTCATAACAGAGTAAAGCGAAAATGTCCAAGGAAATTGAATTTGTTTTAAAAAGGAAGATTACTTCCTAAAACAAAGTCGACTGACTTTACTATTGTCAATTGTCTAAAGTCTATAAGGCAGGGGTAGTTATATGGATAGGTAAATAGAAGACGGACTATCTGAGGACTAGCTGCCATTGTGTGGTTTTATTTGGGAAATAATTAAATATGACAAAAATAATTAAAATTAAAAGAAAACTTCCAGTTACTAGAGTTATGTGGCTATGTCACATGTGAGGGTAATAGCTACTTTAATATAAATACAATATTTACAATATTAACTGCCATTTATTGAGAATCAAGTATATGATAGGCACTTACTCAAGCATCTTCCATATATTCTATTGGTTAGTCCTTGCAATCTCACACAGCAGAGACTTACGATTTTTATATATGTGGAAACTTAAGTGTGGAAATATTAAGTCACTTGACCAAGTTCACAGAGGAAAAATGAGTCAGGACATGAACTCAAGACTCTCTTCTCTAGGACTTCTCTATCACTGCAGCGTAGCTCGAAGATACATGTGAGTGGTCCCTCCATTCGTCACATGAATTCGAGTTCGTATCTAAAAAGTTGAATTAATATCATTCTAAAATCTCTGACCCCAAATTCCTGGCTCTCTATCCCAGATAAAGAAAAAAGCAATATTTAACACAAATCAAAAGCTAATAAGACTGAACTTAGATACAGATTATAGAAAATCACCAGGATTTTAATTTTTTAAAAAATTTTCTATACTTTATTGTTTTACTAGGATACTGAATATTAAAGGTACAAATAAATCAGTATGCAAAAAGGACTGTACCTAGATCTGCCCATGTTCTGAGCTTGTGCTTTTGTTGACTCTACCCCATGAATATAATTTAATAGAAAAAAATACAGTCTGGAAGTTCACAGACTTGGCTTTTAATTCCAGTATAGCTATCAAGACTTAAAACAATTTACTGGGATGTCTGTGCTTTAGTTTTCTCCAGTTGTCACATGGCTACCTGCTCTCTATTTAGCCACAGGGTTCTTACAAGGTTAAAAGGAATGTGGTTTGAGGAAGCTGAAAGTCTTATTTAAGTGTTTAGCACTATTAATCATGAGTTTCCATCATTGAATTTATTATGCATCTGCTATATGACCCCACACTGTTCACTGTATAAGATCATCTTTCCTATAATCAAAATAGTCCTCAAACCAAAAAATGTTATTATGACCCTTGGGTTAATGCAATATTTTCAGAGATGGCACAGTGAAAAAAAAAAGCTTAAACCTTTGAGAATGCATAAATGTTTTCTTTTCCTCTATTTTAATATTAAAGGAGCCATTTAGTGTTCCAGACAAAATGCTCCTTTTGGGTGAGGTTCATATCCTCATTGGTTCAGTTTCTCTTCCCTTGGAAACTTTCTGATGGTCTGTGTAACTAGAACCCTTAGAACACTCATTCATGATGTAGGAACAACGTCAAGTGTAGCTGCTGGTCAAATTCCTATTTGTCTTCCAACCCAATTTATCTGCCACAAGAATGGTCAGGCTCCTCACAGACTGAAACGTGGGCAATTTCCATACTCATGCTACACAAGGAAACTGTGCCTTTGTGTTCTGTTCCACCAGGAAAGAATGGGAAAAGGAAGACATCTCCTCGGTGGGGAGAGAAATAGAGGCTTATGAGGCATCGAATTAAAGCTAAAACATAAAAGGATCATGAACTCTGAAGGGACTGGATCTTCTTTATTTCTTTATTCCCAGGATATAGAAAAGCGTATTGTAAGCATTTTAACAAATGACTTTAAAGGAAAGAATAAACAGACATTTAGCCGAAGAAATACCATTCCTTTCTTTCACTTACTAAGGAAATCATAGTGAAGTTGAAGTTAGAAAATTGGGATTCAAGTCTGACTTCTTCCCCTTAAAAGCTATATATTTATTGAAATTCTCTTTTTTAAGATTTTATTTATTTATTTAAGAGAGAGAGCAAGCGAGAGAGCACAAGAGCAGGATAAATGCAGGACGGGGCAGGGGGACAGCCTGCCTGACGTGGGGCTCAATCCCAGGATCCTGGGATCATGACCAGAGTCAAAGAACGGTGCTTAACTGACTGAGCCACCCAGGGGGCCCTATTTATTGAACTTTTGCATAAAACTTCTCATCTGTAAAATGGAGAAAAACTAGCCTCCATTTGAGTGACAGAGAAATCTATCTAAAATGTAAATCTAACCAAGGCACTCTTACTTTAACCTGATAGTCTCCAGGATCAAGTTCAAGTTCTTTAGTGAATCACAAAACCTCTCCATGCTCTGGCCTTTCCTTTCTCTTAGACCAAAAAACTCTTAAGGCAGCAAAGTGAAGTGACTGGGGAATCTATAAGCCATAAGAGCCCGTTGAAAGAACAGTCATGAATATGTAAGACAGGATAGTTCTTAGAATGTCGGGTCAGTGATGGAGCTCCAGATACCCAGATATTATATGTATCATTACAGATAATAGAAACCTTACTGAAATAGATGGGTTGTGATACGAAGTAGAAAAGCCCCAAGAAAGGAAGCAGGTTGGCATGCTCTAGGAAGGAAAAGCAACCAGAGAGGGATGCAAAACAATGCTAGAGAGTAAGACAAAGATCAGACCGAATCATTTACAGTTCTGAATGCTCATACTGATCGGTTTGAATTTTGTGATATACAGCATGGGTTGAAAGTTTTTAAGCAGGTCAGACTAAATATGAGGCAAGAGAGGGGAAGGAATCAAGGTTTTGGCTTCACAACCATTTGAAAGGTAGGGACATTGACAATGTGGAGATGGTGGAGAGAAATGGATTTTGCTGATTGTGGGGGCAAAGGGAAGGAAATCAAGAGTTTTATTTAGACATGTTAGAGATGGCTATTAAACACTGCTGGCCACAGCTTCAGTCAATACTAAATCTTGGAGTCTGAATTTCAAGAGTGACATGTAAGCTGAAGAAAGCCTTTCCTTCCCTATCAATTAGGCCATCTTTCTAATGTTTACCACAGAGGGCTTCAAACCCGTCTCCTGAAGAATTCCCAGGAAACACCACTGGGGCAACTCAATAAATTGAGGGAAAATACAAGGGCATGGTGCTTCTTTAACAAAGAACCTCTTGTTTCTTTTCTTATTCTTTGAATTTGTCCTCTCCATATGGAGTCTGTGTAAGATTTCATTTTAAGAAGTATCTGAAAGTTACATCATAATCATAGGTAGCTTACACAGTGCTTACTATCTGTCAAGCACTGTTCTAGTATATATATACATACATATATATGCATATATATATATACATACATACACATATTTCATAATGGCTTTTCAAGGATTAAACAAGACATGTGCATATCTATCTATCTATCTATCTATCTATACACACATGCACAAATTATATATGTATTAGACATATACACTAATTTAAATATCACAACAACCTTGTGTGCTGGACACCATCGTCAACCTTGTTTTATGATGAGGAACCTGATACCTAAAGTATCATATCTAGGAAGTGGTGGAGTCAGAGTTCGGTCAGACTCTTCACCACTATCACCACAAAATAATATTGAAACTTTCTAACAGGGCATGTAAAACTTTAACCTACTTTGCCGTCCCACAGCTTATAAAAATATCCCAAGCTGCCCATGCTTCAACTACCCTGATTATGACTATTTCTCCATTTCTCATTCATACTCTTACATTTAAGTCACCTCAGTGGGGAGAGAAATAGAGGCTTATGAGGCATCAAAACCCAGCTAAACAGACATGTTTTCGTAAAGGCTTGCTTGGCTCCTCACCTCTTAAGGGCAGAGAGAATCACAAGCTCCTTTGAACTTTGAGAATGCTCTGTTCACAGTCCAATTACATCAATCGTGATTTTTTGTGTGTGTGTGCCCGTCTGCCCTCTACCTTTCCCACACAGAGAATGTCTCACCCACACAGAGATTGTGAAAGCTTTAAGGACAACCTCACTTGTTTAACCGAGCTTCATAAGGTATCCTCACTTCTGAAACTAATGGTCTAGAAAGAAATATAGACACAGAAGCAACTCTAACCCAGTAAAAACTGGCATTTCACAGATTCTTAATTCGGGGTACGTAGGTTCAAATTTTGGCCGTGCCACTTGTTTCCCAAAAATAGAGAAGTTATTTAGCCTCCATTTGTCTCAGTTCATGTGTTGGTCACATGCAGGTAGTATTACTTATTTCATAATGCTGTTTCAAGGATTAAACAAGACGTATTACTCACTTGGAACAATGACTGGCATGTAGTACATATTTGATAAAGGTTTCTTATTATTTTTACATTACCTTTATTATAGAAACATATCCCAATGTATCCCAGACTGTTATAATTTTTTTTCTAGCACTAACCAGGAATTTCATTTGCATATTTTTTGAATGAATGACTCAGTTGATGGATAGACCATATCCATTGAATTATTGATTAACACAACACATAGTGATTGTGTATCTACAATGTTCAATCGCTATGCTAGTTTCTGGGGTTGAACTACATAGGTAAGGTTTCTGCCCTCTCTGGAATTCTAGTCTGACTAGGATGGGGCATGGGTGGCACAAATAAATAAAGAGGTTAGATCATAAGATGAGTTCAGGGATCAGTCCCTCCACAATGATGACATCATTCAAAATGATGGTAGACCTTGGGATGGAGAGAAAGACTTTAAAATGGCAACGAAAGTCCTTGGTTAATATGATAAAGCACATGGAATATTAGTAGAAGACACCAATGGAGGAGTATTGAAAGCAGATATGATACACAGTTCTCTGAGTTTTAGACATTTGGGGAGTCTATGCAGGATCCCAGACACAACCAAAATTTTAAGTATCCCTTTCGGAAGGAATGTGAGCAGGGTAGATAATGAAGCTGCATAATCCAATTTACCAGTGGGCCACATTCCCAGAAATGGGTCCAAGCACACTCTTCATTCTCAGTACTCACAGGCTGGGTCCACCGGAGAGCCTCAGATATCTCCTGCAGTTCATTCCTTCCCTGGCTTTGAAAAATTGGCACCTAAGGTAGGGAACACTGAGTGTAAGAGAACAGGAAACTCCTAATGAGAATTTATTCTTTCTGAAAAGCATTTTTAAGACTAGGATTTTTTGTTTTTTAGGAAGAAAATGATTCAAACTCATGCGCACTGCTCTGCCCCCGCTTCCCTCCACTTTCAGAATCAAGGTGGAAGGAAATGCAAAAACAAATCAGTAAAAAGAGCTGGAAACTCTCCAGTCCCTTGTTGTGTTCCAACACAAACATCATGGGGACTGCGGAAAACTCCACAAGGAAACATTTCATAGGACCATAGCATTTTTGAGCTGGAAGGGACCCAGATCAAATGGACCAGTTCTTTGTTTTAAATAAGGATGCTCTGAAGAGGCCAACAGAATGGAAGGTAGTCAGGCTAGAATGTTGTGGATTAGAAAAGAAAATGCTTATTTCTCATCAAATGACTTTTTCCAACTTCATTTCAAAAAGTGATATTCTAATAGTTTTAAAAAGAAAAACATGGCTAAATTTCAGTATGGAAATGTAACCCTACTCAGAATTTTAACAACAATTCTATTGCTAATAAAATCTTGTTCACTTAGTTCATATACATTTGTGATAGAATCTTGACGCTGAAACTTCGAAACTGAGTTATAACTTTATGGGATGATGGATACTTTTTTTTTTTTTTAAAGATTTTATTTATTTATTTGACAGACAGAGATCACAAGTAGACAGAGAGGCAGACAGAGACGAAGCAGGCTCCATCCTGAGCAGAGAGCCTGATGTGGGGCTCGATCCCAGCACCGTGAGATCATGACCTGAGCTGAAGGCAGAGGCTTAACCCACTGAGCCACCCAGGTGCCCCATGATGGATACTTTCAAATGCAAAGCCATTTCCCTGTTAATGCAACTGGTAAATTAGAAATAATATTAAATGGGAAGCCCAAATTGACTTCATTCATGTTATAATATTTTTTATAACGTATTTCTATATTTAATGTATAACTATTTTTCTCACAGTAATTGCACAATAGTTTAGATTTTCCTTCTTTCACATAAATGCTTCATCCACATATACCAAAAATGTATGTAACACAATAACTTAGAAAGAAGGGGAAACTCCCTTGTCAGTGATAAGGAATTCAGGAAGGTCTAATACTCTCTTCTACTCACCATCTGATACTAAGACATACATAATTTGTTTAATTATATCTACACTCTTATCTCGCTTTGGCTTTGTTCCGGTATCCTAAGACATTTTTGTGTTTTTTTAAATTAGCAGGACTGTTTATTCAAATGAAATCTTACGAACTATGTAAATAGATAAGAGCTGAAGTTCCAATTAAAACGGTGATGGCACATGGCCCACATCTCTGTCCACACACATTTTCACTCCCCACATCTTCTTCCATATAGCTCTGAAGGAATTTGTGGAGCTGGAGTTGAAAACTAGTGCAGTAACAGGATCTATAAAAAGCCGAGGCAAATAAATATTCATAGACTAGTATATTTATTCACACACACGCATGCACACACAAACACATCCCACATGTATTCACACACATATGCATATAGCTATATATATGTATGTAAAACTTTATGCATAAAGTGAGATCTGACTATTTAGAAAAAGTTAGAAACCAAATAGAAAATATTATCCTAATATAGTTGGAAACGTCAATGGAGAATGGATTTCAATAGTTTACAAGGGTTTATGGTCCATCGAATGGTCTGGTTTACACCAATTGACACTGGCTTCTTTTGACCAAAGGCTGGATTTTATTTATATTCTGGTTGGAACCTTTGACTCATATATCATACACCCACACAACCCACTTAGCTTAAAAAAAAAAAAACAAAAAACAAAAAACAAAAAACCCAAAACCACCAGAGTGAAGAAGGTAGCTTGTTGCAGCCTCCTTTGTGGATTGTGGTTAGTGTAACAGGATCATGAACAAAAGGGTCACAAAACCACATGGTTTGGACAGAGAACACTTCAGAGCAGCAGCTGCCTTCAAACCAAAAGGGTTTATAAAGGCAAATTGAGCATATGGTTAGTTAGTGTCCTAAGATGACTTGAGTGAAGACTGAACAGTGAAAGGTGTTAAAAGAAAGCCATCATCTCTGGCCAGACATGTACCATGTGTCAGAGGTTTTCTACGTGTAGTCCCCTTTATCTGTCGGACGAAGTAGGTTATCTCCTGTTTATAGAAGAGGACACTACAGGCAGGAGGGGTTGATTAATTTGTCCAAGAGTATACAAACTATGTTTGTTTTGTCCTATCACACTATCCATCCTCTTCCACCAACTAGCTGAGCAGGCCTCTAGCCCAAGACCTTTGCTATTTGCTCCTCTGCCCACAATTCCCTTCTCATGGATATCCTCATGTCTCACTCTCTTATTTCACTGATAACACAGCATTATAAAAGAACACAAGTCCCAGATATGAGAAATGGGACAGAAGATAATATGGTCTTCAGTCCTCACAAGGAGGAATTCGAAACCAAGCTTCTGCATAGAGCTGGAAGCCTTTCAGACTCACACATTGATGGGAAAGAAGACTAGAACAATTCCACCTACAGACCCAGGAACAGGAAACTGCAGAATGCTTGTTATCCACCTGGAAATGTGCACAGGAAAAAAAAAAAAAAAAGTTACTTCTAGTCATCAGCAATCCAGTTTAGAAAATTACTCAGAAGAAGTTAAAATCTTGAGGGGCTTTTGAAGAATAAAACTCAAAACCACACTGAAGGGAATACTTTCACAACCTAGGGCATAGGAAGAGAAAAAACAGTGACGATGAGTTAACAATCCAAGTTTAAATAACAACAAGGAAATGTACCACTTTGAAGGAGCATCACTAACGTCAGTCATCACTTAAAAAAAGGTAGCAAAGACAAGCCTGGATTTTCTAGGGTACAGGGCCTAGATACTTATGGCCATGAGCTGAGGTGGGAATGCTTGGAAGCCAGACAAGTGTGGAACAAAGTCAACGTTCCAGAGGGCTGGAGCAATGGCTGGAGCAGCTGGAGGAGAACTGCCAATGCATAGTGGCAGAGACTTTACCTGGGCTAGTAGGCAGTGAGAATTTCCTGAAAGCTGGAAATTGAGAGGTTATCAGTTTTCAAAAAAGCAAAGAAAGGAGAGGGAAGCTGAGTCTGGGACACCTGCTCTTAGCCAAAATAATTGAGAATTGTGAGATTGTCCCTGCATGGGGGTGTCATATGTTTGACAATAATTTGGAGAGTTTCTTGGAATTGGCTCAGAATAGGGCTCTCACAGATGGAAGTAAGCATAGCTCAGAAACAAGATGGCTAAAAAAAAAAAAAAAAAAAAAAAAAGAGAGAGATGTCAAGCCATCATAACGAATGCTTGTCAACAAAAACAGGATTCAAAACATGTAAATACTAAAGATTGACATTAGAATTGGCAGATACAGGATGCAGAAAAACAATGTAAGAAAATATTTCCCATACTACAATAAATTACGCATTTAAAACGATGAGTATCAAAAATACCAAGAATGAACAGAGAGACTTTTCAAAATCAAGTAAGAACTCTAGGAGTAAAATTCATTGTGTACGGGTGTCAAGTGATTATATACGAAGTTTAGGGGAAAAAAAAAAACCCCAAACCTACAGAATACACTGTATATGGTTAAACCCATTAGAGAAACATACTTTTTCCAGGGGAGGAGAAAGTGGGAGGAAAGCTTGGGAAAGCCTAGGTTCTCCAACTGCTCTGTCTGTAGTAAATCACTTTGGAAAGGATGTGTATTTTTGTCCTTTATTCTTCATGTTCTCCACTCCAGTTTTACCAGTAATAAGACTAATTTTTTAATGTGATTCTTGGGTCTGTTTTTTAGATTTACTTTTTTATATCCTTTGAATTTATTTTTTAATATTTTATTTTGAAAAATTTTAACCTATAAAAAGTGGCAAGAAGAAGGCAATAAACACCTATAATACTTTTTAACTAGATTCAGCAATTGTTAACATTTTTCACATATACTTTATCTCTCTGTATAAATATGCTTATATTAATATAATTACTCCTTTTAGAACCATTAGCATCATTCTTAAATACTTCAGAATATGTATGCTGACAACAAAGACATTGTCATCATTCTTAAATACTTCAATATATGTATGCTGAGAACAAAGACATTATCCTTCATAATTGCAATACTATTACTGGGTTCAATTATTATTAATTTTTAAATTATGCTATGTTAGTCACCATACAGTGCTTCATTAGTTTTTGATATAGTGTTCCATGATTCATTGTTTGCATATAAAACCCAGTGCTCATTGCAATACATGCCCTCCTTAATATCCATCACCAGGCTAACCCTTGCCCCCTCTGCTCTGAAACTCTCAGTGTGTTTCCCACAGCCCATGGTCTCTCGTGTTTTGTCTCCCCCTCTGATTTTCCCCCCTTTCATTTTTCCGTTCCTTCTCCCAATGTCCTCCACACATAAGTGAAACCATATGATAATTGTCTTTCTCTGCTTGACTTATTTCAGTTAGCATAATCCCCTTCAGTTCCATCTATGTTGATGCAAATGGTGAGTATTCATCCTTTCTGGTGGAGGCATAATATTCATTGTATATATGGACCACATCTTCTTTATCCATTCATCTGTTGAAGGGCATCTTGTCTCTTTTGACAGTTTGGCTGTTGTAGACATTGCTGCTTTGAACTTTGGGTTGCATGTAGCCATTCTTTTCACTACATCTCTATTTTTGGGGTAAATACCAATAGTGCAATTGCTGGGTCACAGGGTAGCTCTATTTTTATCTTTTTGAGGAATCGCCATACTCTTTTCCAAAGTGGCTGTACCAACTTGCGCTCCCACCAACAGTGTAAGAGAGTTCCTTTTCTCCACATCCTCTCCAACATTTGCTATTTCATGCCTTGTTAAATTTTGCCATTCTAACTGTGTAAGATGGTATCTCATTGTGGTTTTGATTTGAATTTCCCTAATGGCTAGTGGTGTTGAACATTTTTTCATGCATCTGTTAGCTATTTGTATGTCTTCTTTGGAGATGTGTCTGTTCATGTCTTCTCCCCATTTTTTGACTTGATTATTTGTCTTTTGGGTGTTGAGTTTGAGAAGTTCTTTATAGATCTTGGATACCAGCCCTTTATCTTTAGTTTCATTTGCAAATATCTTTTCCCATTCATGTATTGCCTCTTTATTTTGTCAACCATTTCCTTTGCTATGCAGAATATTTTAATCTTGACAAAGTCCCAAATTTTTCACTTTTGTTTCCTCTGCCTTTGGAGACGTGTCTTGAAGGAAGTTGTTGTGGCTTATGTCAAAGAGATTACTGTCCATGTTCTCCTCTGGGATGTTGATGGATTCCTGTCTCACATTGAGGTCTTTCATTCATTTTGAGTTTATCTTTGCATATGGTGTAAAAGAATGGCCGAGTTTCATTTTTCTTTATGTAGTTGTCCAGTTTCCCCAGCACCATTTATTAAAGAGACTATCTTTTTTCCATTGGATATTTTTCCCTGCTTTGTCAAAGGGTAGCTGACCACAGAGTTGAGGGTCCATTTCTTGGCTCTCTATTCTATTCCATTGATCTATGTGTCTGTTTTTGTGCTAGCACCTTGCTGTCTTGGTAATCACAGCTTTGTAATATAGCTTGAAATCAGGCAACACGATGCCCCTAGCTTTGTTTTTCTTTTTCAACATTTTCAGACTCAATTATTGATACAACACTGTTACCTAATAGATAGCCCCTCTTCAAATTTTACCAATTACTTCAGAAATGTCTTTACTGCAACTTTTTTCCCCCCTGATTTGTGTTTCAATACTGGATTGACATTGCATTTGTGTCTTTACTACCCTTTAATCTGGAAGAATTCCTCAGCCTTTATTTGTCTTTCACAATGCTGACATTGTTGAAAAATGGAACTCAGTTTTTTAATGAATGCCCCCTTAATTTGTTATCTGTTGTTTTCTCATGATTAGATTTAGATTTTGTATTTTTTTTTTCCAGGGATACTATATAGGTGACCAGTCTTTCTCAGTGGACCACATTTGTCCCATTCAAGATATTAACTTTGATCATTTGATTGTGTGATGTTGCCACAATAAAGGAATCATTTTCCTTGGCAATGAATATGCAATCTTTGCCTGGATAGTTTGATCCCATTCAACAACAAACTGTGATGTACTGGTGTAGCTTCTACTGATGATTCTTGATTAAATCAATTATTGCCATATTGGTGGCTAAATATTTTGTGTTCTTTCATCTTCACTGGATCAGAATCTGGAAGCACAAGTCATCTAATTTTCTGAAACTGGGTGCATGGTACATTAGCCTGGAAACCCCGAGAGATCAACATAAAACAGCAAGAAAATGTGTCTTGGAGTGGCATGGTAGGGAGGGGGTTGTTTTGAACATAGGCCTTGCCAGTCTTGGAATTTGTGGGTTCTAGCCATTTATGGCTGGTGTTTGCAGGCATGTGATTGATTTTTAAAAGCATGGCAGGTTTGGAGGATTAACACAGTTTTTGGTCTGATCTCCTCAAGGATGGATCCCTGTCTAGATTTAGCAAATAAAGGGATTCAGTTTAGGGATTAAAGTAATTAGGGCCTTCAATTGGTTGAGTAGATTCTGAACTCAGGATGAGAGGGCAATTTCTTCTCATGAGCCAGAAAAGATTCTCTTGAATCTGGAGAACAAGCTTATTTTTTGACGATTTTGAAATCGCTTAGGGAGAAGAAACAGACACCTTTGTAGAGCTAGAACCTTCTCACCTCAAAAGAGGTAGTGGTTCTGGTACAGCATTTCTGTCAGGCCTGTGAGGGCACCGAGATACAGCAGACACTCTCTGACTTCACCTCTTCATTTGTTTTGGAGTACTGAGCATGAAGATGTGAAAATGAAATTGATTGTTTTCTTTTAATCTCCCAGCTGATTTATCTTGTTTCTAAGCTTGTGCTAAGAGACAGACCATAAAGCTTTGGTTCTGCTGCAAAGGGTCACAGGTGGGAGAAAAGGAGTTTCAGATAGCCACAGGGAACGTTGATTTGTTGTCTAAGGACTAAATGCTGAAAAAGCAAGATTTGGGGATAAGTATATAACCTGGGTTTCTGCTTCTCACTGGAATTCTTAGGAAATTCCAGGAGCAGCACTAGGAGGAGCCTACGTGAGCTCTGCAGAACTGGAGCATGTTGATTGGTGGCCATGGCTGAAAATGGTGACATAACTCCACTGTCATATTGTTTGTCTATGTCCCTTCTCCAATGCATTACAAAGTCATGAGTTACTTCTCATAATCCTCTCCTATTCTCCCAGAGTCACTGACAGTGGTTATCTCAGTGAAAATAGTCTAAAGAGGAATTCTAGAAGAATCAACATAGCAGGTTGTGTTCCCCTTAGCTTACACACACACACACACACACACACACACACACACGTACGTGTACACACACACACACACACACACACAGCTGGAGACAATGGAGTTGCTATTACCTTCTTAAGAAGAGCAGAGTTCAGGAAATAATAACTACCCTGTGGAGTAGAGTGCCAAGGACCCCCCAAGAACCTTCCTTGTGAAATTTGTAGGTGTCTGTAGGAAACAAAGACTGTCTTTATGTTTCCTAGCAGGATGACTGCTGAGCAGAAGGACATGGTGACCTGTGCAAGTACCACAGCAAAAGAGAAGAATCATAAGGAGAGAGGATGGAGGCCCCTTTTATCCTGCCCAAACCTCCACAGGAAAGTAGCTCCATCCTGTACCCATAGGTCCCAATTTAGGGTTGTAGAGGATAGGGATTAACACTCTGCAGGTTTGACAGGAACTGCCACAGTATAGGGGGAAAGGCACACAAAACAGAGGAATAGAGACATGATACCTCCATCTGGTGGCCAGATAGAACTTCTAACTACACCTGTCAAGAGGATTACTCACAACAAGAAACCTTTGAGGGATTGGATCCCTCAGCCACCTGTACATATAGAATCCACAGGAGGTAGATGAGCAGGGATCCATTCACTCAGCAAAATCTTTACCGAGTACTTACTATTTGTAAAGAACTGTTCTTTCCAAAGGGACAGAGTAGTCAATCAGACAGAGATTGCTTTTCATTCATTAAGAGAGATGGATAATGTATAAATAAGTATGTAATATGAGACAAAAAGTAGTTTTTAAAAAACCAAAGGAGAGTAAACTTAACTCAACAGGCAGTTATATACAACAATGGCCACCCCCAGATGACCCATCCTTCACAGGAGTAAGAAAAGAGGAAAAGAAAGACAAAGAGGATGAAAGAGAAAATTATACTCCAAAACAAAAGTTCTTGGCTTGGGACTGCCTGGAATGGAGGGCGAGGGAAAGGTTTATAGGTAGAGAAGAAGGAGATTTTGACCCCAAATGAGACTGAGATCTTAATAACAAGATTTTAAAAAAAGTCATTGGATTACAGTTTTATTTACCAATATACTGCCATAAAGCTGGAAGAAAAAAAGGTTATTGGATTGGATTGATGTGAAACATAAAAATAATTGCAAAGTTTAAGCGACCTCATTACCCATTAGGGTTAGATCTGGACAAATCAAAGATGATAATGATCATTGAAAATATGCAGAACTACTTCATGTTGATAGGCTGATGAATTGAGACAGATTGATCAGAGCTGTATCTTCAAGAGTCCAACAAGTAGCTTCTCCAGTGTTTGACTGGCATTCCTCATGTGATTAAAGGTTGTACTATGTGTGGTTTGGAAAATACTGTTTTGTTACAATAAGCATTTATTAAGCTTTTTAGATTTTCTTAGCATAAGAAAATGATACTCTCATCTATGATATATTCTTTAAATTTTTAAAAAAGAGTTGAAGATTTGATTAATTCAACTTTAAGATTCTTATTTATTTGAGAGAGAGAGACAGACAGAGAGAGAGAGCGCTCGAACATGCCCGCGCAAGGTGGGGAGGGGCAGAGGGAGAGAGAGAAACAGACTCCCTGCTAAGCAGGGATTCCCAAAGTGAGGCTCAATCCCAGGACTCTGGGATCATGACCTGAGCCAAGGGCAGACATTTAACTGAGTGAGCCACCTAGATGCCCCTAGATTAATTCAACTTTAGAGATGGTGAACAAATCACCCCTTCTGGCGAAATACCCCCTTGTCAGCTATGTGAAGAACCCCAATTATACCCAGACATTTAAGTGAAATCATTCTGGCTGGGACTGAATAGAGTAAGAAATGTGGAAATGAGGAAACAAAGTTTTGTTTTGTTTGTTTGTTTTTACTTTTAAAGTTTTTGTGCTTTAACATAAAAGAGGAGGAAGGATATCAAATTTTTGGCTTTCATTTCTTTCAAGGAATTTATTACTAAAAGGGTGCTTGTATTCAAATTTTAGGACATTTTAATATTGCAGGCACTATATTATTGTAATTTATAATAGTAAATGGGGGCAATTTATATAGTCATTTAGGCTCATGACATAACTTCTCCTGAGATACTGGAGTATGTTGCTGGCTATTATTTGCAACAGGAGAAAGATAGGGATTTTTGGCCTCTGATACAGAGTGACTTTGTAGAAGCCTTAATGTATGCCCTGGTCTGATTCTTTTCAGAGCAGAGTCAATATGTATGTCTCAGGTCTCAGGATAGTCCACAGAGTAGCAGTCTTTGGAACTGGAAGAAGGCCACATTGGAAGAAGGATGGTTGACAGACTGTGGGAACACTCCCCTACAGAATCAGCCATAAACAGCAGGCTTGAATGCTTAAGCATATTAGGTTACAGAACAAAAATGATAGGGGCCCTGGGAGAAATATAGGAATTATAATAGGAATTTCTGCCCTCATGGAAATTGTGGGAGGGAAGCTGTTGTGTTGTTCTCTGCCACACTGACTTTCCTGAAGATCTCCGTAGCTCCCTCTTCAGACCCACAGGCGGTCTGCATCCTCCTCTTTTCCACTTAGGAAGCTCTCTGGGGTAGGCATAGGGGGAGGAGAAGCTGAGGTTGGCGCTGGCTCTGTCTGAGAAGGGCTAGGTTAATCCAATTCAGGCCAGAGAAATGAGAAGCCCATTGCAGTCTTGGGTTCAAGCTTTGTCCTGCAATTTAGCTGATACCAATAATTTGAATCCCCTTGGATTCAAAATCTAGAAGGGAAAGGGAATAAGGATCCTTTGCAAACTACACCAATGACCTCTGAGAGAGAGAGAGAGAGAGAGAGAGAGCACACAGAATGGAGGCACAGGGCATAGGGGCTGGAGCCCTGAGTAGGCATCCAGATAGAGAGGAGGCTCTCCACACAATGATACACACCAATGCCTGATGGATTACAGGTGGCAGGCGCTGTGTTGGGGCTTTACCCATAGTGTCATATTTAAACCTCTCAGAAATCTAGTGCAATGGGTATTATTATCTCCAAGAAGAATAGTCAGGTTTTTGTAAGGGTGAGTTGTATGGAAGAAACCCTTTGAAGCTAGTGGTGCTGAAAAGTTTTGACTATTCCCATAATACGGCATATATTAGATACTAAAGTGTCCAAAAAACAGTGATTGCCATTACTATCTGCAATGGAATCTAATCTCTTTTTTATTTTATTTTAAAACATCTGGTTGGGGTACCTAGGTGGCTCAGTAGGTCAAGCCTCTGCCTTCAGCTCAGGTCATGATCCCAGAGTCCTGGGATCAAGCCCCAGATCCTGCTCTCTGCTCAGTGGGGAGCCAGCTTCTCTCTCTCTCTGCCTGCCACTCTGCCTACTTGTGATCTCTCTCTCTTTCTGTCAAATAAATAAATAAAATCTCAAAACCCCCTCCCAAAATCTCATTGAAATGATTAAAATATTTTTAAGAGCCACTAATTATTCATGACATGTAACTTGAAGACCAACAAAAAACTGTTCTGAGTAAAGAAAGGCATAGCACATAGATCTGGGTTAAAATCCTGATTTAAAAAAAAATTATTTATTTTTATTTTATTAACATATAATGTATTATTTGCTTCAGGGGTATAGGTCTGTGAATCATCAATCTTACACAATTCACAGCATTCAGCATAGCACAAATGTTCATTCCAAATGCCCATCATCCAGCCACCCTATTCTTCCCTCCCATTCCCCAACCACCTTCCGTTTATTTCTTGAGATTAAGAGTCTCCTATAGTTTGTCTCCCTCTCCAGTCCCATATTGTTTCATTTTTTTCCTTCTCTTCCCCCATGGCCCCCTGCCCTGCCTCTCAAATTGTCAAATTCCTCTTTTCAGAAAAATCATATGATAATTGTCTTTCTCTGACTTATTTTGCTCAGCATAATACCCTCTAGTTCCAACCACATCATTGCAAATGACAAGATTGCATTTTTTGATGGCTGCATAGTATCCCACTGCATATATATATATATATATATATATATATATATATACATGCAATCTATATCTATATCTATATCTATATCTATATCACATCTTCTTTATCCATTCATCTGTTGATGGGCATCTAGGTTCTTTCTATAGTTTGGCTATTGTGGACATTGCTGTTATAAACATTTGGGTGCAAATGCTCCTTTGGATCACTACATTTGTATTTTTAGGGTAAATACCCAGTAGTGCAGTTGATGGGTTGTAGGGTAGCTCTATTTTCAACTTTTTGAGGAATCTCCATACTGTTTTCTAGAGAGGCTGCATCAGCTTGCATTCCCACCAACAGTGTAAGAGGGTCCCTCTTTCTCCACATCCTCACCAACACCTGTCATTTCCTGATGTGCTAATTTTTGCCATTCTGATTGGTGAGAGGTGGTGTCTCACCAATGGTGTGGTGTGGTTTTGATTTGTATCTCCCTGATGCTGAGTGATGTGTCTGTTGGCCATTTGGTTGTCTTCTTTGCAGAAATGTCTGTTCATGTCTTCTGCTCATTTCTAGATTGGATTATTTGTTCTTAGGGTGTTGAGTTTGATAAGTTCCTTATGGATTCTCGATACTAACCTTTTATTTGATATGCCATTTGCAAATATCTTCTCCCATTCTGTTGGTTGTCTTTTGGTTGTGTTGACTGTTTCCTTTGCTGTGCAAAAGCTTTTTATCTTGAAGTCCCAATAGTTCATTTTGTCCTTGCTTCCATTGCCTTTGGTGATGTTTCTAGGAAGAAGTTGCTGTGTTGAGGTCAAAGAGGTTGCTGTCTGGGTTCTCCTCAAAGATGATGGTGGATTCCTGTCTCACATTGAGGTCTTCCATCCATTTTGAGTCTATTTTTGTGTGTGGTGTAAGGAGATGGTCCAGTTTCATTCTTTGGCATTTGGCTGTCCAATTTTCGCAGCACCATTTATTGAAGAGGCTGTCTTTTTTCCATTGGAGATTCTTTCCTGCTTTGTCAAAGATGAGTTGACCATAGAGTTGAGGGTCCATTCCTGGGCTCTCTATACTGTTCCATTGACTTATGTGCCTGTTTTTGTGCCAGTCCATAGTATCTTGATGGTTATAGCTTTTGTAACAGAGCTTGCAGTCTGGAATTGTGATGTTGTCAACTTTGGTTTTCTTTTTCAACATTCCTCTGGCTATTTGGGGTCTTCCATATAAATTTTAGGATTATTTGTTCCACTTCTTTGAAAAAAAATTGATGGTATTTGGATAGGGATTTCATTAAATGTGCAGATGCTTCAGGTAGCATAGACATTTTCACAATATTTGTTCTTGCAGTCCGTGATCATGGAAAGTTTTTTCCATTTCTTTGTGTCTTCTTCCATTTCTTTCATGAGTACTTTATAGTTTTCTGATTATAGACACTTTGCCTCTTTGGTTAGATTTATTCCTAGGTATCTTATGGTTCCATTTTTTATTGTACCTCATTAATAGCATTTTTTATTTTAAGTTGGTTAGATTTTAGTTTTTATTTCTCCAGAAAGGGATTTTATTTCTCCAGGAAGGGATTCTCTAGTATCTTCTATGGTTTTTTCAAGCCCAGCTAGCACTTTGATAATCATCATTCTGAACTCTAGTTCTGGTATTACTAATGTCCATATTGATTAGGTCCCTACCCATTGGTACTGCTCTTGTTCTTTTTTTTGAGGTGAGTTTTTCTGCCTTATCATTTTATCCAGAGAAGAATAGATGAATGAGAGAACAAAATACTAAAAGGATAGCAATGACCCCAGAAAAGATGTACACTAGCCAAATCAGAAGAGACCTGAAACCAGGGAGAGAAAAAAAAATAGATATATACATATATATTAATATTGTATATATTTATATATATTATAATATATATGTATAATATGTATTTTAATACATATTATATATATATATATATTAGAGTGGTGAATAGAACAAAGCCGCACACTTGATTTTGGGTTTATTTTGGCCTGTTAGAAGAAACTGCCTCTGAAAATCTTAAATAAAGAAAAACTTATATATATATATAAACATGATGAAGTAAGTGATGGAATATGACTATAAAGATGAAAATTAAAAAAGATTCTGAAAAAGGAATTGATAAGATAAGAAGTTGGTTAGAAAAAAAAAGGAAAGAATGTCTCAGTCTAGGCTGAGACTAGAAAAAAGCCATGAGATTCAGTGTATATTTTGTATATATAGTGTATATAGATTTAGTGTATATTTTGATCTGTTTGAAGAAACTGTGTCTCAAAATTTTAAAGAAACAAAAACCTATATGTATATAAAAAATAAGGTCAAATACAATGAAGGGATAGAATATGAGTATAATAATGAAAATTAAAAAAAATTTTCTAAAAAGGTATTGATGGATAAAATAGTAAAAGAAGGCTAAAATAAGAAAGAAATGGAAAATCTAAAAAATCTAGAAAATCTAAGAAAGAAATAGAAATCTAAAAAATAGAATAAGAAAAAAATAAAATGTTAAAAATTTAACTTTTAAAGACTAAAGGATCATGGGGAAAAAACCCCATGAGTTCTGTGTTGTTTTCGCCTAGCTCTTGAGTTCTGCAGTTCTCATTGATCAGTGAACTTGGCCTTGGCTGGATATTTTTGCTGATCTTCTGGAGGAGGTAACTCTTGCAGTGATTCTCAAATGACTTTGTCCAAGGTGGAATTGCACTGCCTTTGCCCAGGGCCAGGCTAAGCAATCTGCTTGGATTTGCTCTGCTTTTGTTCCCTGAAGGCTTTCTGTAGAGCTTTGTAGGATGGGAATGAAGATGGTGGCCCCCCAATCTCCAACCCCAAGAAGCCAAGAGCTCAGGGCTCCACTCCTCAGTGCGCTCTCAGAGAGAAACAGTCAATCCTTCCTGTCTCTCTGGTATCCGGCTGCACTCCATGCTCACCTGGCCTGTGACCGAGCTTCTGTCTCTGGCGCACAACTCCATTTGGAGTCTCCAAACCCAAAAGATTCCTGCCGTGTTCCCCTGAGCTGTTCCTCCCAGAGGAGGAAGGTGAGTCTCCCTGGAAATGCCTCTTTTGGGGTCCCTGCTCGAAGAGCAGTGTTCCAACAGTGCATTGGATCACAGTTTAAGGTAACCCTGACCTGAGAGCCCCTTCCTTGGCTCCATCTCTGTAGCCAGCTTCCCTGTTCCTATACCTGGCAGCTCTGCCACACTCAGACACCCTTGGTCTTTTTGTGTCTTCATGAGGCCTGAGACCATACTGTTTCTGCGAGGATTCCATCCCCCACTTAGCCTCTGGAGCAACATCCCTCAGTGGATCAGACTTCTAAAAGTTCTGATTTTGTGCTCCGCTGCTCTACCACTTGCTTGGAGCCGGCCCCTCCCTCCGTGGTCTCTCTTCCCATATATCGCCTCAGATTCACTTCTCCCCATGTCCTACCTTCCAGAAAATGGTCGCTTTTCTATTCCTAGAATTGCTGCTCTTCTCTTTGATCTCATGTCTAGTTTGTAGGTGTTCAGAATGCTTTGATAACTATCTTGCTGAACTCCTGGGATCTGACACAACTTAGGTCTCCTGCTCCCCCCACCATCTTGCTCCTCCCTCCCCTCAAATCCTGCTTTGATCACTATTGGCTGAATGATCTTGAGCAACTAATTTCTCAGACCTTCTAATTATTTTTTTTTCTTTTCTTTTCTTTTCTTTTTTTTTTAGATTTTATTTGTCAGAGAGAGAGCACAAGCAGGGGGAGTGGCAGGCAGAGGCAGAGGAAGAAGAAGACTTCCTGCTAAGCAGGGAGCCCTGCACGGGACTCCATCCCAGGACCCTGGGACCATGCCCTGAGCTGAAGGAAGAGGCTTAACTGACTGAGTCACCCAGGTGCCCCAGAACTTCCAATTCACATCTCTAAAATGGAATCCATTCCTCTGAGTTTGGTTAGTTAAAAAGTAATGCACCAGGAGTTCAGCTGAGCTATAGGAAGCTGAGGGAGACATCAGCTGTCAGAGAAGCTGAATAAAAACAAACCAAAGTACATTGAGATATCACCTTACACCAGTTAGAATGGCCAAAATTAGCAAGACAGGAAACAACATGTGTTGGAGAGGATGTGGCAAAAGAGGAACCCTCTTCCACTGTTGGTGGGAATGCAAGTTGGTGCAGCCTCTTTGGAGAACAGTGTGGAGATTCCTCAAGAAATTAAAAATAGAACTTCCCTATGACCCTGCCATTGCACTCCTGGGTTTTTACCCCAGAGATACAGATGTCGTGAAAAGAAGGGCCATCTGTACCCCAATGTTTATAGCAGCAATGGCCATGGTCGCCAAACTGTGGAAAGAACTAAGATGCCCTTCAACGGATGAATGGATAAAGAAGATGTGGTCCATATACACTATGGAGTATTATGCCTCCATCAGAAAGGACGAATACCCAACTTTTGTAGCAACATGGACGGGACTGGAAGAGATTATGCTGAGTGAAATAAGTCAAGCAGAGAGAGTCAATTATCATATGGTTTCACTTCTTTGTGGAGCTTAACAAAAAGCATGGAGGACATGGGGAGTTAGAGAGAAGGGGGTTGGGGTAAATTCGAAGGGGAGGTGAATCATGAGAGACTATGGACTCTGAAAAACAATCTGAGGGGTTTGAAGTGGCGGGGGGGTGGGAGGTCGGGGTACCAGGTGGTGGGTATTATAGAGGGCACGGATTGCATGGAGCACTGGGTGTGGTGAAAAAATAATGATACTGTTATGCTGAAAATAAATAAATTTAAAAAAATTCATATATAGAAAAAAATTAAATAAATAATAGAATTAAAAGGAAAAAAAAGAGCAAATCACTGAAAAAAAAAAAAAACCAAAGTGAAAGTCATGGTCAAACCTTTAATTACTTACTGCAATGGTGTAAGCAAGTGTCTAAAACAGGAAAAAGCATCGACTACTCCCTCTTCCATTTCCCTCCATGGAACAGTGCACAGTCCAAGGTAAGTTGAATCTGCACAGATGTGGGGGTGTGTCACTGAGGAGGGATCTAACCAGAAATCTCTTGCAGTTTTTTGGACCCAGGGCCAAGGGTTGAGGAGGACAACTAGGGGAAAACTGGGAGAGGAAAATTTGTTTTTGGGGTGATAGCCATTTTCACAGATATGAGGTAATATTTTGTTGTGAATTTGGTTTACATTTCCCTGATGCTTAGTGACAACAGCCTATTTTTAACATCAGATTTTTGTTTGTTTGTTTCTTACTGGATTGCATGAATTCTTTCTATATTTTGGATATTAATATTAACACTTTATTGGATATATGCTTGGCCAATATTTTCTCCTATCCCTGAAATTGCCTTTTCGGTTTTTGATTGTTTCTTTTGTTATGCAGCAGCTTTTTAGTTATATGGAGATGCATTTGTGGATTTTTGCTCCATGTGTTTTTGGCGTCATAGATGAAGAAACCATTGCCAAGACCAATGTCAAGTAATTCCTTTTCCATGTTCCTTCTAGGAGTTTTATGATATCAGGTCTTATGTTTAAGTCTTCAATCTGTTTTGAGTTAATTTTTATGAGTGGTGTAAGATAAGGATTCAGTTTCATTTTTCTGCATTGGGTTATCCAGTTTTCTTAGCACCATTCATTGGAGAGATTATCCTTTCCCCATGGAGTGAGCGTGGCTCCCCTGTTAAGTAGTAATTGACCATAAATGTGGGGTCTATTTTTGGGCTCTCTATTCTGTTCCACTGGTCTTTTTTTTTTTTTTTTATGACAATACCATACTGTTATAATTACTATACTTTGTAGTACAGCTTGAGATCAGGAAGTGTACTGTTTGTGGCTTTGCTCATTCTCATCATTGCTTTGGTTATTTGAAGTCTTCTGTGGTTCTATAAAATTTTAGGATTTTTTTTTATTTCAGCAAAAGCATCATTGAAATTTTTATAGTAATTCTGTTTAGTCTATAGATGGCTTGGATAGTATGGACATTTTAACAATATGAATACTTTCAACCCATGAACACGAGATATCTCTCCATTTGTTTATGTGTTCTTCAATATCTTTCATCAAAGTTTTATAGTTTTTAGTATACAGATATTTCATTTCCTTGGTTAAATTTATTCCAAAGTATTATATTGTCTTTGACGCCATTGTGAATTAAATAATTTTCTTTATTTTTCAAGGAAAATTTTTTAATTGTTTCATTATTAGTGTGTAGAAATGCAAATGATTTCTGTATGTTGATTTTATATTCTGCAACTTTTCTGAAATTTTTTATGGTTCCAACAGTTTTTTGGTGAGTATTTAGGGTTTTTATATATAAGATTATATCATCTACAAATAATGACAATGTTACTTCTTTTTCCAATTTGGATGACTTTTATTTCTTTGTCTTGCTTAATTGCTGTAGCTAGGACTTTTAGCTGTTGGAAGCTGGAATGTTGAATATAAGTGGTGTGAGTAGGCAACCTTGTCTTGTTCCCTGATCTTAGAGGAAATGCTTTCAATTTTTCACCTTGAGTGTAGGGTTAGCTGTAGGTTTATAGCATATGGTATTTATTATGTCAAGTTATGTTCCTTCTATACCAAATTTGTTGAGGTTTTTATCATGAAAGGATGTTATATTTTGTCAATGCTTTTTCTGCATCCATTGAGATGTTATGATTTTTATCTTTCATTCTATTAGTATGATGTATCACATTGATTGATTTGCATATGTTGAACCATACTTTCATCCCGTGGACAAATCCCAGTTGGCCATGGTGTATAATCCTTAGTGTGTCCTTGAATTTGGTTTGTTAACATTTGTTGAGAATTTTTTGCATCAAAAGTCATTAGAGGGGCCCGTGGGTGGTTCAGTCGTTAAGTGGCTGCCTTCAGCTCAGGTCATGATCCCAGGGTCCTGGGATCAAGCCCCATATCAGGCTCTGGGCTAGACCAAGAGTCTGCTTCTCCCTCTCCCTCTCCTTCTGCCTGCTGCTCTGCCTACTTGTGCGTGTGCGCACGCTCTCTCTCTCTCTCTCTCTCTCTGTCAAACAAATAAAATCTTTTTAAGAATTTTTTAAAAAGTCATTAGAGATAGTTATTCTACACTTTTCCTGTAGTGTCTTTATTTGGCTTTGGTATCAGGGTAAATATGGCCTGATAAAATGAGTTTGAAAGTGTTCCTTGTGCCTCAGTTTTTTGGAGGCGTTTGAGAAGGACTGGCTTTAGCTCTTCCTTAAATGTTTGGTAGAATTTGCTAGTACAGTCATCTGTTCTTGGACTTCTGTGTGTTGGGAATTTTTGAAGCTGTTTCAATCTCCTCCCTTGTTATCCATGTGTTTAGATTTTCTATTTCCTCCTCATGCAGTCTTCATGGTTTGTGTATTTCTAGGAATTTATTTTTTTTTTCTTTTAGGTTTTCCAATGTTGATATGTAATTTTTTAATAGCAGGCCTTTATGATCCTTTGTATTTTTTTTAGTATCAATTATAATGTTTCCTCATTTATTTCTAATTTTGTATCTTCTCTCTTATATTCCTAGTCTAATTAAAGTTTGGTCAATTTTGTTTTACTTTTTATTGTTTTTAAAAGATTTTATTTATTTATTTGAGATAGAGAGACAGAGTGAGAGTGAGAGAACAGAAGTACAGGAGCAGAGGGAAAGGGAGAAGCATGATCTCTACTGAGCAAGGAGCCCAATGTGGGACTTGATCCCAGGACCCTGGGATCATGACCTGAGCTGAAGGCAGATTCTTAACCTACTGAGCCATCCAGGTGGCCATTTTATTTTTTAAAAACAGCTCTTAGTTTTGTTAATTTTAAAAAAATGTAAAAAAGAAGATTAAAGTAATCTTTAAACCCAATGTGGGGCTCAAACTCACAACCCCAAGATCAAGAGTTGCATGCTCCACTGACTAAGCCAGGGAGGCACCCTGGTTTTGCTGATTTATAAAATTCCTTTTCTGGTTTGTATTTCATTTATTACTTCCCTGATCTTGTTATTTCCTTTCTTCTGCTAATTTTGGGCTTAGATTCCTCTTCTTTTAGGTATAAAGTTAGGTTGTTTATTTGATACCTTTCTATGTTATTCTTAAGGTATACATTTATCACTATAAACTTCCTTCCCTGAACTGCTTTTGGAACATCCCATCGATATTAGTATGCTGTGTTTCCATTTTCATTTGTTTCAAGATATTTTAAAAAAATTGATTTATTTATTTTAGAGAGCAAGAAAGAGCATGAGAGTGGCAAGGGCAGAGGGAGAGAGAGAGAGAATCTCAAGCAGACTCTGCACTATAGGCGTGCAGAGCCCAGCACTGGACTCAATCACATGACCTGAGCCTGCACCAAAAACAAGCTTAACCTTGATGCTTAATTGACTCTGCCACCTAGGGGTCTCATTGTTTTGAGATATTTTTTGAACTCCCTTTTGTTTTCTTCTATAATTCATTGGTTTTTCAGAAGTGTGTTGTTCTATTCCCACATATGTATATTTTTTTAGCTTCTCTTTCATTGATTTTTAGTTTCAAACCACTGTGGTGAGTAAAGACAATTGGTATGATTTCAATCTTCTTAAATTTGCTAGGACTCATTTTGTATCCCATCACATGGTCTATCCTGGAGAATTTTCTCTATGCACTTGTGAAGAATGTGTATTCTACTACTACTGTTGGATGGAATGTTCCATATATGTCTGTTAGGTCCATTTGGTCTAATGTATGGTTCAAGTCTAAATTTTCCTTATTGATTTTCTGTCTAGATAATGTCAATGTCAATGTCAATGATAATGTCAATGTCAATGTCTTGAAAGTGGGGTATTGACATCTCTTACTATTATTGTATATTGTCTTGTTGTTCCCATTAGATTTGTTAGTTTTGCTTAATATATTTAGGTGCTCCAATGTTGGATGCCTTATATATTTATGGCTGTTACATCTTCTTGATGAATTGACAATTTTATTATTATATAATGGCTTTCTTTGTCCCTTGTTATCATTTTTGGCTTATAGTTTATTTTGCCTGTCTATATAGAAGTATAGCTACCTCTGCTTTTGTTTGATTTCTACCTGCATAAATATCTTTTTCCACTCTTTCACTTTGAGTCTGTGTATGTCCTTAAAGCTGTAGTGAGTCTCTTGTAGTCAATATATACCTGGGCTTGTTTTTTTAATCATCCAGTCACTCCATTCCTGCTCCATGCCCAGCGTGGACCTCAGCGTGTGACTTGAACTCTTGAGATCAAGGCCTGAGATGAGATCGAGAGTTAGACATTTAACTGACTGAAACATGCAGGCATCCCCTCTTTAGGTCTTCTGATTGGTGAACTCAATCTATTTACATTTAGAGTTGTTATTGATATGTAATGACTTACTATGCCACCTTATTGTTTTCTGTTTTTTAAATATTTCTATTTCTTTCATCTAACTTCATAAGTTGGTTATTTTCCTTGATAGTATGCTCTGTTTCTCTTTAGTTTTTGTGCATCTACTCTAGTTTTTTACTTTAGGGTTACCATGAGGCTTACAAAAGATATTTTATAAATAAAATGGTCCATTTTAAGCTGATAGCAACTTCAATTGCCTACAAAAGCTTCACACTTTTCACTCCCCCATTTTGAAAATAATTTTGATGTCATTCTTCATCTCTCTTTATATTGCATTCATTAATCAATTATAGAAATTACTTTAATAATTATTTTTCATGCTCCTTTCCTATGACCTCTGTACTACTTAAATGGTTAATATACCATCCCACTACAAATCAGAGCTTTTGAAGTTTAATTATATATTTACCTTTACCAATGTGCTGTATACTTTTTTATGTTTTCATGTCATTGACTAGTATCTTTTTATTTCAGCTCACAGAATTCCTTTCAGCATTTCTTGAAAGGCCTAGTGTTGAAACTCTCTAAGTCTTTGTTGGTCTGGGAAATTTATTTCTTTTCAATAACTGAAGGATAACTTTGCTGGGTTAAGTATTCTTGATTGGCACTTTTATCCCCCCCCTTTCTAAACTTTGAATATATCATTCCACTCCCTCTTGGCTTAGAATTTCTGCTGAGAAATTTGCTGTTAGCCTAATGGTTTTTTTTTTTTTTTTTTTTGTAGGTTATAATCTTTTTTCCCCTGACTGCTTTTAGAATTCTCTTTATCTTTGATTTTTGACATTTTCATTGTAATGTGTCTTTGAGAAGGTCTTTTTGCATTGAAAGATAGGGTTATCTACTAAGTCATAAGCTGGGTGTTCAGTTCTCTCCCCAGTTTTGGGATGTTCTCAGCTATTGTTTCTTTCTTTCTTTCTTTCTTTCTTTCTTTCTTTCTTTCTTTCTTTCTTTTTAAGATTTCATTTGTCAGAGAGAGAGAGGGAGAGAGAGTGAGCACAGGCAGACAGAATGGCAGGCAGAGGCAGAGGGAGAAGCAGGCTCCCTACCAAGCAAGGAGCCCGATGTGGGACTTGATCTCAGGATGCTGGGATCATGACCTGAGCTGCAGGCAGCCGCTTAACCAACTGAGCTACCCAGGCATCCCTCAGCTATTATTTCTTAAAATGTATTTTTTGTGCCCTTCTTCCTCTATTCTGGAATCCTTGTTATTCTAATATTTATTCTTTGACAGTATTTAATGATCATGTCAGCTCACTCTTTCTTTCCTTCTTCCTTCCTTTCTTTCTTCCTATAACTGGATTTTTTAAAAAAGTCTATCCTCTAAGTCACTTACTGTGTCTTACATTTGTTCTGCTTTACTGAAAATGCTCTCTATTACATGTTTCATCTCACCCACTGAGTTGTTCAGTTCCAGAATTTCTGCTTGGTTGCTTTTCTCCTCCTCCTCCTTCTTCTAAATTATTTTTATCTCTTTGTTAAATATCTCATTTTGAATCTATTTTGGGGGGGATTTTATTGCACTGTATTTCTGAGTCTTCTTGCAGCTAAAGTTTCTTCATGTAGAAGGAAATTTATAGCATTAAATGCTTATATTAGAAAATAGGAAAAATCTTAACACAATCATTGCAGTTCTATGTTAAGAACCTTGCAGATGTTGAATGATAAAGAAATGAAGTAGAACCTTTGCCGGTTTCCAGAACTTCCCATCAGTCAGGCTTCTCCTCTCTGGTACCTGCCTTACAAACTTTAGTCTCTACAGCTTTCCTGGACCCCCAGCTCTATCTCTTCTACTCAGGGAAACTACGAGGGTCTTTCTACATTCTCTTTTCCTTGTGCAGTAGCCTGGAAACTCTTGCTGGGGCAATCCTAGAGATCAGCTTATTTTTTTTTCCCTCTCTCAGTGGTCCTGCTGGATATCCAGTATCTGAAAACTACTCTTTGTAATACTTTATCTATTTTTCAAAAGTGGTTTTAGGTTGGAGGGTAGATATGACCCTGTTTTTTCAACCTTTGCACAAGTAAAAATCCTGTCAATATTTAATGGGGAAAATGTTCTTCAACTTTGTTAAGAATTATTTGGGGGACTTTAAAAAATACTGATTTCTGGTCTCTACTTTATATAGATCTCCTTAACCTGACTGGCAAAATTTGGGTATTTGCATTTTTACATACTTTCTTAAAGATTCTGCAGCAAATTGTCAGAGGATTAAAATTGAAGAAACACCTGGATAAGAAATTTGGAAGGAAATCAGTAAGAAAAGTCAGAATTCCCTTGTGGGAGATTTTATATCAATAATGAACAGTCATTTTAGGCTTTTGTAGTATTCAAGAGAAGCTTTATAAGACTATTCTGACAGCTTTCCAAATTAAGGTCAATATTACCCAAATATATCATCTTTAACTATGATGACAAGAAATCTACACATTAAAAGTTCAGATGAAACCATTCATGTAAATTAAGAAGGCTCTTAGTGACATTTTAAAATTACATATATTACTCAGTTAAGATATCATTTTTGTGGTGTTTTATTTTTAAAAATAGCAAGATGGATGCATTTAATTAAACCCTTCTTTTGATGGATTTTATGTATTCAATTTTTCTTCTCTGTTACCAGTGCTTCTAAGAAGAAAAAATAATAAAAATTCCTTTCTGATAAATATATCAAAGACCAAATATTTTTGGTATTAATTAGTAATTGTAAGAATTATTAACATAAGCCCAAACACTTATGAAATAATTAAAATGCACAGATCACACTTTTTTTCATGGCTTATACCATTGAATGAAACTTACTCCAGGTGAATATACTGCACAAACAGGGGTGGGATATTAAGAAACTCCAACAGAGACTCTGATGATACTCATTTAACAAATTGAAAGCCTCTGCTTCAGTTTGATTGCTTAACATTTTCTTTTCCTCTGTCAGTGTGTTTGCTTCAAAATAACTTTTAAAAAGTTTCACAGATTCTGACAAAACTCAGAACATTCCAAAATTTATCCATATTTTAAGTATGATTTCTGGTTCATTCTGCCACCTTGAAAGAAAATAGCTTTATACTTAATTTTTCAAATGGAGGTAACCATTATCATTTTGAAAGAGATTTCAGTAAAGTTCAGTAGTTATGTAGGAGACAGAGAGATATGCATACTGTGCAATGTCTAGTCAATAATTGTTTTTAAAAGATTTTATTTATTTAACAGAGAGAGATCACAAGGAGGCAGAGCAGCAGGCAGAGAGAGAGGGGAGGCAGGATCCCCGCTGAGCAGAGAGCCCGATAC
The DNA here is from genome assembly GCF_030435805.1 of Mustela lutreola. Lineage (NCBI taxonomy): Eukaryota > Metazoa > Chordata > Mammalia > Carnivora > Mustelidae > Mustela > Mustela lutreola. The sequence continues at coordinate 85,338,861 of NC_081297.1, read as the reverse complement.
AGGGCTTGATCCCAGGACCCTGAGATCATGACCTGAGCCCAAGGCAAAGGCTTAACCCACTGAGCCACCCAGGAGCCCCATCAAGTCAATAATTTTTGACATGGTCCGTATTTCAGGTAACCGTACAATGTTTCTTCTGCCCACATTGGACATGGTCTTTCATCTTGCTTTACCAAGTTTTACCTACTATTAACTAATCACTCTGTTAGTCACTTGACAACTTTAACAAGATTGACCAACTGTGGTAAAGTTCCCAGAGTTCTCAGTTTTTATGTGAGTTGAATCTTGGACTCATTCCATTTTCTTGATTTAAGATTTCAATTGATATAATTTGTTAAATGCTTATCATTTGTATTTTTGAAGATTTTTTATTGAAATTGATATGTAAATACAGTAAGTAGATTATAAAAATGAATATCATCAATAAAATAGCTCATTACACAAATATTACCTATTTTGCCCTAGGCAAAAACCATGAGGAATGAACATCATCAAGCAACTTATTATTATTCAAAAGTCTTCTGTGATGCAGATTAGTCTTGGCATCACAGAAGTTCAGAATTCAAGAAGATCTCAAAGAAGACCTTGTAAACTCACACATGTAATCTTCAGATTCCTTGCACTATATCCCCAATAAACCCAGCTTGAAATTGAATGTCATCAGTGACTTTTAACTCACTTCTTTTAAAACAGTCTCTTCTATCCTTAGCTAGTTTTTAACTAGCATTGATTCCAAATCAATTTTCTGTAGCTTTCTTTATATTTTATTTTATTTTTTCAGTGTTCCAAGAGTCATTGTTTAGGTACCACAACCAGTGCTCCATGCAATCAGTGCCATCCTTAATACCCACCATCAGGCTCACCCATCCCTCCACCCCTCTCCCCTCTAAAACCTTCAGTTTGTTTCTCAGAGCCCACAGTCTCTCATGGTTCATCTCCCTCTCTGATTTCTCCTAACTCACTTTTAGTTTCCATCTCCTAATGTCCTCCATGTTATTCCTTATCTCCACAAGAAAGTGAAGCCATATGATAATTGACTTTCTCTGCATGACTTATTTCACTCAGCATAATCTCCTCTAGTCCCATCCATGTTGATATAAAAGTTGGGTATTCATCCTTTCTGATGGTTGAGTAATATTCCATTGTGTATATGGACTGCATCTTCTTTATCCATTTGTCTGTTGAAGGGCATATTGGTTCTGTAGTTTTGTTACACTGACTTCACTTCTCCATTGGTATTACAAAGAACTAGTCTCAAGGCTTTCCCACATGAAAGTCCTTCTCTGTTTTAAGAAAGCAGTACACCTTCTGAGAATTCTTTTTGCAAGATAAAACATTCCTGGTTCTTTTAACTGTTCCTACTTGCCAAGGTTTCCCCATTCTGGTTGCTGTCTTTTGAATGAGCTGGAGTCTTTTGAGAAGAGAAAACTTATTGTATAAGCCTTATAGATAATGGTCAAACATTTATTGATGAATAAATGAGTAAATGAAATTTATTGCTGAGGAAAGCTGAAATATATAATAAAGCATATAACTTGGTCTACATATTGAATATTATTGCCAATTTCAGAAAAAAAACCAGTTCCTGTTTTTCATTTATTTTTAAGTTGGTGTCTGGGCAAATTTATGGGAAGCTGAACAGATATTCATCCTACTTATCATCTATGTTAAAAAGTTACAATTTTTAAATGCCCTTGAAATTCAAAGTGGCTTCTTAACTTAGCACCTATTTGGATACTTCTAAGCCAAAAATTGGTGAATATTTTCAAAATGAATAAATGTCTATAGCCATATTTCAAACTTATCAACCCCTCTTTAAAAGTTAATACACAATAGGGGCACCTGAGTGGCTCAGTGAATTAAAGCCTTTGCCTTTGGCTCAGGTCATGATCCCAGGGTCCTGGGATCGAGCCCCACATCGGGCTTTCTTCTCAGCAGGGAGCCTGCTTCCCCCTCTCTCTCTGCCTGCCTCTCTCCCTACTTGTGATATCTGTCTGTCAAATAAATAAATAAAATCTTTTTAAAAAAGTTGATACACAATAGTTTTTTTTGTTGTGGCATTAATGTATCTCTCCAAAAGAAGTGCAATGCTTTGTGTTTCAAGAATTATTGGATCCTTGCCATTTCAAATCCTTTCCACACTGCTCTCTGAATATTGATGAAAGGACATAGTTAACTCTTTAGAACAGGTCTGTTTAATAGAATTTTCCATGATGATGAAATGTTTGATATTGGCCCATTCTAACATGGTAGTCACTAGCCACATGGGCTATTGAGCACTTGAAGTCAGACTAAAGTAACAGAGGAACTGCATTGTTTATTTTATTTACCTTTAATTAATTGAAATTTAAGTAACTATATGTGGCTAGTGGTTACCAAACTGAAGCAGCCCTAGTTGATGGACCCTCCCCCTAAAACCCTTGTTTCTTAGGCACTGTGTTCTGAGACATATTAACTGTGTTTAGATTTTTTCTTCCCCAGTTAAATGTGTGGTTTTTTTTTTTCCAAATTGTCTTTTTTTTTAAACTAATGACCTTTGCTTATTTTTCATGCATTGTCCAATTTTGTTTTATAATGTTTCTTTTAGTACTTAAAAAAAAATCCTTGCTAGTATTTTAGGTCCAGAATATAGCTATAAATTCAAAAGTGGCAAAATGGATATCTTTAAGGGGGGGGCAGTAAAAAGGGAAGAGAAGGAATCACTTATTTTTCCAAGTTAAAAGGTCACGTAAGTAATAAAGATTGCCTTGAATTTTAAAACCAGTGTCTTAAAACAACATCAAACAGTTGGAATATGTCAGATATCATGTCTTGGGATATAAGGAATGTTTGCTATTGATTAGAGGTTGACTTAAGCTGCTTTGTAAATAAACATGAAGCATATTAAATACTAAAAATATTAAATACTGAACAGAACAGAGGACTGGGAACTCTTAAGCTCTCTTTTGAGTGTTCCAAGGACACCTGTGAAGAATTTTTCAAAGATTTCTCGTGACCAGTTGTTTTAAAACCCCAGAAATCTCAGCCTTAGAGAGATTGTAAGGAGCGTCTCTTAGTAATTCTGGGCATTTTCAAAGGCTTGTTGCTCTTTCTGGTGGACTGGTCAGTTGGCTTTCTGATAGGTAGTTTAACTTTAGATATCAGGAAGCAATAATAAGAATGGAGTGGGAAGGTAGAGGGCTAATGTTCAGTTGCTTGAAGACGTTACTACTACAAATACATTTCCCACTCCAGTGTTATTTCTTCTTCAAAAAATATGCTATTGTTCAAGGTCAAGCTCAAATGTTACCATCTATAAGACGCTTTCTCTGATCATGTGAGTTAAAGCTATCTCATTCCCCTCATTTCTATAGTGCTTTGATGATATTCATGGCCCTATCCACATACCATCTTCATCAAAATCATTTCTCATAGTCTTGGATGCCATTTAGGCAGGGCTTACATCTTAAGTATATTTGTGCCAATTCCCAACATGTAGGACCAGTTAATGGTCTGAAGCAATCCTCATCTTTAAAACGGGAATGACAAGCCACCAACTTCACATATTGTTCTGAATACTGTTGCTGCATAACAAATTACCTCAAAACTTAGCAGCTTAAAATAATGATTTTATTGTGATCATGACTTGTGGGTGAGGCATTTATTTATTTTTAAAAGATTTAGTTATTTATGAGAGAAATAGAGACAGGAGAGGGGCAGAGGGAGAGGGAGAGAGGGTCTCAAGGAGACTCTACGTTGAGTGCGGAGCTCAACCTCACAACCCTGAGCTCATGACCTGAACTGAAACCAGGAGCTGGACGCTTAGCCGACTGAGCCACCCTGGTGCCTCTTGGGTTAGGAATTTAGATGGGGCTCCTCTGGGTAGCTATTGCTTGGAGTCACTCATGTGGATATAGTCAGATGTTGGTTGGAGCTGGATGTCAAAGTTGGCTCACTTAGGACTGGCAGTCGACCGGAACACCAATCTGTGGCCTCTTCAGAGTGGGAATGGAAAGGTAGTCAGCTTTCTTACATGAAAGTATAGGGTTCCAAGTGCAAGGTTAAAGCACACAAAATGGAAGCTGCAGTGTCTTGCATGACCTGGCCTTGAAAGCTCATCGTATCACTTCTAATATAATCTATCACTATAAGTGTTGACAAGTCACGCAGTTTCAAGGGAAGAGAATTAGACTCTGCCTCTTGATGGAGATGTCAAAATCACATTGTAAAAGAACAAATGATGTGAGAGATATTGCTGTGACAATCTTTGGAAAATATAAGCTGCCACATACAAGTAATATATATGAAAACACTTTGGACCCCCCAAAATTGTGGTCATATTCATTCCTATTTTATCTTCTTAAAAAATTTTTTTTTATCATACCACCTTTTGAACTTTGTCCTATTGAGTTCTATGCCAGCTGTGATACTTACAAAATGAGTCACACTCAAAGTCTGTGGCAAAAATGCTAATAGGCAGACATTGGGCAATAGTGCTCAGAACTTTGGGTTTGTCGGCTCTGCTGCTCCACTGTACGTACTTTCTTTTACTACACTTACCTGTTTTGTCAGCCTTTTATAAGACTGGCTCTATATGCTGCATTTCTTTTCATTGGTTTCTTGGAGGATCTTTATCTTCTCATATTGGAAGCAAGAGATTTTTGATAAATAGAAACATTTCCTTTTTATGAGGGATTTCATTTTTATCCCTCATTGTCCACAGTTGGAAAGAACCATTATCTTAGCCTAAATCTCCTTAGGTGAGGTTTTGTTCATTTGTTTGTTTTTGTCTTTAGGCAAGTGAAAAAGAGGGCAAGGAAAAAAGAGAGTGCCTTTTTTTGCTAGGGATGTGGGTCAATCCCAATAAAAGTGCCAGGAGAGTACCTGATATAGTAGACTCCGAGGAAATATTTGTTATAGATAGAGTTAAACAAATCAACATTCACCTGGTGCTGACCACAGATTAGACAGACACTAGTTAGTGGAAGCAGAGAAGTATGAAGAGCCAGCTAGCTGGAAAGACAGCTCTTCATCAAAGAAGCAGACAATTAACAAAACAGTTCTGTTCTGTAAGGTCCACAGCTAGTGGTAGAACTATAAATTATAATCTTGGGAAAAGTGGGCAGAACCAGCATTCTTAGGACACCTTCTATGTGCTAGTTGGTTGACTCCCTCATTTCATTGAATTCTTACAACAGGGCTGCAGGAGTGAAACAGAGAAAGGAACTGACGCAGCAGAGAAGGGCATGAAGAACCCAAAGTCTTGCACTTTGCAAGGGAAAGAACCAGAACAAACTTCAGCAGCCAACATCAATGTCAACTGACTTTCCCTGGCTGTGACCCCTATCTTGAGAAAGACTCCCTTTCTCTGCTGAGAACTTTTTCAGCTTGATCTTAGAGACTGTTGCATGACTGGGGCTAAGTCATAGGCAATTCTGTGTTGTTGACTGTGTATTTCTAAGAGACTATCTGATGCCCAAACTGATCTGGGTTCAATTTTTTCAATGGCCACTGGAGGGCTCCCCACTGTAAGCTTTCTAGACAATCACCAGGTATTACTGTAACATGCTTTTTGTTGCTGTTGTTGTTGATGTTTTTGTGTTGTTGTTGTTGTTCTCTCTGAAGTTTGATTAATTCCAGGCCTTCAGGAGTTGGTGAGTGAGTATGTCACTCTTAAAAATGAGGGATGGGGCGCCTGGGTGGCTCAGTGGGTTAAGCCGCTGCCTTCGGCTCAGGTCATGATCTCAGGGTCCTGGGATCGAGTCCCGCATCGGGCTCTCTGCTCAGCAGGGAGCCTGCTTCCTCCTCTCTCTCTGCCTGCCTCTCTGCCTACTTGTGATCTCCCTCTGTCAAATAAATAAATAAAATCTTAAAAAAAAATAAAAAATAAAAAATAAATAAAAATGAGAGATGAACAACATTTGGCTGGAACCAGATTGAGTCAACTTTGGGCAGAGGTCATGTAAGGATCTTGCCACATCATTCTTTATGCAACCCTGAGGCTAGGCTGCCCACACTTTGTTTCTCAAGTCCCAAGCCCACATAGAGTTCAAGCAATACACCTGCACTTCTGACCTACAACACTGCATCTATGTTTGGCCTTCTTTGCTGACCACCAACTTTTCACTGCCGTCCAGGTTGGACTCTGCCCTAGGGCCTAAGACCTGTAATTTATTTGCTGCTGGAGCCTTGAGATATTTTTCCAAGTGAGCCTTCAGGCTCTTTGCCCTGTGTTGTCTTAAAGCAAGGAGAGGCTCTAAGAGGGGATCAAGGACATTCCCGTTTGCTGTCAAACTAAATGCATTCTCCACTCCTACAAGTTTTCCCTCCTGGTTAATGTATCACCTTGCCTGGTGCATTTACAGTTTAAAGCACAGAGAGAGAAGGAAATGGTGAACTCAGTGAAATATGTTGTGAGGGCAGAATTTCATATCACAACAAGATGACATTTTTCAGCAAAGACTTTGGAGCCCTCCAAAATATACCAGAAAGAGTGACACACTGTGGTTGCTCAGCTGTTCATGGACACTTGAACTTTTGCATAATGATTTCAGAGGACTTAGCCCGCTACAAAGTTGTTTGGAAACTAAAGTGGAACTTTAAATAGGGTCTTCTCAATGAAAAACACTGCCAAAGTTTAAGCAAGAATGATTTCATTTGAAAGCAAATCGCTCCAACTCTGGATTGATTTTCAACAGAAGAAACCAGGAGAGGGTAATGTGCTTCATGGCAGACTTGGATAGACACAAGAACTAGTTCTGTGCATTCCCATTGTGTCAAATCAGATACCTCTGACAAAAATTGAGAAAGCTGGAATGCTGAATGTCATGTTCATTGTTGTGTTTCAAGACCAAAACTCAATGAAAAGCATATCTCCACTGACCAAACGAATGCAAATTGTCTGCTCATTTAACCCTCTGGTACCCCTATGAGTTGAAATCATTGTTTTCCTCTTAGGGATGGAAGGGCAAAAGCATACAGCAGGCATGCACTTGGCTCCGGTCTGCCAGATTGTGGTTACGGTGATGAAAGTGGCTTGGTTCATGTCTTGGCTCATGCACACTCCTGTTGAGTAACTAGGTCCCACCTGACACTGTAGTTTCCATCTTCACCTCCTCCAGCAATGGCGTTGGATGCGTGAAGCCTTTTGGCAAGATTAGATGGTAGGCTTTCCATCGAAGCCTTCCGACCCAAGCTGTTTAATGTTCTGAATCACAGGAGTCAGAGACGAGGCCGCTAATCAAAACTGGAGATTAGAGCAGACATTCCCATTGGCTCAGATTTGACTAGTCTAATCAGAAGTCAAGTGAATACCCACCAACCCATAAGCCTGACAGCAATTTTCCACCCCGGTGGGAGTAAGCAGCAGCGTCTATGTGGTTTGGTTTTCATAACATTAAATTGCCAACACCAAGCTCTGCAGCTTTTATCTCAGAAAACTCTACCCTCTCAAGTCCATGGTCGACAATTCCACCCAGGGCCTGAATTCTGGGATTCTGCTTGGATGGTATGTAGAGTAAGGTCTACCCTGGCTAGATCCCATTCCCTGCCTGAGCCTTCGTCATGCCGAAATAACTGGAGGGGGGAACGTCCTTTAAGATGTGGGCTGCTATGTGCAAGGCAACTGCCTCTGTACCACTTACTGTTAATTATTTAATTGACCAACAGAGGAAGTAGGTATGTAATGCCCAGAGAGCTTTAGCCTTATCCTAGTTTCAATTTAAGCTAATCATCCATCTTTCTGGAAATGCCTATGTGGGTTTTCTCAGTAAGTGCAGTCAGCCAGTCTGAACAAAGCCCTCCTACGCCATCTGACACGGCTGTGTTTGGGCTCCTATCCTGTAACACCGTATGACCAAGATGGCTTTGCTGGTGCTCCGGGCCAAGTGAAATTGTCTCAATGGCAAACATATGCCTTTATGAAAGAAAATAGAAATTTCTAAGTTGGAAAATAGTCTGAGAGAATTGGGTGCTCCCTCTTGAACTGGAAAGAAACTAGACACAGAAAACATACACTCCTCAATGATCAGGGGTGAGGACTAAGGGAAACACTCCCAAGCGGAGATACAATGGAAATTGATAAGAGGAAAGACCTCTATACACAACCCACACATACTTAGACAAGTCAGAGAATAATTTTTGTGGGTTCTTGGTACTGCTTTATCATAGCATGGCTGGAGACTTTGCAGGATACGGAGGCTGGACTGGCATCGAAGACCAGAATCATGCCAAAGAGCCTCTCGAAACAGTTTACAAGATCCTGGGGTTTAGAGATAGAAATTGTGATCTTTTGCAGAATTCATTCTCCCAGAATCATGTGCAAAGTAAATGTGAACTCAGAGCCTAAGATCTAAAATCTGGAGCAGGGCTGGCTGTTGCCAGTGAGGTCGAAATAAGGCACCAGGTAGGATAAAGAAGTTTGTGAATTATATGGTGTCCTTTTCATTTCCATTAGAGGGCATTCTTGCTTCACAAATTCCTGGGTTTTCTGGTCATCAGAGAGCCTTTTCTTCCAAGGCAGGTCTGCATGATAGGTGGTCTGACCTGGCAAATGGCGTGCCAAGCAAGGTAAGAGAAGTTGAGAGGAAACAATATGGCATTTCTTTTTTCCTGCTTTCAAATCAAAAGTGCATACCCAAGGTTAACAGAAAGCGCTTGGGCCAAAACTTTTCCTGGGAATTTTTTTTTTTCATTTCACAGACCTTGTACACAGTACTTCCATGGACTGCCAGAGCCTTTCCCAGGGGAGGCTGAAAGGGGAGACAGTTGATTTTTTAGAGAGATTGTGCAAATGCAGCCAAGCAAACAGGAAGGTGCCTGGAGTCCTAGACGGGGGCCTTTCCTCCCCATGTGCAGTCACTGGGGCCCTGTGTGTGGGGGATGAAGCCAAGGCTGAAGCAAATTGAATACCTTCCCCAGCATTTCCAGCCTCTCCAGCTGGCTCGCTTCTTCCCCAGTCCTGATCTGGTTATCGTTGCATGTACAGTGATTGTGTGTAAGTAGGCATGGCAAGGGTGTGTGTGTGTGTGTGTGTGTGTGTGTACTTTAGGGCATGCACACATCCCTAAATGAGAGCTCAGTGCATGCACATGGTGCCAGAGCCGTCACTAGGGTGTCCCAGTTTTGGAGAAGGAGCCACACGGAATGGTGTTGACAGAGTGGTTGATACTTCCCCAGGCCGTGCTCTGAATGAGGGAGACACATGTAGAAAGTTTGGGGTTTTGATGGATGGTAAAGCACCTGTGGACAATACAGATATATTTCTGAGGGCACATGTCAGGTAGGTATAAGACACAACAACGAAGACATTGCTGCCTGCCAGAAGGGGCTGGCAACTGTCTCCTAAAGACTGAGGAGAGCACTCTGCTGCCTGGGGAAAAGCTACCTCTCAAGACGTGTCGATTCAAGCTGCAATAACAAAGTCCTGGTCTCTATAAACAGGAAGAATTTACTTCTCCCAGTTCTGCTGGCTGGAAGCCTGCGATCACAGAGCAGTCAGGTGCTGGGGGAGCCCTCCTTCTAGCTGCGGACTGCTGAGTTCTGGATACATCCTCCTGCAGAATGGGAGCGAGAGCTCTCTCTGGGTCCCTTTTGTAAGGGCACGAAACCCATTTGTGAAACCCAGTTCCTTCACAACCCAGTTCCTTCCCAAAGGTCCCATCTCCAAATACCATCACACTGGGATTACAGTTTCAACCTATAGATTTTTGGGAGACACAAACATTCAGTCCATTCGATGATGGGAAAGCTCAGGCGGGTGAGGTCATAGGAACTTTTGAACCCTTCCTGGTTACCCTCAGGTGGCTTAGGAGTAAGGCAGAGAGTGATGAAGATTTTTTTTTTTTTTTGGTCAGAGAGAGAAAGCACAGGCAGGCAGAGTGGCAGGGAGAGGGAGAAGCAGGCTCCCTGCCGAGCAAGGAGCCCAATGTGGGACTTGATCCCAGGACGCTGGGATCATGACCTGAGCTGGAGACAGCTGCTTAACCGACTGAGCCACCCAGGTGTCCCGTGATGAGGATTCTTTATCAAGGCATTGGGCCGGGAAGCCAATTTGCAAAAAGAGGGGTCCAGACATAGGATATAAAACTCTCTACCTTGGGCCTTAGGGGAAAATAGCTAGAGTTGTCCCAGAGTTGAGCAAAAAAGAAAGAAAAAAAAGGTAGCTGTCTTTTACCATGATGAAAAGGGTTTCATGTGCAGTGGTTGTAGAGAATCATGTTGGTACAGTAATAGATTTTACGAGATTCTTAAAGTACAAAGTTGGCAGAGGACTGATGGATTGATGAATTTTGGGAGAAACCAGATGACTAAACTTGTATTTAATGGGCTTCAGTTCGAGACCCTGGGTAGGAAAATGAAACCTGTAGCAGGACAGCGAGAGGGCAGGTCCTGCAAGCAGTCCCCTTGGCAAGGCCTTGATGCAAAGTCATAGTAATTACCATCCTGGGAGGAGAAAGCCTTGTTCTCTCCTGCAGTCCGCAGCTCCTGGTTTTACAACTGAAGCTCCTGGCCCTGGTTTTCATCTGGGCTCTGCAGCAACAAAGCACCTTTGGCCCAAATCTCTCACTTTCTATTTTTAAAAAAAGCAAGGATTTAGGCATCCAGAGGAACCTATAATTTACCCAGCACTTGAAACCGTCAAACCTTCAAACCCGCTCCAAGACACGGATAAAGCTCAGGTCCTCCCGCATGGATTCTGATGGTCCTCCCCAAGCAACGAAGGATGTCTTTTTTGTGAGGTGCAGGCCCCCTCCTTCCCTTGCTGCATGCATTTTCTGTCTCACATAATGGAGCAGAGGAGTGGGCGTGCTCATGGGTAAAAAGTGGAACCTAAAGCAAGTTCTGTTTATAGGCCTTCGGCTTGCAAAACAGGAGATGGTTTGCCAAGTTTAGAACCCCCTGGAAACCTGTGGATTTGGAACTCCAGATAGAATTCCAAGGTTTTTTTTTTTTTTGAGGTTCGAGCTCTTTCAACTTTTGGCATCAATGTGACTTCCTGTTTCTAAGAAAAAAAAGCTTTAAAAAGTTCCATTGAAAGAACTTCTCAAGTGCCCTGGACATCCAGTGGTTTTCACAAAACAATATTTTGATGAGTTAAGTGTAAATGTATCAGAAACATATGGATTAAATTTCCCTTGAAACACACAGGGGTTTGAAAAAAGGAGGGGAGCAAGCAGGCCAGACACACTTTAGGGTTTTACTGAACCCAAAACATCTGAGAAGTACTTGGAGGTGTTTGAGTGAGTCTCAGCCTCTAGCACCGGCCCACCCCGGCTGGCGATGGCCTACTCACAGCCAGGCGGACACCCATTTCCCAAATTGTGGTGGTGTTTGTACAGTTGGGGAAACATGACACTCATGGAACCCAAGCAGGTTTGTCCCAACCCCCACCAGGGCACATGCCTCACCTCCCTTGTCCCAGTATTCCAGCCCCGAGAAGAGCAGTTGGCAGTGCCTTTGGGAGGGGGGGCAGGTGATGACAAAGCACAATGGCTTGGGCACGAGATCACCATAACCTGGAGTCCGATGAATTGAGAACCAACTGAGGCCTCCACTCCAAACTTTAATGGGATCCGTTGCTAGGAATGGCGGTGTTTCCCTGGCTCTATGTTCCTCTCTTTCTCTCTCCAGTTCAGCTCCTGCTTTGTCCCTCTGGTCTCTGCAGACACTAGAAGCAAGAGATCTCAAACCCACCTCCAGGAAACATGTTCTCACACGCTATCCACCTCCAATCACTGGAGGCAGAAATTTGAATGCAGTTCACAGAAACACCACTATCTGGAGGGTTTGTGGGGGGTGGGAAGGGGGGCAAAAACCTTTCCTGGGAAACATCGACTTGTTAAGGTTGACTTGGGCATGTGGATCATGCTGCCCAGAACAACGGTCTGGGAAAGGGAACAAGGGACCCAGACCAGCGAGGCAGCTGAGCAATTCAGTTTTCCAGTAAACCAAGAATTCCCAGAGAGAGTAAAGACATCCCCCCCCCCCCCATCTTGTTAGCTTTCTTAGAAGATGATGTAGGTCTTCTCCTTCTGTTTCTCAAAGATCCCTGTTTATGCACCCAGTTATCTAAGAGCTGGTCCCCTTTTTGTGGGTAAGTAGGGAAATAGAAGACTGAGAATGTTTCCGATTTCTGTCATGCAGGGACTGTGTCAGAGCTCAGGTCCTCTGAGTCACATGTGGGCTTCCGTCATCTCGTTTTCAGCCTTTTAGGGGATTTCCAGCAGTGGGACTATTTATTGGTAGGCAAGTTCAAGTAATAGGAAAGCTGGAAACCAGAAGCTCTTGGCCCTTCCGAGGTCAAAACAGATTTGAACTAGCTTTAAAGAAAGCATCTTTTAATTGGAAGACTATTTGGCTGGGCATCAAAAGGGATGGGCAGAGGCTGGCCTTTGTTTTTTTTTCTATAATTAAGTCTGTATTTTTAGTTCCTCAATTTCCCCATATTCCAGGAAGGAAGCATGTGTATATTACCTTGATAACTGGTGGGAGGATAATACGAAATGCTTCACACTTCTTGAGGGCAATGCTGTCAGATGAGGAAAAAAAAAAAAAAAACAAACAAAAACTGTATTATACAAAGCCTGGAATTCAAGTATAGCACTGAACATATTAGGAAAATTGCTTCATTCTTCTCCCCCCACCTCGTAGCCTACAACTAATAATAGTAATTATTTATGTAGCACTTGCTGCTATATGCCAAGTATTTTAGGTGTTCTCTGCATATCAACTCATTCAGTCTTCCTGATGACACTAATAAGTAGGTTCTCTTATCATCCTGATGGGGAAACCAAGATATGGATAAGTAATTTGCCCAATTGGCCAGCATAGGCAAAGTCAGGCTTTGAACCATGACCATCAACTGTGGGACACATATTCTTAAGCTCTGTAAGCGAAAGGAATTTTATCTTCAGGCCAGGTGATCCCAATCCCAGTGCTGAGTTCTCTGATCTTGAAAAGACCCTCATGAAACTTTTCTCCCTCTCAAGTACTTTTATAAGCAAATAATTATGTTGAAGTAAAGCAACACACACACACACACACACACACACACACAGAGTTTCCCTGTAATTTCGCATCTCAAGACACAGAGACAATGGAGACTTCTTCAAACAAACATGCTTTGTAACGTCATGTGGAAAATCTACCCTCTAGGTTGATAGACCTATTTAAAAAGGCTTCAGGAGGGGAAAAACGGACTGTTTCCTTTAATTAAAAGCAAATTTCCGAAGTCTCTGGGAAAGCAAGGAAAGTGTATAGATACCTGTTGAAGTTGGTGTAGAAATCAATGCTGAGGAAACTCTCAAGATGAGCTTGGGGTCTTGGAGGAAAAACCCGAAAGCTGGAAAGTCAGGTTTTATCAGGAGAATCTTGTTGCCTGCTGCCTAGGTGACTGTCCAGAGGGGTGACTGGGGCTGGTCACCAAAAGCTTGTTCTCCAGCCAACAAAGCCCCAACCGAGCGGGGTGGGGGTGCTCTTAGGATATCCGGGGCACAGAAAGCGCAAACGGAAGGCTTGGCATATAGGTCTCCCTAGGAAAGACAAGAAAGGGTCTGCCCAATGGAGCGTAAGCTTCAGGGCACTGCTGAAGCCTTGGAGTCCTGGAAGGTTATTCTGACTTTAAGGAAAGGCTTGTGGTAAGTTTTGTTTCTATGGAAATAAAGCAATTAGATTAAACAGCAATTGAAAACTATTTAGTGAAAAAGATTCCGAATGGCATTTCTTTTCATTTTACAGTAAATCCTGTGTGATTGCCTCAGTTAGCAACTAGAGAGCAACACACGTTGATGCTCCTTCTTATTTTTAATTAAAGGTTTCATTTATTCTTAGAAAAACAACACGGATTGGACTGGGTACCCGAAGGTGAGACCTAGTGATATTGCTCAAGGATAGCCTTCCTGGGTGATTTTTGCAACTGTGTGTGAAACATCATTGTTCTGTTGAAAGTACCTACTGGAATTTCAGATTGAGAGTGACATATTTGGACTTGCCTTAAAAACAACAAAGTGCAATGTGTTGATTACTGTCCTGCTTTACTCTTGACACAGGCTGGAAGTAAGGTTGAGAAAATGTTCTCCAATTCACAAGAGTTTCACCAATGACGCACCTCCTTTCTGTGTCTTTATACGGTGCCCCTCTTTCCCCTTTTATGGGATGGCTATAGGATAGCGTTTCTCAGACAGTTCACCTGGGCTTCATGTGAAAATGCAGCTTCTGAAACTATAGGTCTCAGATGGAGCTCAAGATTCTGCATTTCTTTTCTTTCTTTCTTTTTCTTTTTTCTTCTTTTTTAATTTTATTTACCCTGGGATCATGACCTTAGTTGAAGGCAGACTCTTAACAAACTAAGCCACCCATGCACCCCAAGATTCTGCATTTTAACAGGTTCCCAGTGAGGCTCATGCTTCTGGTCCAGGGATGGACTCTTTGGATATCAAGTAGATTGTGACCAAGAGCCCCCTCTCTCTCTCTCTCTCTCTCTCTGTATGTGTGTGTGAGAATGGCTAATGCTTATAATACTTAACTGATTTTTCCTTCTCTTTTCAAATATTCAAATCTGAAAATTAAAAATTAAAAAAAAAATCTCATTTTCCCAGTCCCAGTCCCCAAACACAGTGGATTAAAGCAATCAAACTGAGCAGCTGGGAAGGAAGAGGCTCTTAAGAGAATCAAGCTGAGGGGTGCCTGGGTGGCTCAGTGGGGTAAGCCTATGCCTTCTGCTCAGGTCATGATCCCAGGGTCTTGGGATCGGCTCCCCACATCAGGCTCTTGGCTCAGCAGGAAGCCTGCTTCCCTCCCCCACCACGCCCCGCCTGCCTCTCTGCCTACTTGTGATCTCTCTCTGTCAAACAAATAAATAAAATCTTTAAAAGAAAAAAAAGAGAATCAAGCTGAATTCTCACCACTGAACAATGTGTAATTGGGCTCTCACACTTTCTTAAGATATGGTGCTGAGAAGGTTAACAGATCCATCAAAGGTACTGAAGAGTTTGCAGAGGCTTTTCTGATATATTTCCTCCTACATTATCATTAACAATGTTACCCTCCGCCTCCTCAAGTCTTCCAAATTCTTTTCAGTACCTGCTTGGGATAGATGACGCTCCTGTACCTAGAGCTATCATTCCTCAACTCTGACCTCTCATGCAAAACTTTTTCGCCTAATTTTTCCCTGATCTGAACATTTACCAGTTCACTCTGATACAATTATGTCAGTTCTTTTTATCCCTGAGCAAATTCAGAGGTTCAAGTAAAGGGCAAGTTATACTTTGATTCAGCTTTTCTTAATTTGCTCAAAGATGAACTGAAAAAACATTTACTCAGTTTTTCCATCTTCATCTTCTTTCTCTCATTCTCAATACTCTATCCTCTTTTTCCTAACAAAAACAAGTGAGAGCATACAAAATAATCTGTGCAAGTGGAATATATTATTTTATCTGCTCTTGGCCAGTGAAGAGACAGACAGACGATTCTGCACCTGATGATTCAGGAAAAGAGCAATTGGGGCGTGAAGGGGGTGAGGTGAATCTTTCCTGAAATTCTTAAGCCCTGAGGTATACTGATAGCTTATTTAACATTTCACCTGCTGACGAATGGTCAAAGGACAGTAAGCCCATGGGGGCGGGGCAGAGAGAAAGGGAATCGAGGGATGGAGAGGGGTGGAGGTTGGTCCTTAGGGAGGACTGAGCAATTCAGAGAGGGAAACAAAGAGGGTTTGTAACATGAAAACAATTACCTAAAAGTGGCAAAAGAAGGGAAGAGGGACAAGTAAGAGGGAACTTTTATAACTTGGCCCTCAAATGAAGCTGAATTTTGTGTGTGTGTGTGTGTGTGTGTGTTTTAAAGCATTTATTTCTTTCTTTGAGAGAGAGAGAGCACAAACAGGGGGAGAGACAGAAGAAAGGGAGAAGAGGAATCCCCACTGAGCAAGGAAGCCCATGTGGGACTTGATCCCAGGACCCTGAGATCATGACCTGAGTCTAAGGTAGACACTCAATGGACTGAGCCACTAAGATACTCCCAGATGGCTGGGTTTAAACACACAATTTTGGCTCAAAATGGATTATTGAAAGAGATTAGTCTTTATTGTTACTGGGGCCACAATGGAACAATTTTCTAATGGGCCAGGAATTTAGACTAGAGGTTCTTTCAGAATGCCCGGGATATAAAAGAAAGAAATGTTTCCCAAAGCTGACACAGACCTGCTGGTTATGGGAAGGGGTAATGAAGAAGGGGGATGGAGAGAGGGTGCTGCCTTTGGAGCTCATTCCTGCCCAAAGCTCCCATACAAGTTCAAACTCATATTGGGTGCCATGTTTTTCTAAACTTACTGTCTGTTTTATTTATTTATTTATTTGACAGAGAGATCACAAGTAGGCAGAGAGGCAGGCAGAGAGAGAGAGGGAAGCAGGCTCCCTGCTGAGCAGAGACCCCAATGCGGGGCTCAATCCCAGGACCCTGGGACCATGACCTGAGCCGAAGGCAGAGGCTTTAACCCGCTGAGCCACCCAGGTGCCCCTTACTATCGGTTTTTCAAGACCCCTCTTTATAGAAGGCACTAATGTGATGGAACTCTGAAAAGCAAAATTTAAAAAGGAGGTCCATTCTCTTGATATTCCAAGTTCTCTTCCTAGATCAGGTTGAGAGCATCTTGACAAATCAGAGAAAAAGGGGAGTCATTTTTCCAAAGCCTTTTAAAAAATATAAATAGTTATTTGGGGGCTCTTTTGTCAGGTTAAGATCTTGCAAATATCTTAGAGGCAATGTGGTTTGCTGCACTTATTTTATAAGGGAAAGAGGATGTATCTTGCCGCTGGTCACGTGGCTGGTGATTAGATTTGAACTCAGTTATTGTCCTTTTTTGTTTTTGTGTGCTTTTTTAAAATTATATTATCCCTTTTCATAAAGCTCTCAGCACAGTATTCTCCCTATGCTTTCAGAACATGTATATGCTTCCTTTCAGTAATATTTAATGACGCCTTCTCTCAAATAAGAAGGGTCAAAGTGAGAGGATTCTCATAAAGGATGCTTCTAGATATTAATGTTGCTCTTCAAACAGTGTTGTTTTTAAGGGACATTTAAGAGTCTCTCACAATGTTCAGCACTCCAGCTGCTTGACCAGTCTTCCTCAGTGATTAATTAGGAAATGACAGAGAAAACAAAAAACCAAGGCACTGGTTTTGGGAGGTTTCCTAGTGATTCAAACTATCTGTGTGCAGTAGGACATTCCCATTGGTCAATTCTGACCAGAAAGGATTTGAGCTTGTGGGCCTTTTTTTAGTTCAAACTTGCATCCTCAGCCGGTTACCTGTGAAAACTTCTGCAGGAATCACTGATGATCAGGACCACATCCATTAGGGGAAGATGGATAGATTCAAAGAGCACCGTTCTCTGCAAGGAGCAGTAAGGCCCTTGGGACCTCAGCTGTGCTCCAACTTGGAGATCACTTTGCTGTTTGCCTTCCAGCAGATTCCAACAGCAGATACAATCTACAGCCTCAAAGACAGGGTTGGAAACAAAATGACAACTTGGCTGTCAGGATTCTGGGCTTGAACCTGCTTTGGCATGGGGGCGGATAAGATGACCTCATAGGTCTTTTCCATTTCCAATTTCTGTGAACCATTGTTCTTGGGAATAGATGATTTAATAGGCTAATACATATTTGTGTTTGCCCACTCTGCTGTTCCTTGTATTTGTTGTATTTTACTTGGTTACCCTGGGAAGAACAAATCCATTATGTAAGTCCAGAGACACTCAGAGGTCATAATCTGCAAAGGGCAGAGTTTGAAGGGATGTGGTCAAGAGAGAGATGACGGTGAATAGGAAACCTGAGCTCACAAGTGCTTTCTAGATGTTCCCAGAGCAAAGTCCGAGGAAAAGTACCAGGATGTGATGTCTTCTGGTGCAGTGGAAAGAGTATAAATATGGAGACAGAAGACCTAGTTTGAACTCTGACTTACTGGCTTCTAATGATTTCAGCTTCCACATAGATAATGGATTCAACAATAGTTACCTTGTTTATTTAAAGAGGGTTTGTTTGAGAGTCATATGAGAGAATATGTCTGTGTATTATAAGTGTAAAGTGATATATAAATTAAGGATATTATTATTATTATTTAATGAAGTGATTCTTATGCTCAGAGTTGAATAGAAAAGTTCTGTGTACAAAGAGCCATGCCAAAACCAGCTATGTTTTCTGAAAGCAATTTTGGAAGAAAGGACGAGAAACTGACAATAGGAAATTAAGTTTAATCAGTGCACAGGAAGAAAGAGAAGTAAAACCTCAAATGTTCTTGTCTTCTAGTTTGTTTGGCATGTAAGCAAAAGCAGATTTCAAAGTCTGAGAAATGTTGAAAATCACCATTGATCTTTTTCTTATGATGAATGACTCCTAGATATTCTCCAAGTAATACTCTAACTGGTCTAATATTCAAAAAGTTGATTGAAATAATGTAATTCAATATAGATTTTTCTGAGCAGCTTCTATGTGTAAGACCACAACCCAGGCTTAGAAAGAAAAAACATTCCCTGCCTCCAAGAATTGCAATTTAAAAGGGAAAAAGGAGTTCATAAATACATTCAGTGTTTTCCAGAGGTTAGAAGAGGATCGAAATGATTCTCACAAAAGAGTTTTTCATTGGCTCTATTTTCTTTCAGATTACTCAGTGGTATTCGGGAGTGACCCACTCACTAAGCCACTGATCCCCATGTTGTGAGCACCATTTTGGTTCTCTCCCATACCTGTTCATTGTGGTCATGCCTCCTGGCTTCATCAAAATCCACTGAGGTCCCTGTTATTGCTGGCCCTCAGAGGTGCCTCCTCTACTGGCCCCAGCTTGATCTGCTGTTGCTGCCCATGAATGCCCCTAAAGATATTAGTACCGCACAAGGCACACTAAATGAAGAAGTCAGATAAGTGTATAAACAATGTGTAGTAGGCAAAATGGGTGAAGGGGAGGGGGAGGCAGGGGCCTCCAGTTATGGAAAGAGTGAATCCTGGGAAGGAAAGGTACAGCAAATGGAATATAGTCAATGGTGTTGTAATAGAAATACCTGTAACAGGTATTGGCGACAGGCAGTAGCCACCCTTGTGGTGAACACAGAGTACGTACAGACATGGTGGATCACTATGTTGTACACTTGAGACTAATGTAACTAGTGTGCCAATCATACATCCATTAAAAAAAGTGTAGTAGAAATACCCAGTAGGACTCTCTTGATTCTGCTTAGCTTGGAATGCTTTATCTGAAAGAATACATTTATTTTTTAATTTTTACTTTATTTATTTGAGTCAGGGGAGAGAGAGAATTGGAAAAGGAGCAGAGGGAGAGGAGGAGGAAGGGAAAAGAATCTCCAGCAGACTCCGCACTGAGTGTAGAGCCTGACGTGGAGCTCAGTCTCTCGACCCAGAGATCATGACCTGAGCCAAAATCAAGAGTTGGTTGCTTACCTGACTGAGCCACCCAGGCACCCCAAGAATGCATTTATTTTTTTAAAATATGAAGCATAAATAGATGTCAGAAAGCAGGAGAGAAGGACATCCCGGGATTATGGACTATATAGACAAAACATAGAGATGTAAGAGTATATAACATCTAGTCTAGGAAAATAAAGTAGGGCTTTCTCTCAAAAGCAGCATAATAGGGTATTAAGAACAACAAAAAGAAGTTAAAACAAGGGCCAATCATGTCTACAAAACATGGGATGCACATTTTTACTTTCCCACTATTCTACTTCCTACAGTAGAATAAGAGATAAAGTTGATACTATTTCCCTTCTCATTAAATAATAAAAAAGGATTCAAAATAAAATCCCTCTGAGTGAAGTCTTGAGGTGAAGAAGGTACATAGTGAGTTCCAAGAATAAAGGAACACATTATCAAAATGCCTAGACACCTAATCACTAAGGGCTCAGAAACTATAACTATAACCAGCAAGTTGCTGGATGACAGTGAGTATAAACTAAGTGCAGTGTTTGAGACTTTCTTTCATTTTTTTATTAGCATATAAGGTATTATTGGTTTTGGGGTACAAGTCTATGATTCATCAGTCTTACACAATTCACAACATTCACCATAGCACATACCCTCCTCAATGGCCATCACCCCGCCACCCATCCCTTCCACCCCATCCTCCAGCAACCCTCAGTTTGTTTCTTGTGATGAAGAGTTTCTTATGGTTTGTCTCCTTCCCTGGTCCCATCTTATTTCATTTTTCCTTCCCTTCCCCCTTACAGCTCCCCACCCCACCTCTCAAATTCCTTATATCAGAGAGATCATATGATAATTCTCTTTCTCTGATAGACTTATTTCACTTAGCATAATACCCTCTAGTTCCAGCCACATCATTGTAAATGACAAAATTTCTTCTTTTTGATGGCTGCATAGTATTCATTACATATATACCATGTGTTTTTAAAAAGATTTATTTATTTATTTATTTGACACAGAGAGAGAGGGAGGGAGAGAGACAGCAAGAGAGGGAACACAAGCGGGGTGAGTAGGAGAGGGAGAAGCCAGATTCCTGACAGAGCAGGGAGCCCAATTCGGGATTCCATCTCCGGAACCCTGGGATCATGACCTGGGCCGAAGGCAGACACTTAATGACTGAGCTTCCCCTCTGTATCACATCTTCTTTATCCATTCATCTGTTGGTGGACATCTAGGCTCTTTCCATAGTTTGGCTACTGTGGACATTGTTGCTATAAATATTCGGGTGCACATGACCCTTGGATGACTACATATGTATCTTTAGGGTAAAAACCTGGTAGTGTGATTGCTGGGTCGTAGGGTAGCTCTATTTTCAATGTTTTGAGGAACCTCCATACTGTTTTCTAGAGTGGCTGCACCAGCTTGCATTCTAACCAAAAGTGTAGGAGGGATCCTCTTTCTCTGCATCCTTGCCAACACCTAATTTTAGCCATTCTGATTGGTGTGAGGTGGTGTCTCACTGTGGTTTTGATTTGTATTTCCTTGATGCCGAGTGATGTGTCTGTTGACCACTTGGATGTTTTCTTTGTAGAAATGTCTGTTCATGTCTTCTGCTCATTTCTAGATTGGATTATTTGTTCTTAGGGTGTTGAGTTTGATAAGTTTTTTATAGCTTTTGGATACTAGCCTTTTATCTGATATGCCATTTGCAAATATCTTCTCCAATTCTGCTGGTTGTATTTTGATTGTGTTGACTGTTTCCTTTGCTGTGCAAAAGCTTTTTATCTTGATGAAGTCCCAATAGTTCATTTTGCCCTTGCTTCCCTTGCCTTTGGTGATGTTCCTAGGAAGAAGTTGTTGCAGTTGAGGTCGAAGAGGTTGCTGTCTGGGTTCTCCTCAAAGATGTTGGTGTATTCCTGTCTCACATTGAGGTCTTCCATCCATTTTGAGTCTATTTTTGTGTGTGGTGTAAGGAAATGGTCCAGTTTCATTCTTTGGCATGTGGTTGTCCAATTTTCCCAGCATTTGTTGAAGAGACAGTCTTCAACCATTTGTTGTTCAACCATTTGTTGAAGAGACAGTCTTTTTTCCATTGGAAATTCTTTCCTGCTTTGTCAAAGATGAGTTAACCATAGAGTTGAAGGTCCATTTCTGGGCTCTCTATTCTGTTATGTTGATCTATGTGTCTGTTTTTGTGCCAGTACCATACTATCTTGACGATTACAGCTTTGTAATAGAGCTTGAAGTCTGGAATTATGGTGCCTCCAACTTTGGTTTTCTTTTTCAACATTCCTCTGGCTATTTGGGGTCTTTTCTGGTTCCATATAAATTTTAGGATTATTTGTTCCATTTATTTGAAAAAAAAAAAAGATGGTATTTTGATAGGGATTGCATTAAATGTGCAGATGCTTCAGGTAGCATAGACATTTTCATAGTATTTGTTCTTCCAGGTAGCATAGACATTTTCATAGTATTTGTTCTTCCAATCCGTGATCATGGGAAGTTTTTCCATTTCTTTGTGTCTTTCTCAATTTATTTAATGAGTACTTAATAGTTTTCTGATTACAGATTCTATACCTCTTTGGTTAGATTTATTTCTAGGTATCTTGTGGTTTTGGGTGCAATTGTAAATAGGATCGATTCCTTAATTTCTCTTTTTTTCTGTCTTGCTATTGGTGTATAGAAAGGCAACTGATTTCTGTGCATTGATTTTATATCCTGATACTTAGTTGAATTCCTGTATGAGTTCTAGTAGTTTTGGAGTGGATTCTCTTGGGTTTTCCTCATAAAGTATCATATCATCTGCAAAGAGTGAGAGTTTGATTTCTTAATCGGATGCCTTTTATTTCTTTTTGTTGTCTGATTGCTGAGTCTAGGACTTCTAGTACTATGTTGAATAGGAGTGGTGATAGTGGACATCCCTGCTGTGTTCCTTACCTTAGGGGAAAAGCTCTCAGTTTTTCCCCATTGAGAATGATATTCACTGTGGGTTTTTCATTGATGGCTTTGATGATATTGAAGTAGGACCCTCTATCCAGAAAGGATGCTATACTTTGTCAAATGTTTTTTCAGCATCTTTTGAGAGGATTATATGGTTCTTTTCTTTCTTTTATTAATGTATTGTATCACATTGATTGATTTGGGGATATTGAATCAACCTTGCAGCCCAGGAATAAATCCCACTTTTTCATGGTGAATAATCCTTTTAATATACTGTTGCATCATATTAGCTAGTTTTGGTGACAATATTTGCACCCATGTTCATCAGGGATATTGGTTTGTAATTCTCCTTTTTGATGGGTTCTTTGGTTTTGGGATCAAGGTGATGCTGACCTCATTAAACAAGTTTAGAAGTTTTCCTTCCATTTGTATTTTTTGGAACAGTTATATATATTTGGAATATATATATATATATATTTTCACTACTCTATTCACCAGTCTCTGAGACTGGTGAATGGAGCAGAGCCACACACTTGATTACTTGATTTTGGGTGTATTTGGGTCTGTCAGAAGAAACTGCCTCCTAAAATTTTAAAGGAAGAAAACATATATATATACAAAAATAAGGGTAAACATGATGGAGGAATAGAATATGACTGTAAAGGTGAAAATTGAAAAGGATTTTAAAAAAAGAATTGATAAGACAAGAAGTTGGTTGAAAAAAGAAAAAAAAAAAAAAGGAAAGGATGTGATCAGGCTGAAGAATAGAACAAAACCATATGCTAGATTTAGGGTATATTTCGATATGTTTGAAGAAACTGTATCCCAAAATTTTAAAGAAAGAAAACTTATATGTATACAAAAAATAAGGTTAAATACAATGAAGTGATAGAATATGACTATAACAATAAAAATTTTAAAAGATCTTAAAAAATGTATTGATAAGATAAAATAGTCAAAAAAGGTTAAAGTAGGAAAGAGGGAAAATTTAAAAAATTGAATAAGAAAAAATAAAATTAAAAAAATTTAACCTTGAAAGACTAAAGAATCATGGGAAAAAAGCCACGAATTCTGTGTTGCCTTTCCCTAGTTCTGCAGTTCCACAGTTCTCATTGATCAATGAACTTCGTCTTGGCTGCATGTTCTTGCTGATCTTCTGGGGGAGGGGCCTGTAGCTGTGATTCTCAAAAGTCTTTGCCCAAGGCAGAATTGCACCGCCTTTGCCAGGGGCCAGATTAAGTAATCTGTTCAGGTTTGTTCTCAGTAGCTTTTGTTCCTTGAATACTTTCAGTTCAGCTTTGGAGGTTGGGAATGAGAATGGCAGCCTCCCAATATCTGGCCCATAGGAGCCAAGAGCTCAGGGCCCCACTCCTCATTGCACACTCTGAGAAAAGCAGTCAGTCACACCCATCTTCCTGGTCTCCTGCTGCATTCCATGCTCATGCAGCCTGTGACCAAGCATTTCTATCTCTGGTACACAGCCCCATTTGGAGTCTCCAAACCCAGCAGATCCCTGCTGTGTGCTCTTGTGCCACTGCTCCTGGAGGATGAAGGTAAGTCTCCCCAGATATGCCACTTTTAGGGGCCCTGCTCAAAGTACAGTGGCCCCACTATGCCTCAGATCATGGTTTAATGTAACCCAAGCTGAGAGCCTACTCTTTGGCTCTGTCTCTGCAGCTGGCTTCCCTGCTCTCATACTTGGAACTCTGCCACATTCAGATACCCCTTGTCTTTTTGTGACTCCCCAGGTCTTTTTGTGTCCTGAGACCACACTGTCTCATGAGGGCTCTACCCCCCACTTAGCCTCTGGAGTGACATCCTCAGTGGATCAGACTTCTAAAAGTTCCGATTTTGTGCTCTGCTGCTCTATAGCTTGCCTCCCCTCCATGTTCTATCTTTATGTATATCACCTCAGATTCACTTCTCCACACACCCTTCCTTCCATAAAGTAGTTGCTTTTCTGTTCATAGAATTGCTGTTCTTTTCTTTTAACTCCTGTTGTGTTTGCAGGTGTTCAGAATGGTTTGATAAGTATCTAGCTCAATTCCTGGGGCCTGATGAAATTTAGGTCTCTTTCTCCTCCATCATCTGGCTCTCCCCCTTGTCCTAGACTTTCAGTTGAAGTCTCTTTACCACAATTCATGAATGTTTAGCATAGTAATTAGTAAATTTGTTAAATGGAATTCTAAATACCACTACATTTCCCCCCAAATTAAGTAGGTTCAATTGGAGGTTCTGGTTAAATACCCAGAAAACAGGTTTTATTCCAAAGTGTTACAATTGGTGTTAGGACCCATAGTTCTGCAAACACACAGTCTTTATTCAATGTAAAGCAGTGTGATTTCGTGGCACCATAACCATCACACTAAGAAAACTTGAAGATAGTCTTTTCATATAAAGAAGATGACTGTTTCTTCTTCTGACCTACTTCCCATGATCTCAGGGTCCTGGGATTGAGTCCTACATTGGGCTTCCTGCTCAGTGGGGAGCCTGCTTCTCCCTCTCCCTCTGGCTGCCTCTCTGCCTACTTGTGTGCTCTCTCTCTCTATCAAATAAATAAATAAAATATTTTAAAAGATCCTTGACCTTCTTCCCAAACTACTCAGTAGAACATTGATATTGATTTATACTCTCTTATGGCTACTCCTGCAGTGCTGCCCTGGCTGGTTGTTTTCTTTTGCTTATCAGTGTATATGATATCAGTTGTGCTCTGAGAGGGTAGGCACTAGCATGGCTTTTTTTTTTTTTTTCAAAATGACTGTGAATTAATGCCTTTAAATGATGACAAGATAATGATGCTCTCTTACACTCGATATCAACCACCTTGGGAAGTCAGTGTCAACAAATGCATCTTGTGGGGAAGCAGAGGATCTGAGAATCTCCCAGAAATTTCAGAGACAGTCAGACTTCTCTGCTCATGTATTTCCCAGAGAATCTCTCATTGTCTTCTCTACCAGACTTACATATTCTCATAACACTTTGCCATGGGGCAAAAAGAAGAAGATGGTAAAATTAATGAAAATAGCGTTGAGGATATACTATGTATTAGCAGTTTCTATAGAGATGACATTTTTGTCATTTATTCATTCTAGTAATTCAACAATCCCCTCAAAGAGGCAGAAATTGAGGCTTTGGACTAGTTAAGTCAATATCCCAAGGTCATATGGTGACAATGTAGCACAGCTGGGACCCAAACCCAGGTCTGCTTATCCCAAAATCCATGGTCTTCAGGAGGAACACTCTCAGTCTCTTCCATTTAAACAACATGGTTGATCTGTGACCAGGGAGGATGGGGCAGGGGTTATCATCGCAGATCTTAGGCTGCTGTTATCCCATCTTCTTTCCAATGACATGAAGGATAAATGTAGAAATTAGCTCAAAAGGCTTCTAGATGATGCTCTGTTAAGACATTGATCATGAGATCTTGGAAGATTATTTTTTAAAAGGAGAAATATGCAAAATTCATAATGGAATGATGGTTCAAGGATTTAATCCAAACAATGAAATATAAAATAGGGAATGACTTATTAGCACAAGCTAATCTGAAAACGATCTAGAAATAAAACATATATTTGAGTTATCTTTCTTCACTAAAGATTTTATTTATTTATTTGAGAGAGAGTAAGGCTGAGACAGAAAGCACAAAAGCACAAGGAGGGAGAGGGGGAAGGAAAAGGGAGAAGAAAACTCCCCACTGAGCAGGGACCCAACTTGGAACTCAATCCCAGGACCCTGAGACCATAACCTGAACCTAAAGCAGACACTTAACTAATTGAGCCAACCAGGCACCCCTGCATTACCTTTTATTTTTAAGGGCAGAAAAATAAAGGTGTTAAGATAGTCTACATTATAGAATTGAACAGAGAGAGACTAGCAAAATGAGATTTTTTCATATACCCAGAATTTTGCAGTTACTAACATATTAATTGCAAATTTGATTTATACTTAAACAAAAGATAGAGAGGTAAAGATGATTTAGAAAAAAACTACCAAAAGATGGAAGAAATTGAAGACAGGAATCATGGGTAAATGTTAATGGCATTTGGATTGTTCAGTTTAGAGGAAAAGATTGAGTACCACTCATAGATACCTAATATCATTATAAAAATTACAGTTTTTCATTGGCTCCTACTTTTACAGAGGGTAGAAGGATTAGTTTGTGTTCCAAATTTACTTCATTTTAGGCAAAGAAGTTTTCTCTTCTGAAAAGTTATATGTAAATTAAGACTGTTTACCAAAATCAAAGTATGAGCAGGAGGAATTCCATTAATAGATTCAAGTCTGAAAGAAATTAAAACTCCAAATTATTCTTTTCTGTGGCACTGTGAACAAACCACAGGTCCCCCCCAATCTCAACCCTACTCCCTCCAAAAAGCCTCTGTGAGTCAGTTTGAGCTATGACTGACATTATAAATTTCTCTAAAGCAGTTGAAATGGAACAAAACCAGAACATTGAAATACTCTCCAAACCCAACTTGACCGACCTGATATTTCACTTGGTTTGAGTCCCTGGTGTTTTAAAAAAACCGAAAAAAAACCCCCCCGAAAAAAAAAAAGTCTTTTGAATCGTACTTTAAATGTACCAGACAGCTCTCCTATTTAAAAAAGAAATCCTATGGGGAATACTTTAGAAAAACAGACTTTCGTGAAATGAATGATCACCCACTGATCTATTTGTTTTGAAAATGTTGATTTGGGGAGTGGGTGTCTGATATGCTTAAACTACCTGACTATCCACAGGTTTTGATTATCATTATGTGGCCAAACTGGTTATAGTGGAAACAAGTTCAGTTACTACACTTAACATCTGTATGGGCAGGACATCCTTACACCTGAAAGGACTGTAACACTGTGTATCAATGATACTTCAATAAAAATAAGTAAACTACGGAACCAAACAAACCAAAAAATAATACAACCTTGATGATTATTTGACATTAAAAATTAATTATATGATTTAGGTAACCAGTGGCATGTTTTAATCTCTTTTAAATTGGCCCATTCCTTTTTAGAGCCCTACATCAATGTCCATTATGGTTATGCTTGTAAGATATGTGTGTTAGCTCCTTCCCCTTTCACCACAGGAAACCTGGGCAGCCCTTCTGGAGACAGCCTCAGCCACGGTAGTGGAGATGCCATGGTTGGTTTTCCTTTACCTCACCACTGGGATGATCCTTAATACTTCATAGACTCCATTCCCTCAAGCTTGTGTCCCTTACATCATGTGGAAGCAAAATATTGCACTTATTTTTCTTAATAGAAATGGGAAGGACCCTTCAGGTACTTGTTCCTGTTTCTTAGAATTTGATTCCTTCGCAGGGTCCTGGGGATATTAGAACCCCATTATTCTTTAAGCTTTGAGTTATACTTAGAGGCTAATTTAAATCAGTCCTCAAGTAACAGCCAACTGGTGTGTGTTAGGTGAGAGGGAGGAGTGGTGGTGGTGGTAAACCAGGGATGGATAAGTGTAATTTCTCTTCTAAGGTGTGAATCCATTTATCTTTACCCCTTAGAGGGGCGCGTGTAAAAGCCACTAATAGCATGCCCTCTTCTATCCATTTTATCCTTTCTACCTATGAGTCTAATAGTAGGTCTGGATCCACAAGGAAATGATTGGGAGTTGGGGAGGGATCTGCTACTTAGATACGCAGTAGGCAGGAAATGTGAAACCAAGTGAAAAAAAAAAAAAAAATGGAGTCTGAGAGCTTTCCTGACGCTGAAAAAAAAGGGGGTGGGGCTATTTTTATAAAACAGAAGGACAGTGTGTAAACCTGGCGATTCACAGACCTGTACCCTTGGGGTAAAAATATATTATATGTTTATAAAAAATTAAAAATTAAAAAATTTAAAAAAAACCCAGAAGGACCAGTACACATGGAGAATGTCTCAAATTTACTGCCAGACAAATGGCATTCAAAATATTTATGAAAAAGAGGTCTTTATCCCAAAGCAAACTGTTGGATCTTGGGCAAGTTATTTAACCTCTCCTATGGTGTTTCCCTAATATGATTAGTTAGGAATTATCTTTACTCAATAGCATTATTTTGTGGATTAACTAATGTATAGAATAGGCTGAGGTGGTACCTGAAGCATAATAGAGTAAGGGAATATTATTTCTCTTCCTTTTCATGAACATAACTGTTAAAGCACCCAAGTGTACAATAACAATTTTATTACCCACTTACTGAGTGTCATGAAGTGACTGTTAAAATACTAGGAGCTTTACATATTTTGCCCATATTGTATGATTTAACTTTTCCAACAATCCTGTCAGGTAAATATTACTAGTCGTTTTATAGTTGCTGCCATTGTTTACAGATGAATTAATTGAGACACAGAGAAGCTAAGTAACTTGCCTAAAATCTCACAGCTGGTGAATGGTAGAATCAAGATTTGAACCCACACACTATGACACAAAAAGAGTATTACACTCTTTTTTTTTTTTTTTTCCCTCCAAGTCTGCTAACCAAGCATGCACAGTTTCCTCTAGGGAAAAGATCTATGCTCTACTTTAGACATATCAAATAGAAACAGTGCTTTTCACTCAATGCTCAAGAAGATTGATTCCCCCTCCACCTCTGAATTACTTTAAGAAACCTTGAGCTATCTGCATAATCTAGAAAACTTCTGGTCATTTACTCTGAGAATGTCCTGTTAAGATAACACTACAGTAATATAGTGTATATTCTTTTGTATCTGACTTTTTTTTTTTTTTCCACTCAACAACATATTTGTGAAGTTCATTTAAGTTGTGCAAGCAACTGTAGGTCACTTGTTTTCGATGAGGAATAGATTTCCCAGGGAGGAATATATCAGAACTGGGTCTTTGGAAAGTTTTCAGCTAGAGCTATGATGAATAATGTTATGAATATTCGGTGCCTGTGTTTCTGTGGAGTAGAGCTGTTGGATTATAGGATATCTGTATGTTCAATTTTAATAGATACTAGTAGTTTTCCAAAGGGGTTATATGCCTTACACTTCCCCAGCACTGAGTCCCTGTTGTCTCCATCCCCATCAACAACTGTTATTGTAAGTCATTTTCATTTTAGCCATCCTGGCAAGTGGGGAGTGGTATTGCATTATGGTTTTAATTTGCACTTCCCTGATGACAGTGAAATTGAGCTTTTTTATTTGTTTATTGGCCGCTTGTGAAGTATTGTTTCAATCATTTTTCTATCATCTTTTTATTGATTTGTAGAACTTCTCTCTATATCCTGGATAGGAACCCTTTGTTAAAGACTGTAAATATTGTCCTTTCTGTGGCTTGTTTTTCACATTCTCTTGATGTCTTTTGAAAAATGGAAGTTTTTACTTTTAATAGAGTCCAATTTACTATTTTATTTCCTTCAAGGATAATGCTTTTTATGTTCTAGTTAAGAAATCTTTCCTTCCCTTGGGTTATGCATATATTCCCCAGTATTTTACTTTAGAACATTCTTGTTTTGCCTTTTCACGTTTAGATCTACAATCCACCTAAAATGGATATTTGCATGTAATTTGAGGTAGATGATGTTTCAGTTTGTTTTTAAGTAGGTTCTATTGTCCCAGCACTATGTATCAAAAAGGTAATAATTTTTCCGTGGTTGTATAACAGTAACACCATTGTCTTCAATGTAGTATCTGCATTTGGGAGGGTATGTACAGACTCTACTTTTTTTCCAGAGATCTATTTGTTAATCCTTGAGCCTATATCACACCGTTGTTAACTACTGCCACTTTATAGTATGTCTTGTTATCTAGTATCTAGGAGAACAAATCCTTTTACTGGGGTTTCCCTAAATGGCTCTTGAATAACTTTGACTTTGTTAACCTTTTAATGTAAGTTTTAGGTTCAGTCTTTCAAAGTCCACCAAAATTATTAAAATGCTTCAGGATTTTTTTTTTGGGGGGGGGGTTGTGTTAAACCATTACAATCAATTGGGGAAAACTGACATTTTAACATCATTCTTCCATTTCATAAGCATGATATATCCAATCTACTTATTTATTTAGGTTTTCTTTGATTTTTGTGCTGTATACTTTATACATTTCTGTGTAGACATCTTACACACCATTCTTAGATTTATTCCTAGAAATCTGGTTACTTGATACTACTGAAAATGACATCTTTTTAAAACTTCAACTTCCCATTTGGTTAGTTGCAATTCAACACAATGCAATTGATTTTTTGTATATCGATCTTCACCAAGCAATTCTGCTTATTACTTTGAATTTTCTGTATAATCTCATTATCTATGAAAAGAAGAATTGGTTTTTTTCTCTTTCAATCTTTACACCTCTTATTTATTTTTCTTATAACACTTGCCTTTCTAGCACTTCCATGATGATTTTGAGAAGTTGTGATAGTGAGCATCTTATTCTTATTCCTGATCTCAAAGGGAAATTTCAAAATTTATTACCACAAAGTAAGGTTTGCTAAAGGATTTTTGTAGACACTGTTAATCAGATTAAGAAAGTTTACATAAGGGGCACCTGAGTGGCTCAGTGAGTTAAAGCCTCTGCCTTTAGCTCAGGTCATGATCCCAGGGTCCTGGGATCTTGCCCTGCATCGGGCTCTTTGCTCAGCGGGGAGCCTGCTTCCTCTTCTCTCTTTGCCTGCTTCTCTGCCTACGTGTGATCTCTGTCTGTCAAGTAAATAAATAAAATCTTAAAAAAAAAGAAAAGAAAAGAAAGTTTATTTAAGTTCACTGGGAATTTTTAAAAATCACAAATACATATATTGGATAATTTCAAATGTTTTTTGCAAATATTGAGATAACCATATTTTTTTCCTTCATAATTCTCTTAATGTGGTGAAGCACACTGATTTATTTTTTAATGTTAAACCAACTTTGTCTCTTTGGTTTAAAAGCAAATTAGCCATGATTTGTATTAACTTTGGCATGACTTGCTCATATAGTGTTTAAGAATTTTGTTTCTATGTTCATGAGTTAGATTTGTCTGTAATCCCCTGCCTCCCACAATATCTTTGTCAAGTTTTGTTATAAAGGTTATTCTGGTCTTATAAAATAAAAATAAGAAGTTCTTCCACAATCTTTTTTCCTCTGTTTGTGTAAAAATGGCATTATTCCTTCCTGAATGTTGGCTAAAATTCACTGGTAATTTTTCTTGGTCTGGAGTTTACTTCCAGTGAAAGCATTTATCATTTATTTACTGAGTTTATTTATTTAATAGTTATTATAGTGTTATTTGGTTTTTTATTTCTTCTTTCATCCTTGGTAATTATATATATATATATATACATATATATATATATATATAATTTTATTTATTTATTTGAGAGAAAGATTTTATTTATTTATTTGAGAGAAAGAGAGAGACAGCATGGCGGGGCAGGGGCAGAGGGAGAGGGAGAAGCATGAGCAGGGATACTCCCCACTGAGCAGGGACACTTGATCCCAAGACCCTGGAATCATAAGGGAGCAAGAGGCAGGCGCTCAACTGACTGAGTCACCAGGAGCCCCAGTAGTTATATATTTTTAAGTAAGTTGAATTCTTTTGAAATTTACTAATGTAAATTTCCAAGTTTATTTTCTTTAAGTTCCTTATGATTATCGTGACCATATAATTTATAATCATACTAGAAGACTTTTGAGAGTGAGGAAGGAAGTGCAAATAATTAAAATTGGGTAATTTTTGAACTATTTATTTCTTTAGTTAAAATTGATTTTGTAAGTTTGGTGTACTTATAAAAATTTTTTTTAATAAAATGGTTTTATTGAAAATTTATTTTAAAGGTAAAAGACTTTCTATAAAACATAAATAGCATATCTGTTTTTATTAATACAAAAGAAGTCGCTGTGGAGAGCCATCCAGCAGATGCAAGGAGTCACATAGACGGGAGTGCCTGAAGATTGAGGAACTGAGAATGATTGGTTTAGGAGGATGTGGGTGCGCTCGTGGCTGACGCACACAGCACCAGGAGCCAAGAGATAAACGCATGATCACCGCTAGAGAACAATAGAGTCCTGTATGGTTACATAAGGGTCCACAAGGACATTGCGTGCACGGCGTTATGATTGGCCAAATAGGGGGGGCGAGAATGGGTGAACTTCGTGGATAAATACTGCTGTAAGTGCTTGGTGCGGGGCGGCCGCCATTAGCATTAGTAATAAAAGAAGCTTGCCACTCACCTCGTCTGCGGGTCGTTCTTGCGGGCCGAGAGCGACAAGTCTTAGTACTGAGTACCTAACAATTATAAAATGATATACAAATATTTGTTTTTAGTAAATATTCATGTCACTTAATTGGTTTCTTGGCTGTATTTATCACTGATATTATATCACTAACATTTCTGAAAAATATATTTTTTACAACATTGTCTTATTATTTTTAATTTTTTCATAGAATTTCCTGCAGTGTTTTCAAAATTGAATTTCATCTTTCTAAATTTGCAATTGTTGACAATTTCAATTAATTTTTTTAAAGATTTTATTTATTTGACAGAAAGAAAAGAGGGAGAGAGAGAGAGGGAAGAGAGCATAAGCAGAGAGAAGAGGAGAGGAAGAAACAGATGCCCACTGAGCAGGGAACCCTATGTAGGACTTGATCCCAGGACTCTGGGATCATGACCTGAGCTGAAGGCAGATGCTTAACCAACTGATCCACCCAGGCGCCCCAATTGATGTTTCTTTGTAGATGAAGATATTTTTAATTGAGAGCATACTTTTTCTGCAGGTGTTGAGGTACCTCAAAGCTCATATTAGTTTCCTAGAATAATTTTTTTTTCATAATGAAATGTATAAATATTTCAGTCCAAATATTTTCACAGGTTATGTCTCTTTGCTTCAATTCAAAGTACATTTCTCTGAAAAATATTTTTGCTTGGCAAAATTCATCAAACCAGTTGTCTAGTATTATGATTCTTTCAGTATTCACTACGTTTATATGGTGCAAAATTGTGGGCCTCTTCAATTTCATTCCATCCTAGTTCAGAATATAAGTTTATCCAATTAAAAATAGGAGGTCCATCAAAAGGTTCTTATGACAAGTTATTATCACAAATCTCAATTATGTTTTAATGTTAAATCTTGCATGCCATTTGAGTTCTTATAGTTAATTTCTCCAGTTCCTTCTTATTTATGAAGGGATACATTTATATTTCTTTCTCTCTTAAAGTTTTGTTACTTAATTGCAATTAGTAACTCTAAGAGCTAAAGCTTTCTGTTGTTCCATTTGTTGAATATTTTCATTAAAGATTTACAACTGATTTTGAGAAACATAAAACCAAATTTCAGAAGTCTTGTGTTTGAAGAACTTCAAAAGTATTGTAGGTCATTGAGGTTGAATTATAAAGGAGCTTTTCTTCAAAGGCTTGAATAGTCCTAAAATCTGATGGTGAGTGGCAAAGGCAGCAGGTGTGCCTTGCCGTGCCAGTATGTATCTTTATTTTTATTTATTTATTTTTTAAAAAGATTTTATTTATTTATTTATTTGATAGAGAGAGAGATCACAAGTGGGCAGAGAGGCAGGCAGAGAGAGAGGAGGAAGCAGGTTCCCCACTGAGCAGAGAGCCCAATGCAGGGCTCAATCCCGAGATCATGATCTGAGCCGAAGACAGAGGTCCAACCCACTGAGCCACCCAGGTCCCCCAGTATGTATATTTAAATTTAATAACAAGTTTATCACAAAATTTTTGTCATTCATTGTTAAAATTTATATATATCTATATAAGTATTGGCAATTAGAACTTTTATTTCAGTTAGAAGATTATAGTAGCTTCTTTGGGTGTAATTATAAATCATGCATGTACCACAGTTAGTAATGAGACACAATTTGAAATTTAGTAAGAATTTTATCTTTTTTTCATAATTTAAAAAATTTTTTTAGAAACATATAATGTATTATTAGCCTTAGGGGTACAGGTCTGTGAATCACCAGGTTTACACACTTCACAGCACTCACCATAGCACATACCCTCCCAAATGTCCATAACCCCACCACTCTCTCCCAACCCCCTTCCCCCCAGCCACCCTCACATTGTTTTGTGACATTAAGAGTCTCTTATGGTTTGTCTCCCTCCCGACCCTATCTTGCTTCATTTATTCTTTTCCTACCCCCTAAACCCCCCATATTGCATCTCTACTTCCTCATATCAGGGAGATCATATGATAGTTGTCTTTCTCTGATTGACTTATTTTGCTAAGCATAATACCCTCTAGTTCCATCCATGTTGTTGCAAATGGCAAGATTTCATTTCTTTTGATGGCTGCATAGTATTCCATTGTGTATATACACCACCTCTTCTTTATCCATTCATCTGTTGATGACATCTAGGTTCTTTCCATAGTTTGGCTATTGTGGACATTGCTGCTATAAACATTCGGGTGCATGTGCCCCTTTGGATCACTATGTTTGTATCTTTAGGGTAAATACCCAGTAGTGCATTTGCTGGGTCATACGGTAGCTCTATTTTCAACTTTCTGAAGAACCTCCATGCTGTTTTCCAAATTGGTTGCACCAGCTTGCATGCCCACCAACAGTGTAAGAGGGTTCCCCTTTCTCCGCATCCTAGCCAACGTCTGTCATTTCCTGACTTATTAATTTTAGCCATTCTGACTGTTGTGAGGTGGTATCTCATTGTGGTTTTGATTTGTATTTCCTTGATGCCGAGTGATGTGGAGCACTTTTTCAAGTGTCTGTTGGCCATCTGGATGTCTTCTTTGCAGAAATGTCTGTTCATGTCCTCTGCCCATTTCTTGATTGGATTATTTGTTCTTTGGGTGTTGAGTTTGATAAGCTCTTTATAGATTTTGGAGTCGTTTGCAAATATCTTCTCCCATCCTGTAAGTTGCCTTTTGGTTTTGCTAACTGTTACCTTTGTTGTGCAAAAGCTTTTGATCTTGATGAAGTCCCAATAGTTCATTTTTGCCCTTGCTTTCCTTGTCTTTGGAGATGTTCCTAGGGAGAAGTTGCTGTGGCTAAGGTCGAAGAGGTTGCTGCCTGTGTTCTCCTCAAGGATTTTGGTGGATTCCTTTCTCACATTGAGGTCCTTCATCCATTTTGAATCTGTTCTCATGTGTGGTGTAAGGAGATGGTCCAATTTCATTTTTCTGCATGTGGCTTTCCAATTTTCCCAATACCATTTGTTGAAGGGGCTGTTTTTTTTTTTTTTTTCCTCATTGGACATTTCTTTCATGCTTTGTTGAAGATTAGTTGACCATAGAGTTGAGGGTCTATTTCTGGGCTCTGTATTTTGTTCCACTGATCTATGTGTTTGTTTTTTTGCCAGTACCATACTGTCTTGATGATGACAGCTTTGTGATAGAGCTTGAAGTCTGGAATTGTGATACCACCAACTTTGGCTTTCTTTTTCAATATTCCTTTGGCTATTCAAGGTCTTTTCTGGTTCCATATAAATTTTAGGATTATTTGTTCCATTTCTTTGAAAAAAATGGATGGGATTTTGATAGGGATTTCATTAAATGTGTAGATTGCTTTAGGTAGCATAGACATTTTCACAATATTTGTTCTTCCAATCCAGGAGCATGGAACATTTTTCCATTTCTTTGTGTCTTCCTCAATTTATTTCATGAGTTCTTTATAATTTTCTGAGTATAGATTCTTTGCTTTTCGGTTAGGTTTATTCCTAGGTATCTTATGGTTTTGGGTGCAATTGTAAATGGGATTGACTCCTTAATTTCTCTTTCTTCTGTCTTATTGTTGGTGTAAAGAAATGCAACTGATTTCTGTGCATTGATTTTATATCCTGACACTTTAAAGAATTCCTGTACAAGTTCTAGCAGATTTGGAGTGGAGTCTTTGGGTTTTCCACATATCGAATCATATCATCTGCAAAGAGTGATAGTTTGATTTATTTGCTGATTTGGATTCCTTTATTTTTTTTTGTTGTCCAATTGTGGAGGTCAGGACTTCTAGTACTATGTTGAATAGCAGTGGTGATAATGGACATCCCTGCCATGTTCCTGATCTTAGCAGAAAAGCTCTCAGTTTTCTCCATTGAGAATGATATTTGCAGTGGGTTTTTCATAGATGGCTTTGATGATATTGAGGTATGTGTCCTCTATCCCTCATTTTGGAGAGTTTTGATCAGGAAAGGATGCTGTACTTGGTCAAATGCTTTTTCAGCATCTATTGAGAGCATTATATGGTTCTTGTTCTTTCTTTTATTATATTGCATTGATTGATTTGAGGATGTTGAACCAACCTTGCAGCCCATGAATAAATCCCACTTGGTCGAGGTGAATAATCCTTGTAATGTATGGTTGGATCCTATTGGCTAGTATTTTGGTGAGAATTTTCGCATCTGTGTTCATCAAGGATATTGTCTGTAATTCTCTTTTTTGATGAGATCCTTGTCTGGTTTTGGGATCAAGGTGATGCTGGCCTCATAAAATGAGTTTGGAAGTTTTCCTTCCATTTCTATTTTTTAGAATAGTTTCAAGAGAATAGGAATTAATTCTTCTTTAAATCTTTGGTAGAAATCCCCTGGGAAGCCGTCTGGCCCTGGGCTCTTTTTTGTTGGAGATTTTTGATGACTGTTTCAATCTCCTTACTAGTTATGGGTCTGTTCAGGTTTTCTATTTCTTCCTGCTTCCTGGTGGTAGTTTATATGTCTCTAGGAATGCATCCATTTCTTCCAGATTATTAAATTTGCTGGCATAGAGTTGTTCATAATATTTTCTTATAATTGTATTTCTTTGGTGTTGGTTGTGATCTCTCCTCTTTCATTCATTATTTTATTTATTTGGGTCCTTTCTCTTTTCTTTTTGATAAGTCTGGCCAGGGGTTTATCAATCTTATTAATTCTTTCAAAGAACCAGCTCCTAGTTTCGTTGATTTGTTCTATTGTTTTTTTTTTTTTTTTTTTTGGTTTCTATTTCATTGATTTCTGATTATTTCTCTTCTCCTGCTGGGTTTAGGCTTTCTTTGTTGTTCTTTCTCCATCTCCTTTAGGTGTAGGGTTAGGTTGTGTATTTGAGACAGACCTTTCTTGTTTCTTGAGAAAGGCTTGTATTGCTATATATTTTCCTCTCAGGACTGCTTTGCTGTGTCCCACAGATTTTGAACTGTTATGTATTCATTATCATTTGTTTCCATGAATTTTTTCAATTCTTCTTTAATTTCCTGGTTGATCCATTCATTCTTTAGTAAGATGCTCTTTAGCCTCCATGTATTTGGGTTCTTTCCAACTTTCCTCTTATGATTGAGTTCTAGCTTCAGATATTATGGTTTGAAAATATGCAGGGAATAATCCCAATCTTTTGGTACCAGTTGAGACCTGATTTGTGACCCAGGATGTGACCTATTCTGGAGAATATCCCATGGGCACTAGAGAAGAATGTGTATTCTGTTTCTTTGGGGTGGAATGTTCTGAATATATCTGTGATGTCTATCTGGTACAATGTATCATTTAAGGCCTTTATTTCCTTGTTGATCTTTTGCTTGGATGATCTGTCCATTTCAGTGAGGGGAGTGTTAAAGTCCCCTGCTATTATTGTATTATTGTCAATGTATTTCTTTGATTTTTTTATTAATTGGTTTATATAGTTGGCTACTCCCACGTTAGGGGCATAGGTATTTAAAATTGTTAGATCTTCTTGTCGGACAGACCTTTTGAGTATGATATAGTGTCCTTCCTCATCTCTTATTATAGTCTTTGGCTTAAAATCTAATTGATCTGTATAAGGATTGCCACCCCAGCTTTCTTTTGATATCCATTAGCATGGTAAATTGTTTTCCACCTCCTCACTTTAAATCTGGAGGTGTCTTTGGGTCTAACGTGAGTTTCTTGTAGACAGCATATTGATGGGTTTTTTTTTTTTTATCCATTCTGATATCCTGTGTCTTTTGATTGGGGCATTTAGCCCATTTACATTCAGGGTAACTATTGAGATATATGAATTTAGTGCCATTGTATTGCCTGTAAGGTGACTATTACTGTATATTGTCTCTGTCCCTTTCTGGTCTACTACTTTTAGGCTCTCTCTTTGCTTAGAGGACCCCTTTCAATATTTCTGGTAGAGCTGATTTGGTGTTTACAAATTCTTTTAGTTTTTGTTTGTCCTGGAGGCTTTTTATCTCTCCTTTTATTTTCATTGATAGCCTAGCTGGATATAGTATTCTTGGCTGCATGTTTTTCTCATTTAGTGCTCTGAATATATCATGCCAGTTCTTTCTGGCCTGAGTAAGAATTTTATCTTATATTGGTGTCATATTTCACCAAAATTTGTATTTTTATCACAAAACAAATAGTCTTGTCTTTACTGTTAAACTTTTTAAACAAAATTTACAAAAATGTCCCATTCTTTCAACAGAAGGAACTCCTCCCAAGCATTTCTGCATAAACAACAGAAGCATTATTGAATTAACTGATTTTCTGTTTGAAGCATCTGATGATAGTGGTATAAAGCCAGTGTTTACATGTTTGGAAAGTTGTTGAGGTAATGGAGCCAATAAATTCATAGCTGTCACTTTACTTTTCATATGAGTGCAAGAAATCTTATATTAACAAAATGAGTGGAATTAATTTAGAGCAATTATTTGATCTAAATGAAAAGTTATGCTTCACAGAATGATATATAAATATACCTTCTGCAGCTGCTTTTGCTCATTTTTGTTTTCAGAAATAATCTCCTCAAAATAAATATTAATTTAGAAATAAGAGAGTGATATATTAGCAAAATTGTGTCTTCTTTCCTTTTTGTGTGTGGGGTCAGGAATAACACCTTGATTCCTATGATGACTGGGTAAATGTAAACTAAATATTTTGTGTAGTTCACATGTTTATAAGCAACATCCTTGAGAAACTGAAATCTAGTACTGAATTTTTACCAATTTTTAAAGTTCAAAAATAGTTTTTTGGGCAAGATTTTATTTATTTATATGACAGGGAGAGAGAGAGTGAGAGAGCACAAGCAGGGAGAGTGGGAGAGGGAGAAGCAGGCCTCCCACTGAGCAGGGAGCTCAATGCGGGGCTCAATCCCAGGACCCTGGGATCATGACCTGATCGGAAGGCAGAAGCTTAACCAACTGAGCCACCCAGGTGCCCCAAAAATATTTTTTTAGGAAATAAAAAAGCATTTCCTAAGAGTAAAAGAAGCATATAGCTACACGTGTTACTCCATCCAATGAATGACAAAACCATTATAGCAAGGGAGTTTAGATTTTTCTAATCCATACCATTCCTGGCAGGACTGCACAGCTGTTTTCCCACAGAAATTCCTCACGTAAGCTGCAGTTTTTCACTTTTTTCACACACTCCATCACTGGCGGCCTAGCGGTTTCGTGCATCTCATAGTCTCAGCATGAATCACGGCATAACTCACTAAAATGATGAGTAGCTCACAGGGGCTGTCCGATGACCAGTCTTCTATCTCCCCAGGGGAGCCCAGCATCAGCGGGTGCTGCCCTCCTGCAAAACGCACTAATTCCATCAGCGAGTGTCTTCTTTGCTGCCTGTGAAGGGAGGTGTTTGCTAAGTGGAGTTTGGTTAGGGTTCTCAGAATGGCAGTTTATAATCTATCCCCTTCAGTTTTATAGTGGGAACTGTGTTCACTGAAATTACATTTCTCTCTCTCTCTCTTTTTAAATATTTTTTTATTTGAGAGAGCACACAAATGGCGGTGGGGGGAGGCAGAAGAAGAGGGAGCAGATTCCCCACTGAGCAGGCAGTCTCAGGCTTGTGTTGTGATGCAGGGGTTGGATGCCAGGACCCTGGAGTGGAAGGCAGATGTTTAACTGACTGAGCCACATGGGCACCCTGAATGTATCTTTCCTATACCACTAGATAAAGCCACAGCAGAATGTGAAAGTCAAAGAAAAGGTCTACAGGATTCATCCAAGACTATTTCATTAGAACTATTAAAATGAATACTTTGTTACAAAAGGCAACTCAGGTGAGCTAGGAACCCGTTGGAATACTGGGTCAAAAAGTATAAACTAGACACATAGTCAGTTTATAAATAATACTCTGCTAAATTCCTTCTTTGTTTCCTCCCTCCCTTCCTTTCATTTCCCACCCTGGAAAATGTTAGACATATACCAAATTAGGGAGCATAGTTTTCTCTCACAGCTTCAACAGTTATAAACACATGCCAATTTATCTCATCTATATTCTTCCCACTACCCCCTTCCCCTGGATTATTTTAAAGCAAATCTTCACGCCATTGCATTGCCTCTGATGATTTTTTCAGAGGCCTGAAGGTTCTTCAGTAGTGCTGCTCTCCTCTCCACTTTTTTTTTAATTAAAAAAAAATTTTATTAACATATAATGTATTATTAGCCCCAGGGGTACAGGTCTGTGAATTGCTAGGTTTACACACTTCACAGCACTCACCATATCACATACCCTCCCCAGTGTCCATAACCCCACCACCCTCTCCCAAACCCCCTCCCCCAGGCCACCCTCAGTTTGGTTTGTGACATTAAGAGTCTCTCATGGTTTGTTTCCCTCCTGATCCCATCTTGTTTCATTTATTCTTTTCCTACCCCTCTCCTCTCCACTTTTGATATGGTTTATTTGTACCTTCTCTCTTTTCTTGGGAGTCTTGTCTTGTCCAGCACTGATTAATTTTGCTATACTTTTCAATGAGACTTCCTTCTTTATTAGTCTTTTCTATTATTTTAGTTGCTATTTCATTAATTTCTCATATCTTTATTATTTTCTTCTTTCTGCTTTCTTTTTGTTCAACTGAACCAATTGAACATTTCTTAAGATGTATGCTAGCTCGTTAATTTTCAGACTTTCTTCTTTTCCAGTAAATGGATCTACAGTTACAGACTTCTAAGTATGGCGTTAGTGGCATTTCACAAATTTTGATATGTAGCTTATTTCCAGTCAGATAAAAATATTGCCCAATTTCCATTGTAAGTTTTTGAGTCAGATTCTGAAATGTTATGTCTTGACTTTCCATCAGAACAAAATATTTTCTAATATGTACTCGGATTTCTTTTGGCCCATGCATTATTTAGAAGAGCTGGTTCTTTGAAAGAATTAATAAAATTGATAAACCCCTGGCCCGACTTATCAAAAAGAAAAGAGAAAGGACCCAAATAAATAAAATCATGAATGAAAGAGGAGAGATCACAACTAACACCAAAGAAATACAAACTATTATAAGAACATACTATGAGCAACTCTACGGCAATAAATTTGACAATCTGGAAGAAATGGATGCATTCCTAGAAACATATAAACTACCACAACTGAGCCAGGAAGAAATAGAAAGCCTGAACAGACCCATAACCAGTAAGGAGATTGAAACAGTCATTAAAAATCTCCAAACAAACAAAAGCCCAGGGCCAGACGGCTTCCCGGGGGAATTCTACCAAACATTTAAAGAAGAACTAATTCCTATTCTCCTGAAACTGTTCCAAAAAATAGAAATGGAAGGAAAACTTCCAAACTCATTTTATGAGGCCAGCATCACCTTGATCCCAAAACCAGACAAGGATCCCACCAAAAAAGAGAGCTATAGACCGATATCCTTGATGAACACAGATGCGAAAATACTCAACAAAATACTAGCCAATAGGATTCAACAGTACATTAAAAGGATTATTCACCACGACCAAGTGGGATTTATTCCAGGGCTGCAAGGTTGGTTCAACATCCGCAAATCAGTCAATGTGATACAACACATCAATAAAAGAAAGAACAAGAACCATATGATACTCTCAATAGATGCTGAAAAAGCATTTGACAAAGTACAACATCCCTTCCTGATCAAAACTCTTCAAAGTGTAGGGATAGAGGGCGCATACCTCAATATCATCAAAGCCATCTATGAAAAACCCACCGCAAATATCATTCTCAATGGAGAAAAACTGAAAGCTTTTCCGCTAAGGTCAGGAACACGGCAGGGATGTCCATTATCACCACTGCTATTCAACATCGTACTAGAGGTCCTAGCCTCAGCAATCAGACAACAAAAGGAAATTAAAGGCATCCAAATCGGCAAAGAAGAAGTCAAATTATCACTCTTCGTAGGAGTGCATTTCTTAATTTATAGTCATAGGAGGATTTTTCTGTTCTTCTTTTTTCATGGGTTCCTAACTTAATTGCAACATAGTGAGGAATTACATTCTGTATGTTTTAAATATTTTGAAATCAGTTTCATGTCTCCCCACATTTTTAACAGTCAATTTTTTTAACGATTCCACATATGAATATGTGACAAATTGGTATTCTTCAGTGGTCGGGCACAGCATTCCACACAGTCAACTAATTAAATTGGTTAATCACATCATTAAATTCTTCTTCATCCTTTCTGATTTTTTTCTTGTCTGCTTCTTTTGTTTTATTTTTGCTTAACAAATTTTATTATATATATAGTTGTTTTCATAACTGTCAACTAGACTATGACCTCCTTGAGGACGGGGACACAGTCTGGTTGTTCTTTGTATCCATAAGTGCCAAGCAGACTGACAGATATGTAATAGGAGCACATTAAATATTTGTTGAACAAATGGCTGAAAAAACAGTGCCAGAAGACTTATTCAATACACTGCATCATTCCCCCCCCACACACATCTTATTCCATTTTAAGCAAAAATACAAATTGGAAGCATTCAAGATTCTTTAACATTTGACTCTGTGAATAGTGTCAGTGAAAACAACAAGGGTTCCCTTTTCCACTGTCCTCATTCT
This sequence comes from Mustela lutreola, assembly GCF_030435805.1. Lineage (NCBI taxonomy): Eukaryota > Metazoa > Chordata > Mammalia > Carnivora > Mustelidae > Mustela > Mustela lutreola. The sequence goes on along the minus strand of NC_081297.1, from coordinate 85,295,905 downwards.
GTCTACTATCCCACTGAATCTTTTTTTTTTAAATTTCTTTTCAGCATAACAGTATTCATTGTTTTTGCACCACACCCAGTGCTCCATGCAATATGTGCCCTCTCTAATACCCACCACCTTGTTCCCCCAACCTCCCACCCCCCGCCCCTTCAAGACCCTCAGATTGTTTTTCAGAGTCCATAGTCTCTCATGGTTCACCTCCCCTTCCAATTTCCCTCAACTTCCTTTTGTCTGCTTCTTATATTCGTTACCAAGGTGTATAAAAAATATCCCTCTATAATTAAAAACTCATTTCTTTTTTTATTTCTATTAACCTTTCTTTATATATTTTGAGGTTATGTTTTTGGTACATGAAATTTATTATTTTTTTGGTACATGAAATTTATAATTAATATCTATTTCTGGTGAATTAAGCTTTTTACCTTAAAGAAACAGCTTTTTAAAAAAATCTTTTACTTTTTCTTCTTAGAGTTTACTTATACTTTAAATAAATTTTCTTAATATATTATCTTTCTTTTGGTTAGTATTGGTATGATATAATATCCTCATCATTGTTATTTCAACTGTTCACTGCCATTGTAATCAAGTGTGTATCTGATAAATGGAAAAGTAATTTTTTATCTAAAATCCAGCCTGAAATTTCCAAGTACTTCGAGCATTAAAACATTTAAATTCAAGGTAATTGCTTTTATATTCAGTTTTATTTTTTATTTTTTTTAGGTTTTTATTTTAACTCCAGTTAGTTACCATATGGTGTAATATTAGTTTCAGGTGTATGATATAGAGATTCAACAGTTCCATACATCACCTGGTGCTCATCAGGACAAGTGCCTTCCTTAATCCCCATCACCTATTTCACCCATCTCCCCTCCAAGTCCCCTCTAAGACATCAATAGACATTTTTTCACTAATATTCTTCACTTCCATGAAGACATTGACAACCATTAAGGATTAGTTGTACTAGGCACCTGTGATTTTGTGAATTGTGTAGGCTTCAAAACTACAGACCCATGAAAGTTCTGGAGATGATGAGAAAACTAAAGGATGCTGTGGTGCCTGGGTAGCTTAGTCAGTTGGTTGAGTGTCTGACTCTTTATTTCCGCTCAGGTTGTGATCTCAAGGTCAAGAGATGGAGTCCCACATCCTGCACTATACTCAGTGGGGAGTCTGCTTCTCCCTGTCTCCTCCTGCCTGCACCCCCCCCCACCCACCATATGTGTGCTTGTGTGTGCTCTCTCTAAAATAAATAAATAAATCTCAAAAAAAAGTAAAGTGATGGATGTCACAATTATCTTTCATTATAATTCTTAAAAGTATTCTTGACCCCTAAAAAAACAGGAGAAATATAAATTTCTGGGCTCTATTTATGCCATTCTAGTTTATACTAGACCTGGTTTGTAAATAAGCTCAGGTAATGTGTCCTGGGGAGTTACAGAAATAATGGAATAGAGCCCCTTGGTAATCACTTTGCAATGACAAGGTGTTTAGTACATTATGATGACTAATGTTGCCTTGCCATAAACCAGCTAGTGACCACCATAGGGAGAAAACCTTACTCAGAAGACTTCTTCACATCCAGAGCAAAGTACCAGACACCCCAAAGCCAGGGTCTATAATCAAACTAATTCAGCTAAAACTCAAATCAAGACACTCTGTCCATGAAAAACAATTACCTCTGTGTTTACCTTGTAGAAGTTGTGCTTTTTTTCTTATGCCATTTAAGTTAAGGTGACTTACATAAGGTGGCAGTTTAGATATGCTTTTCACCATATTTTTGGTGAAAAATATTTGCCATCACATTAAATCTACATTAGGCACACATTGTGTGACATACTATGTAACCTGAATATTACACACGCCATTTCTTATTGATCTTCACCACAGTATTGTGGAGTAGGCGTTATAAGGAAACAGAGGCAGAGAGTGATTAACTCAACCATGATTACACAAGTAGTGAGTAGCAGAGCCAATGTTTGAAGTCCGAACCCCAAAGCTATGATTGTTCTGACCTACAACACTGCCTCCCCTAAGCATGAGACTTTGTGAACATGTTGGAAAGTAAATGTGGTGTGGGATTTCTTTACAGGTTAAATTAGGTACATTCATCCCTATTTTTTTCATTGCTGGTATTATCATTCAGGGCTGGACCATGGCTGTTACCTAAGATACCTAGATTTGGGATGGCTAGTGTTTCACCATAAACGCTTTGGAAAGATTCGAGAGGAATTCTAACAAGTTTTCTAAATGCTATGCACATTTGAAGATATGGGTAGAGAAAGAGAAAAAGCGGTGACGGGAATAAAGGATGGAGGAAAAGTGAGGAAAAAAGAAAAAAATAAGAAGAGCAAGGGAATATAATCCAGCATGTATCTATGGATGAAGTCCAGGGATTTAAATATTGACTCTCTTTGTAGGAAGTTAGTAACATTAAATATAAGTTTCCCCACTTTTTGTTTTGAGGGCATGACCCTATGTAATTATTGCTGAATAAGTATTAACCTGTATTTTGTATATTCCTTTAAACATAATCATACTTTTCAGTTCTTAGCAGACTTGCAATATTTTGTAGGTATAACTAGAGCTTAACTTCACACACTGCAGAATAACTGGTGTCTTCTTTCTTATGTCAAAAATGAAGTTAAAAAAAAAAAAGATAAAAAATGTGAGAGACCCAGGGGTACCTGGATGTCTTAGTTAAGTGTCTGACTCTTGATTTCGGCTCAGGTCATGATCTCAGGGTCGTAAGATCGAGCCTTTGGGCTCCGTGTTTAGCATGGAATCTGCTTGAAGATTCTCTCCCTTCTTCTCTCTCAGCTCCTCCCCCTGCTTTCTCTCTCTCTTTTCTCTCCCTGAAATAAATAAATAAATCTTTAAAAAAGATGTGAAAAGCCCAGAGTTAAACATTAACTTGGGTCACCAGCTAATGAGCCTGTTTGAGAAATGAGATATTTCTTCACTTTGTCTAACCTGATTGTACATTCATTAAAATAACCAAAGTCTCCAAGTTTTTGACTGTTCTTTTTATACGGAGGAGGTGTGTCTTAATGATGCTGTAGTGATACACAGTAAATCAGCTATGGCGTTAAATCCGGTATCGCTGAAAACCACAGTGGTAGGGAAGTCAAGCTAGGAGGGTGGCCCGTTTCCAGAAGGTATTCAATAAAGTAAATGAAGGAATCAGGCAAAACCCAGAGAAGCCATAATTCTTAAGCTGACAGGAGGCTGCAGGTCAAGCTGACACTGATAGGGCCTAGCCTTGTTTTACCTTTGCTCATGTGTTCAAGAAGCGCCACTTGCTGTTTTCTTCATTGACTCCAAGCTGCTGGTCCCACTGAACCTGGATTAAGTTACAACTGTTGGGTTTCTCTTGGAGACCTCTGAAAACTATGCCCCACAGCTTTTCATCGGTGTCTCAAATGGGACTGCCAATAGTGAAGATCTCTCCGGGAGAAATGTCATCAAAAACTGCAAGTTCTCAGTCACACCTTTTAATAAAAAAAAAAAAAAGTTCTCCCACCCCACCCCACCCCAGTTTCTGCTCTTAGCAGGGAACTCTTTAAACAAAACAAACAACTTCAAAAACCTCGCCAGGGTCCCTCTTACCCTTGTCAGACTGTGTTGCCCACTTTTGGCTACAAGATCTGGTTTTCTTCCCAGTCCCTGGTGGTCTTGGCAAAAGCTCACGTAGGTTCCCATGCCACACACCCATGGAGGAGATGGTAGGGCTTGGTGGTTACAGGGAATGAGCCAAAAAGTCTTGCATTTTCATCTCTGCCGAGCAGCTCAACTCTCTGACCCGGCAGATGAGTCACTTGGATACCATTGACTGAAAGGGAGAATTTGGGGGCAAATATAGGAACCTTCTCTGAAATCCAGATGCTGTTTATGAGCTGTGTTTTCCCAGATCAAATAAACAAGCACCGAGAGTAGTCATCCAGGCCCCACGGAAAAAATATTATGTGCCCCAGATGCTTTCATGGCTAGTGGGTGGTGGGTGGCTAAATTAGGCTCTTGTTTTGTCTAAAGGCATTTGAGTATATAAAAAAAATTACATAGCAAATATCTGGTGTCCCGACTCTCTCAAATTATGAAAACTACTAGTCTTATAATATGTTAGGGGCAAAGAATAAACATAAATTAAAATCCACTTTACCAATAAAATATGTTGCTTGCATATTATAGAAAAGAAAAAAGACATCAAGTCAAAACATTGTGATGTCCTAGACCATTACTCACAGTCATGTTATTCTGGGGTCACACTGCAATCATCATCAGCATTGCAATGGAAATCTGAAGACCCTCAAGTTTCTCAGAAGAAAAGCTGCACATGATTTGAGATTTCTTGTATGACATTCAATCTTGCTGACAAGAAAAAAAAATCCCATTAAATTACCATTTCTATCAAGAGGGTAGCAGACATTTAAACTCTTTATCGAGATTTGCTTTCTTATATTTACTTTTTAAAAAGGATTTATTTATTTATTTGAGAGAGAAATAGAGAAAGTGGGGTTAGAGGGTTGTGGAGGGAACACAAGGAGAGAGAAGAAGAATCTCCAGCAGATTCCTATTGAGCATGGAGCCCATCGCGGGGCTAGATCTCAAGACCCTGAGGTCATTACTTGAGCCAAAACCAACAGCCGGTTGCTTAACTGACTGAGCCGTCCAGGCACCCCCTTGAGGGTTGCTTTCTTTTAGACCATTCAGTGGGTTGGGCATTTACTTGCATCCAACTGTGAAGTTCCTGAATAGATGCTCTGGAAATCTCCAAAGAAAGCCAGATTCAGTCATCCCAGTCTTTCTTACTTTCCATTTCTGCCTCTTCATCCTCTCATCCAAACACCTGGGGAATGCTGGGATCACCTATATCTGACACCTCTTACCTTTTCACATCTTAGAAGAAACCTTCTCTGGTTGATAATCTTTGTGTTGTCTCTTGCCTACAAGGTAGGATGCTCTCTACTTTCTCTTCAGCTTTGAATGGTCTTCTCTGAAGGCCTTCAAACTTCAGCCGGTGTGCTATCATCTTGGCAATTATATTGATGGAAGAAGATTTGATGTAGATGTGGAATAAATAAAGGAGATTAAGAGGTAGATACATAGAATGATAATCTTGGGTGCATCAATACGTTTTGAGAGGTAACTTTTCCCTCTTGAGGGTCTATTTTTCTCACTGGAAAAATTATATATAATTATATAATATTATTATATTTATTTATTATATTATTAATATTATCATATTATATATAATATATTTATTATATATGATATATATAATATATCATATATTATGTATGTATGTATAAAGAGAGAGAGAGCATGCACACCAGATAGAGACAAAGACAGAGAAAAAGAGAGAGGGAGGGAGGGAGGGAGAGAGAGGAAGAGAGAAAGAGAGAGTGAGAGAGAGGGAGAAAGATAGGAGGGGAGAGAGAGATTTATCATGAGGAATTGGCTTACTTGATTGTGGAGGCTAAGAAGTTCCACAGTTTGCCATCTGCAAGGTGGTAACCCAGGAAAGCATGTGGTATATTTCACTCCCGGTCCGAGGGCCTGAGAACCAGGACAACAAATATCATAAATCTTAGTCTCAGGGTCAGAGAAGATGAGATGAGCTATGTTGGCTCAAGCAGTGAAGTAGGGTCAAAAAAGAAGATAACACCTCCTTCTTCCTACCTCCTTCTTCTACCTTTTATTCCATTCAAACCCTTCAGTGGGTTTGTTAAAACCAACACACATTGGGGAGGGCAATGTACCTGAGTCCACCAATTCAAATACTAATACCATCCAGAAACACCCTCCAAGACATCCAGAAATAATGTTTAATCAGGACCTATTGACAAGTCAAGTCGATACATAAAATTTACCATCACACCCAGCATATAATGATTTTATGATTTCTTTTCACATTTTCCAGGTACTTTATGCATAATTTAAAAAAGGCTCTCTCGAAACATTTCTCCTTCTCGACACTTAAATTCTCCATGGTGAGAATTTTAAGCCAGGTAGGAGCTAAGAGTAAACAATGGCAGAGATTTCTGGGCTGGTAGGACCATTTGATCCTCTGTAACCCATGTAATAAAGTAATAAGTAAACATTTATTAAGCACTTCATATGTGCAGCAGCTGTCCTTTGATTTTGAAGTATGTTAACTCATTTTTACCTTTACAATAACACTTCGAGATAAACGTAATTATCACCACTGACTGATCAGAAGCCTGAGGAATAGAGGTTGCATAAGTTACCCCAAGGTACGCAGCTGGCAATGGCAGAGCTGAGATATGAATCCAGGGAGTCTGGCCAGGAAGCCATACTCTTCAAAAACACAATGCTAACGAGGTCCTCGTACAGAGTGCGTACATTCCACTGGCTTCTCCTATGTAATATAACAAATCTCATTGTAAAACCAGCTCTTCAGCGATAGATTCTACAATGTTACCATTGGTCCTAAAATTCTAGTACAAACTACTATCTCCTTGATTTCTTTAATGTAAGCAAACAAATCACCTTCCAGTTTTCACCCATTCTCTGTGCATGGTTGATAGCTTAGCCATGAAAATTTACTCATATATCAAGGTCAAAGCCCCAGGCCCTACATTTAGTCTTTCCCTTCCTGTTTCCCATACTTGTAACAAATGCCAGGCTGAAAACGTTCCTTTTTCATACAGTCTTTTCTGATTAAAGTAGGGAGCTCTCAAATTCACTCACTTAACAAACAGTTGTCAAGGACTTATATTAAACCATACTATGCTAGCACATAGGAAAACCAAGTTAATAGGATATACAGTCTTGAACTCACTGAGTTTAAAGTCAAGACAGGCAAACTGCCCAAGAAGCAATTAATGACACTTGGTAACTAGCTCTCCATCTGTCAGAGATAAAATAAAATTAACTTGCATAAACTTTGCAGATCAAAATGTTTTTCAAAAAAACACAAATCAAATGTAAAAATTGTATTTCTCATTCCAGTCTTCTCTATTTCACAAATCTGTGGGGCTTTTTTTTCAAAAATTTTATTTAGTTATTTGAGAGAGAGAGGGGGAGAGAGCATGAGCAGGGAAAAGAGCAGAGGGAGAAGCAGACTGCCTGCTGAGCACGGAGCCTGATGTGGGACTTGCTCGCTGGGCCCTGAGATCATGACCTCAGCTGAAGGCAGACACTTAACCAACAGTCCAGGTGCCCCATACAATTTCAGGTTCTTTTATACAGAAATTCTAAAGATATGACATAAAATACATACCCATATATGCACATTTGTAGGCGCATGGACCATTATGTAAGGAAACATAACTGTTCTTTACTCATGTCCTGATCAATAGAAAAATGGCATGTCTACCCTTCCCCTGTCTCGAACGTTCTTCTGCACCACCTCCACTAAAATCTCTGGCACACCCGCATTGTACTACAGGCTAGGGATGCACTGTGTAATTTGTTCCGAGACTTCTGTAAACTTAGTTCAGAGATCTTTTATGTTGAAAATGATATCAAAGTATTTTATAAAATTTCCTGTAATTGCAAGATATTAGGAGGAAAAGGGAGTATTAGATGAACTCTAGAAAAATCTTTCTATTTTTCTAAAATTGGCCTTCAATTTCACAGATTCATACAGCAATGCCCCTCTAAGTCTTATCAAATAATTGATTCATGCAAAGCCCATTTTTAATTTTATGTATTTATTCATTCTAATTATTGATTTAAAAAATTGATTTGTGACATCTAAATAATCAGTAAAGAGTAATCTTCTATACTTGCTTTTAAATTAAACTTCATTATGGCTAAATGAGCACATAAACTCGGAGTTTTCCTTCAGTAGGTGGTCTTGTGCCAAAACCCTCATGTTCAAGTCATTCTCAACTTAGCAAACAAAGCCATTTTCCTGAATTTAGAAAGTAAAATCCACCATTATTTGCTGATAGTAAATGATACTCAATCTCTGTGTACATCACCTGTTTGCTATATCAGAAACTCCTTACAGACAGGATTTTTTGAAGATTTACTGTTTGAAGATTTACCAAAGGTAATTTTTATCTCTTTAAATCATCATCTAAATCATCTTTCATTTCTGGTAGCTCTTATGCTCTATCTTGGGGCAAAATGAAAAACTCAGGGGCGCCTGGGTGGCTCAGTGGGTTAAAGCCTCTGCCTTTGGCTCCGGTCATGATCTCAGGGTCCTGGGAACGAGCCCCGCATCGGGCTCTCTGCTCAGCGGGGAGCCTGCTTCCTTCTCTCTCTCTGCCTGCCTCTCTGCCTGCTTGTGATCTCTCTCTGTCAAGTAAATAAATAAAACTAAAAAAAAAAAAAGAAAAACTCACAAGCAGAAGTAGAAATACTAGTCATGTCCCAGGACTAAGAACAATTCAGTTCACCTGGCAGCATTAGAAAGTCTCTATTGCACAATTAAAGGGGGGAATTGCATTTATTCCTTTCCTACCAATTTTGTTTTACTATCAAATGACAGTAGGAGAAATAAAATAAAACAAAAATCTTGCATTTGAGTGTTGGCTCCACAGTTCATGATGTGTCCTCAGGAACCTCACTTCTGTGGGACCTCAGGTTCTGCCTTTAGGCAGAGCCTGATGTAAGAACCTTATGCAAGGCAAACCGGGTGGCTGTGATTTCAAGCACAGACTCCTCGAAGTTCTGCTCAAGCCTTATTAGGCTCTGATTCTGAGGGAGACACATGCAGTGCGGCCAGGTTAGAACTCATTTTCTGGGACACAGAATTTTGGGGCTTTATTAAGTCAGGTGGCCCAGCATCATGAACCCGGGTGCTGAGGTCACACAGACCTGGGTTTGAATCCACAAGCCAGAACTTACTGGAATTTAGTAAGCTAGTTGTCCTCAGGGAAGCAATGTACCTAGAATCTGTAACTGCATCTACAAAATGCAAATGAACCTCATGAAGTTGTCATGAGGATTACAAGACAAAGAAAATATCAAATGCCCTAGTTCTCACTAAATGGTTGTATACTGCGCCTCCTCTCTGCAAGTACATCCCTCAGCTAGGACATGGGCAATGCAGATGGCGCTTGGCAGGGCCATAGAGTCTCACGGGAAGCTCATAGTTCTCCTGTGCCCTAGATCACCTGAAGGTACCTGCCACCAGGAAAATTTATTTTCATGGACTCCAACAAATCAAAAGTAGGTTTCCCTAAAGTAGGATTAGATGAAAAAAAAAAAAAAATCTCAGACAAAGGGACCATAGTTGGCTATGCTAAGACCCATTTCTAGGCATTTCTGATGCCAGCCATAGCTGGCAAGACTTCTTTTCCAAGAGGGGAACTCCCTCTACCATGGCTTAGGGAGAAAGTCCAGACTTCACCCTCTCTCTTTCCAGAAAACAAGAAATCTCTCAGTTAGTATTTATGAGAAGATTGTCAACTTCACTCCAGCTGAAAGTCAAAAGAATGTCATCCTCTTCGCAGCCGAGTGGAGCCCACAGAATTTGCTGAAGGCGTGGAGGGGTTGTTTCTCCTCCATGCGCCTGTCTGTTTGTGTGTGGGGGCACAGACAGAAGTCGTATTGGAATAACAGCCTCAGAACTGGGATTCGCCTTGTGCTCTCGTACACTGTGTATGTTGTGCATCAAGGACTGGAAGTGGAGCCAGAAATAACTCCCTCTTGAGACACAGAGCAGGGCAATTCCTGCAGGCTTGGTCAAGGGGGTGGCCCCCCTTCATCTGTCCTGGAGGAGCCACTACTGACAGATTGCTGGGGTCCTTTTAGTTTAGACCTCCGTGTGGAGAACGGGTAAAGAGCCCTGGGGAGGGGAAAAGAAAACCTGCTGGAATGTGAGGAGGGGCGCCCTCCCTCGGTGGGTAGGACACCTGCTGCTACTTGGAGCCTTCGCCAGAAGCCCAGGACTGTCATGAGGGTGTTGGAGGGAGTCCACAGGTATACGTCAGATTCTGACTGGATCTGGCCACAATGGCAAATCTCGTGTGTGGTCCAAATGTATTCTTTCTGACTGATCCCTTGTACTTTTCCCCCAGTAGGACTATGGCTGAATAACTCGATTATCTGGAGTGGAGCTGAGGAGACATAATTGGGCCTGTCCTGAGAAAACTGTCGACAGCTTCCACTCCTAACTCTTGGGAAGAGGAAGACATCATGGAGAGAATAAGCCAAGGTGGAGACTTGTGGAGTCTCTGGACAAAACAGTTATAACCTCCTGGACCTGATTCTAACAGGTGGTTCTGAGGTAAGTGAGGTAGGTTCCATGTTCTATGTTCAGTTCTCCCTACTGTCTTCCAGTGGTTGTGGGGCTGGAGGACCATCTGTATCCCTCTTCTTCCACCTCACGACCTGCTGGATCTCTTTGCAAGGCCCAACTTAGCCTAAATACAAATGAACTTCCCTGTTGTCATCTTTAGTAATTCTATATTCTCACCAAACTTGAAAGTAGGGAGAATATTATTTGGGGGAAAGAAGTGATGAAAATCTATTTTATAAACAACAACAGCAACACTAATAATGATAACACTCCTCGGAGGAGCCAGATTCTCACTTCTCATCTCTATGCTACTGTAGCCCTGGTTTGGCTGCCTCCTTGGCTTGGCGAGCTTCATCCACTTCAGCTCCTGCTTCTCCTGTTGGCTGAGCTCCCACCCTCCACTTGGCTCCTGTAGCTCGATTCCTGGCTGGCTATGCTAATCCCACATAATATTTTACGCAAATTTATATGAACCCCGTTACAAAGCTTAGCAAAGAGGCACTGTTTCTTTTCCTTGATAAAATTAATCATTTATAACTTGGCTCGAAGAAACCAGTCCAACTTGTGGGTGCTTAGTTTTTGCTCAAAAGAAACATTCCCAGCCAGACTCCAAAAGAAAAAGATTTCCCAGTCCCTGTCCTGCCCTGGCCCCCCAAAGTGCCGTCTACATTGGAAATTCCCACCAGTCTCATTTAGAACCACGCTCACAAGTTGCCTGGGAATTTCTCCCAGAAAGCTTCTATCTACCCCACCCCTTGGGGTTTGATTTCCCACAGACCCCTGGGTGGTTTAGATTGTTGTCTGTATCAACAACATGATAAACTTATTGTGGCTGCCCAAGCTTCTCCAAAGAGTTGTGGGAATCATTTGTGAATTACTTCTTTGATTTTTCTTAAATGAAATTCTGTCTTTACTCATGTTAAGTGACTGTTCCCAGAGTGCAATTTCTGCAGTGACACTGACATTAAGGAGGAATATGGGCTCCCTGGTTTTAACAGGAACCGTGAAGGCACCAAACTCTGGATTTGCAATTAAGATGATGAAAGTTCAGCCAAAAATCACCTCGGTCATCCTCTGATGCCTCGTTAATAAAGAAGGTAGCTGCTAATTTTTCACCACTGCAGAGAAAATCTAATAACTGGGCCCATCCATACAGCCTTCACACATATTCAAGGAACACAGAATAGAATTTCTCTGCTCTTGCTTTCTTTAAGCAAAGATAAATAGTAGATTGTAGCATCTAGCACCTCAAACTTTTCAACAAGTAGGGAGGAATGGAAAGAGCATCTGTGGATCCAGTCACTTCTCTCAAGCAGTGTGGGTGGTGGTGGGCTTGTGTGTGTGTGTGTGTGTTTCTTGTCGGGTACTGGTGAAGGGTTAGTTGACTGTGCTTTTTGCTCCAGCTTTGAGCATATAATTCTGCCCTCCAGCTAAAGAACTGGTTCCCCTTTTTGCAAAGGGCATCATGATAAACATAGACTCAGGGAACTTTCCCAAGTGGCAGTTAATTGGGGTGAGCACCAAGGAGCACCACTTCCTGGGTGAATGACCAGAACCCCAATATATGACTTTAAAATAAAACGTCTAATGTTCAGATGTGTGGTCAGATTTGTCTAAGTCGCACAGCGACTTAGTAACTGAGATAGGACTAAGGTTTCATTCTTTAAATTCCTTTTTAAAAAGATTTTATTTATTTATTTGACATAGAAAGAGAGACAGCAGAGCAGGAACACACAAGCAGGGGGAGTGGAAGAGGGAGAATCAGGCTTCCCACTGATAGGGGAGCCCGATATGGGGCTTAATACCAGAACCCCAGGATCATGACCCGAGTGGAAGGCAGACGCTTAAGGACTGAGCCACCCAGGCACCTTAATTCTTTAAATTCCTAATCAGTGTTTTGTTCGTAATTTCACTTACTATCATTCTTTGTCTAAAGTATTTCAGGCAACATTCTGAATACTCGAGCTATATATTATAATCCTTCCTAGAAGAGTTTTATACCATAGGACGCACAATATATTCATGTTATTTACTAAATAGGAAGGGAATAAATCTGTCTAAATTGGCATCTGCCAAACAGCCTGGTTTTAATTAATGTATATGAAACAGTTATCTACTTTACATGAGACAAGGTAAACACACACACTCGAACCCCGAACAGAACTCGGGAGTCAGAATCTCAAAAAAGGGCAGGGCCCCTGTGGCCAGGCTCTACGCAGAGGAGGCAGAGCAAAGGTAGACTTCCCTTAAAATAAACTTGAGAAGATCACGACTTTGATCTTTTTAAATAAGGTTTTCATTTTAAAGAGCTTAGATTTAGGGAAAGGTGGCCAAGAGAGTAGATTTCCCATATACGTGGCATCCAGGGTGCCCTGTGGTTAATATCTCACACTAATGTGCTATGTTTGTCACAACTAATAAACCATGTTGATCTATTATTAGGCTAAATTATTTTTGACTAAAGTCCAGACGTTATTCAGATTTCTTTTGTTTTTACTTATGGCTCTTTTCTCTACTCCACAGTCCCATCTTGATAACATATTACCTTTACTGGTCCTATCTCCTTAGGATCCCTTACACTGTGACATCTTCTCAGACTTGCCTAATTTTCGATGATTTGGACAGTTTTGAGGTGTACTGGTAAGGTGTCTGGTAGAATGTCCTTCAGTTTGGGGTATCCGATGTTTATCTCATGATTAGAGTGGGTTGTAAGTTTAGTGGAGGAAGGTGACAGTGTGAGTGCCATTCCCATCACTATCAAGCATACATATTATCAGCATGACTTAGTACTGCTGATGTTGACCTTGATCATCTGGCTGGGGTCTGTCTGATTTCTTCTACTGTAAAGTTACTCTTTTGACCCCTTTTTTGGTATACTCTTGGGAAGATGTCACTATCCATAGACCACACTTAAGAGTTGGAGTGTATTAAGTGTACAGATTATTTAAATTTCCCTTTCCTTTAAAAAATTATACTAGATAGGTAATCACAAGAAATAATAACAGCAACAGTAGAACATAAAAAAAGATGAAAGGTGAAGAGGTCTCAGAAAATAACCTCGTTCTGTTTTCCTGATTTAATGAGGACTGTATTGAATAATTTGCAGAGTACACACTCACATGGGGTCAGGTTAATTCATCAACCTTCATTATTCACTCAACATATGCTTTTTGGGTGCCTCTTTTTTGTTAAACTCTGGGTTCCATCATGTGAATTTAAAAGCACACTGCACGGTGGGCAAGAAAGTTGTCCCCACGCTCACTCGTGTACAGATAAGAAAGCCAGGGAATATTTTTCCTGGGGGTTATTGATTGAGCTGTAAAGAACAGCCAGGTTTCTTAACAACAACAGCAATGCTTCACTATACCCAACAGTGTGGTCTACCTCCTAACACCACTAAGCAGAGCAGAACAGGGTGTTTTTATTAAATATTTCCAAGGGTAATCCTTATTTGCTGAGCCATACCTGCCACTGAGAACTCAAGGATTCAGCTTAAAGTTTTATTTGGCTCCTCCTAGGATTCCATCTCCTCCAGCCACAACCTCCTCCTCGCCCTTACCCCCACCTCTGCAAACTATTACGCTGGCTATGTCTAGGTTCCTGCTACTGAAAGTAAGTACTGTGTGGACTATTTGAGTGGCTGCTGTTTAAACATGTTATCAATGTGTTTGCCTGGAATCTGTTGTTATAGGACTTTGGTGCTCTTATAAAAGTTCAATTTATTCTGGCACTTTCCAAAGTGGTCCAGTAGTCTTTTAGGAATAAATGAACATCGACTAGGCACATAGATAGCATTGTATTAGACATCCCAGAAAATGCCTTCAAACCCAAAGGAAGAGATTACGACACAATGGTGGGACCGGAAGGTTTATGATCTAAAAATTGCCAAAGAGTCAGAAAATTTCATGAATTGGAAATGTAGTTCTCACAACAGAGAGAAAGAGCTGTTGAACAGGCATGAGGCTTGAAGGTAACACTGAAGTGAACTGAAGAGGTTGGGCTGGAATCAGCTGGAAAGGGTTAAACTGGAAAAGAATGAATCCTTGAAGATTAAATCTAACTTTTTTATCCATAGGTATGATAATCATTATTGACCTCAATTTTTCCCCCTTCTCTTTCCTGAGGCTTCTCTGGAATTTTCCTTTATAGTAAACTACCATAAGGTATTTGACACCAAGAATACTAGTGGTCTCATGCTCCTCTTGGGACCGGATTAAGGCAAACTGGAAATCTATATTCTTTCTTTAGAGTTTTAGAAGCAGAAACTACTATTACCCAAATCAGATTTAACATACATTTATTTCTGATACAGCACATGTTCAGATTTTAGAGAGCAGTCTTAAAGAATCTCATTATTTTCTTTGGCCCTCCCAATCTTCTTGTTTTGGCACCTTTTGTCACATTGGACCCCCTAAGCTAGTTCACTGAGTATGCAATTATCCACTGTGAAAACATTTCCATTATTCTGTAATCATTCTTTTTTTTTTTTCCTTTTATTTCTGGATGTTGCACTCATTGACCTAAAAAATGACTAGTTTCAGATTGAGAAAGGGAAATCTATCAAGTTTTTGGAATTTTTGTCCCATGTGCTATATAACAGGAAGGGAACAGAGCAACATAAGCACACTTCAGAGTAGGAAACACTGCTGAACCGGCCCCCCACCACATGGCATTTGCATGGTATGAATGGGATCATTTATAGGATTTGGCAGTCAAACTGGAAGTCCTAATGTCACTATGACTCAGGTCTAGGGAGAGAGAAAAGAGATTTCTGCAAAAAAAAAAAAAAAAAAAAAAAAAAAAGACAGTGAAACCAAGCAGTATCTGTCCTCTCTCTTTTCACCACAAATCAGTTTTCCCCCTTTGGTACCATGTAGTCATTGTCTAACCAATGCACGTTAATATCAGACTCACATTTTGGCAAAATAACCAAGGGGATTTTCCTTTTGTTTTCAGAGTAAGAATATGTTAGGAAAGCCAAGAAATTCCAAAAGAAATACTGCTCTCTTTCCTTCTGACTGTCAACAAAGAAAAGCGCAAGTCACAGCTTAGGGCTTCCTGATCTACCAGCCACGCAATTTTAGAGAGATGCAGTATGATTTTCAGGGACGTTCAAACCTCAATCTATTAGCATTATAGGGAGTTCTTTAAAAATCAACCCTTTTTGTCATCTGGACTCTATATTTATTCTAAGAAAATTATCTTTACATTAAAAGAACTTTAAAAATCAAAAAGATAAAAACCTATATTTCAAACATAGACAATATGTACATAATGAACTTATAAATATGGTCTGCCCAAATGACAAAGATCATCATGATATAAAGGTTTTCAAGCTCCTAAATATTATAATGTTTTTTCATAAGATAGATTTATGTAATTTCTCCCATCTTCCCTGCTCTTCTCTAGAGGGGATGTATAGGGCATATATAGAGGCAAATATAGATAAGGAAAGGACTCATTACTAATGTACTATAAATGTTAAAAGATTGTGTTTATTTATTTAAATCTTTATTTATTTGAGAGAGAGAATGAGAGCATGAGTAGGGGGAATGAGGGGAAGAGCAGAGGGAAGGAGAGGGAGAGACAGACGTCCTGCTAAGACTCCCAGGACCCTTAGATCATGACCTGAGCTGAAGGTGGACACCTAACCAACCGAGCCACCCAGATGCTCCAAGATTGTGCGTATGTTTTTTTAAATTACTTCAAAAGATATCATCATTTACTATAATTCTTAGAAAGGTTGATTTAAAAGGTTTTACCTCGGCTAGGTCTACACTTGAGGGAAATGCATTTCTGGTTCTAGGATGGAGGAAAGAAAGTAGAAATGATAACAAATGCAAACTATATGTATCACCTATCTATCTTTTAGATTATTGTTCTGCTCAAGTACACATAATAGTTTACTCTTGGCAACAGCATAAAAATCTCAGTATCAGTTCCTGGTTCTTCTTAATCTGGCCCCTTTATATCAAACCCATTTCATTTGTTTTCTGGTTGGTACATATATTTATTCTTCTAGACTGATATTTCAACTGTCTTTGCATAAACTACCCCATTCCTTTACCACTGGGCTTCACTCATGTTATTCACACTATTGCTGGAACACCCCTCCTTCAGCCTTCTAATTTAATATTTAATATTCAGCCCAAGGGCTTTCTTGAAAACCTCTTTACTTCTTAGACTACTTGGATTGCTTGTTTTTATTAAACTTTTAAAAATCCACGGGGCACCTGAGTGGCTCAGTTTGTTAAGCATCTGTCTTTGGCTCAAATCATGATCCCTGGGTCTTGGGACCTAGTCCTGCATCATATTCCCTCCTAGGTGGAGAGCCTGCTTCTCCCTTTCCCTCTGCCCCTCTCCCCAACCCCTGCACGTGTGCTATCTCAAATAAGTAAATAGAATCTTACAAAAAATCTAGACTGTATAATTTCCAAGTGAGTTTGTTACTTTGATTTCTAGGCTATATTATTACATTCTGCAAAGAAGGATATATATCTTAAATTTCTACTATACTTAACATGAATCTTGGCACTTCTGGGCTTAAATTTGATGTTGTGTAAAATACTGGAAGGTGACTTATTTGGTTTTGCCTATTTGATAAATATTCACACAAAATCTTTCAATTATTTCAAACATCTGCATGAAATGATTTTGTTGCATCACAACAGAAGGAATAAAATAAAGTAGTTAGAATGGGGTGCGCATTAGTGAATGTGAGTGAGGAAGGGATATGGAGCATGGGGTACACTTCATCTTATTTATTCTTCTCTCTGAATTTGATTTTATAGCCACCGCTTTAAAGGTGAAGAGACTAATGCTCAGAGAGATTGTATAACTTGCTCAAGTTTGTAAGGTAAATATGTAACAGAAGCAAAATTTGGATCTTTGTCTTTTGACTCAATCTTAAGGTGCTTTCTACTATATTGATGATCAACTTTCTCAACAAGGTGTCATAAAATTGAATATTAAGTGACTATGAGTTAATTATTTCATTTAAAAATGAAATAAATCAGAATAAAATCGATGGTATTGATTTCAGTCCATATTAAACTTGAGGACATGCTCAGACATCATAGAAGGAGAGTCAGAGAAAGCCTCATTTAGGAATAGGAGCTGGATCTGGGGTTTGCAAATGTAAAGGAGGGAGGTGGTGCAAGAATAATAATGGAGGCAGGGATAAGTCGGGTATATTCAAAGACCAGAAAGCTTATTTAGAGCAGGAAATGTATTTCAAGATGAAGAGTATAGTTTGAGGTTGGTGTATCAGTCAGTTTGCTGCAATATTGCTGTGTAGCAAACAAGCCCCATATCTTAGTGGCCGATACCAACAAATACTTATTTCTTGCTCATGAGTCCACAGGTTAGGTATGCCTCTGCTGGGTTTGGCTAAGATTTCCTGGGCTCACCTGAATTTAGCTCTAGTCTATAAGCCATACTTATTCATCCTAGGACTCAGGCTGCAGGATCTCTGCAATTTGGGACATGCCCTCTAATGGAAGATGTCAGAAGCTTAGCAGGGCTCAAAGAATCTTGGCATGCCTTTTGAATCTTTGGCTCAGAACTAACGACTTGTCTCTTTCATTCACTCCATTTGGCAAAACCAACATATTCATGCCCAGTATCAGTAGGGTGAGGAAGTACACCCTATTCAGAGGGAAGTGATGGCAAGAATGGAGAGGGAAGGAGGAACCATGAACAAATCAAACCGTCAAGCCAGACTGGATAAATCATAAACAGGGCACTAGGCAGGTGATGGATAGTCATAAAATTAGAAAGGGGATCACAGGTAGGGATCCATGCATTCTTTTTTGCTAGGAAATGGCAGAAAGAAATCTATGTTTCAGGAAGTTCAGAATTATAATAGACTATAAGGTGTAATAGAGATAGAAAAGAATTACTTACCATAGAGAATAGTACATGCTATGGTAACAGAGGTGAAAGCCTCCAAACCATGAGAATTATATAAGGAATATATTTTCTGTATTTCCATCCATCCTTGTGGTGAAAAAGTGGGGAGACTTGCTAATGCCAGTTGGATTTCAAAGTTAGATTGCCATTTTTCTTTTGTGTACTCTCAAATTACATCAGGCAAAATAAGGTATTTTCTTTGAGCTTTAAGGGGATTCTAGTGTGAAAATTCTGACATATGCCATGGCACAGATGAAACTTGAGGACATTATACTAAGTGAAATAAGCCAGTCACAAAAAGACAAATACTATGTGATTCCATGTATATAAGGCATTTAAAGTAGTCCAGATCATAGAAGGGTGATTGCCAAGAGCTTGGGGGGTTATTTTTTAAGGTTATAGATTTTCAAATTTACAAGATTGAAGGACTTAATGAGGATGGATGGTGATGATTGTTGTATAACATTATGGTTTTATTTAATATCACTGAACTGTGCCCCTAAAATGGTGAAGAGGTAGGAGTGTCTGGGTAGCTCAGTCCATTGAGTGTTGGACCCTTGATTTTGGCTCAGATCATGATCTCAGAATGATGAAATCAATCCTTACTTAAGATTATCTCTCTCTCTCTGCCCCTCCCCCACCATTTTTTTTTTTTTTAATGTGAAGAGGTAAACTTTCTGTTACATGCATTTTACTGCAAGAAAAAAAAATATTTTTTAAAGGAATCTAGTGTGATTGGATGCAAGGTTCTTAGAACCATGGTTGTTTTGGTATCCATAGGGAACATGTAATTACTACGACCACTGGGTCAGATTGGGTTGAAGAAAGATCTTCAAGAACACCAGACTCTTCAAAGTCCTGATAGTCACCACTACCAAGACCCAGTAATATGGGATGAAAAATCCCCTTGAGGATTCAGGGGTCAGGAGGTTTTTCTGACTTTATTAACCGTGAAAGCTGAAGGAGTTGTTCAGGACCTTACCCAAATCAGGAGTCACTTTAAGCAATGAGACAGAACATACAGGGTACCATGAAACCTGTGAAAGGTTTTTCTTTGACCCCAATTCTCTACTCTAAACATTATTAAACCTTATTCAGATATTATCCACACAGGTTTTATCCCTCTGCTGAAAGATTTCTCTCATCTCAAGTCTGAGTGGTTCTAGACTTTTCACTATGCCTTTATTCTTATGGATGGAGAACAGAGACAGCTGATGACTTCCTCAAAGCACTGGTAGGAGTTTAGTATGTTCTGAGCTCCTGATTATGTCTCCTTTGAAGGTAATGAAGGGTCATGGTAATAGTGACTCATGAATCTGCTACTTCCTTGAGACAGGTTTTGTGGGACTTATACTCTCTCTTCTTTAATAGCAACATCAAAAGAATGGGAGAAGTATTATAGCTTTTATTTGTTACAATATCTGGAATTTTATTTCTGGGAAAACAGCACACAAATGTTACTGTACCTTGCTTGCTGTGTTACAATGGGTGGATCCACACAAGAGAATTCATTTGAAAATTCCATAGAACAATGAGCCAAATCAATAATCCAATATTCTCCATAGGCCAATGCCACCTACTGCCCAGTTTTGGTTGTTACATAATAAATATTTTAAAAGAAGCACAATATAGTGTATATAAACATATATACTTATACATATACATATTTTAGTAAATAAAAATATAAATGTACATATATGCCTTTGTACAATTTCTAATTATCTTTCCTTGGGAGAGCTGTTCTTTACCCTAATGCTATGGCCTATTTAACTTTGGGGGTAAAAATATCTCCTTTGTAATATAAAATTGAAGGGCTAATGCTCGGTGTTGCATGGCCGTAAAGTTTTTGCCTTCTAGACTTAACATTTTCTGGGTAAGAGCATTGCCTTTGCCATCTGTTATCTGTGTGGCCTCTTTGTTATGTGTCTTTTCGGACTGTTGTGGGAATTAAATGAAATTATTTTTCTTTTCTTTTTTTTAATTTTTAAAAAAGATTTTATTTATTTATTTGACAGAGAGAGACACACACACAATGAGAGAGGGAACACAAGTGGCGGGGAGTGGGAGAGGGAGAATCAGGTTTCCCATGGAGCAGAGAGCCTGATGCGGGGCTCCATCCCAGGACGCCAGGATCATGACCTGAGCCAAAGGTAGACACTTAATGACTGAGCCACCCAGGCGCCCCCAAATTATTTCTTTAACAAATAGCAGTAGTGCTGACTCTAAGCCAGACATTGATCTGAGCACTTTACAAATATTAACTCGGTGCTCACAACAAATTTATAAAACAGGCGCTTTTACTTTGATCTTGTAGGTGAGGAAGTAGATGTACCAAAAGGCTGACTGACTTGCAGAGGTCAGGTGGGGGCTAAGTGGCGGAACTGGAATTCTCACCAGGGAAATCCAGCTTCACAGCTTGAGGTGAGTGCATGCTATGGTGTGTGGGGTTGGCCATTATCATAAATATCAATGAACATTTTTAAATTTATTTTTTTATTTTTTTATTTTTTATTTTTTTTTAAATTTTTTATAAACATATATTTTTATCCCCAGGGGTACAGGTCTGTGAATCACCAGGTTTACACACTTCACAGCACTCACCAAATCACATGCCCTCCCCAATGTCCATAATCCCAACCCCTTCTCCCAAACCCCCTCCCCCCGGCAACCCTCAGTTTGTTTTGTGAGATTAAGAGTCACTTATGGTTTGTCTCCCTCCCAATCCCATCTTGTTTCATTTATTCTTCTTCTACCCACTTAAGCCTCCATGTTGTATCACCACTTCCTCATATCAGGGAGATCATATGATAGTTGTCTTTCTCTGCTTGACTTATTTCGCTAAGCATGATACGCTCTAGTTCCATCCATGTTGTTGCAAATGGCAAGATTTCATTTCTTTTGATGGCTGCATAGTATTCCATTGTGTATATATACCACATCTTCTTGATCCATTCATCTGTTGATGGACATCTAGGTTCTTTCCATAGTTTGGCTATTGTGGACATTGCTGCTATAAACATTCGGGTGCACGTGCCCCTTTGGATCACTACATTTGTATCTTTAGGGTAAATACCCAATAGTGCAATTGCTGGGTCATAGGGCAGTTCTATTTTCAACATTTTGAGGAACCTCCATGCTGTTTTCCAGAGTGGCTGCACCAGCTTGCATTCCCACCAACAGTGTAGGAGGGTTCCCCTCAATGAACATTTTTAAAAATATCCTCACTTGGGCCAAATACTAATTTCTACTATAAATGGCTTCCTAATTTTTTTTTTTTTTAATCATGATAGTCTGTGAAATTGAAAATTCAGGAATTACTCAACTGTATATCTTTTCTGAATCTCTAAATTTCCTCCTCCCTGAAGTGAAACTAGTGCTTTCTGGCTTCTGTACTGCACTGGATTTCTGTGAAGATTAAGTGAGATAACTAAGAGAACATATCTGGAGAAGTCATGACTGTGTGGTTCGACCCCAAGAAAGACTTTCCTTTCTGTATGATGTAGAGAGCTACTGTGAAGGGCAGTGCTTCAGGTGAAGAGAGGCACATTCCCCTCCCCGCCCCATGCCCACTCACACACCTCCACACTCACAGAAAGACCAAAACCCTTTCAGTGTGTTCGTTTAATGACAGCCGGGTTTCGGGCTCTTTCATAAAATACAACACAGGTCTGAAAATCTTTGGGCATCAGAAGGTCCATGACTGCTGCTTTCTTCATTGGGGGTTAATAAGTGGCATGAGAACTAAGGAATCTCAAGTCACTGTGTGCGGGACAGTCAAACTGCGGTGAGCAGAGTATCCAGACTGCAGATATTTGCACAATGTTCCTAGTACAAACACCCAAGGTACCAATGCTTTCATGGAAATTCTGGCTGTGCAACTGTATTAGCATTGGCTCAGGCGTGAAGCTATTTTCAGAAGCCTTCACAAACTTACAGGAAGTACCTTCCCTTTCTATTTACATTTGGCATTGTTATTTTTAAACATGGCACATGCAGGAAAACTCATTTCCTTTGCCTCTAGGAATGCTCATGTTTTTAAAAATCACACACGTATGAAAAATAGTAAAAACATATAGCATTTTAGTTGAGCTCATCTTAAAAACAAAAACAAAAACCCTGGAACACCCAGCTCTCACCTGATGGAGAGGCTAGAACTGACGGCTCTTTCTAGCAAAGCTTCCCAGCTCTCCCATCTTGGTAGAGTAGACGGACCCTCCCTGGGCTCCAGGGTGAGCTGTGGCAAAATCAATAAACACATAAATAAAGTAAAGTAAAGGCCAGAGGCTCCGTGGAGAGTTGGGACTCCCTGTCTTTTTTCTGAGTAATGAATGTGGCAACCACAGAAACCAGGAAAGGACTATGATTCTCAGATCTGCAGCCAACTTCCAAGTAGGTCAGTGCGCTATTACAGGGACTTGGTGGCAGTGGGGGTGGGGGCACCAAGGAATAACTAAGAAGAGGGGATTGAGGCAGACCAGCAAGGAGCTTGGAAAGGAGGATGTGTTAGGGATTGCCGTGACTTCATCTTCCCTCCCTCCTGAAATGTCTGTGCGTTAAATGTTGATGCCCCAGGATCTGTTGTGCAACATGCCTGGATTTCTCAGCCCATCTCTTGGAAAGTAAGATGACTTGTGTCCAAAGAGGCCCACCTGATGAGGCCGTGTCTGTCTCAAGACTGCTTCACTGTCCTGGGTGGTCCCAGGCTCTTGAAAGGGAACATCTTTCTCTTGAGAAATACCTATGAAGTCAATAGAACACAAGCTGGCTCTCCAACTGGCCTCCCCGTTCCGTCCCAGATCCTTCATGTTTTCTTAAATATGGGGGGGGGGATTTCGTGTGTCAGTCCCTTGTGTGCCTCTTCTTGAATGCCAGCAAAGAAAGATGGCAAGAAGGAAATAAGAGAGACTAGAGGGGCTCAGAGAGTATTTGCAGATCCAGACATGAGCAAAACAACTGAGATCATCTTAGCAACTGGGACCAGTCCCCTCACAAACCAATAGTCAATCTTTAAAGTCATGGGAGGTCATAAAGGTAGAAATGTGGCCCTTTGTTCCATGCAACATGAGTGCTATTCCACAATACTATTTTTTTTTTCTTTCTGTGTATACAGTGAAAACTATCTTTGGAACACTAATATGGACCTTAATGTGTATGGAAATGACCTTTCCATTAATGTATTCTTAAGAGTCAAGAAGAATAAAAAGAGAAGATCTGTTTTTTCTCACATTTGTTAAAAAGGGCTCTTGTTCATTTCTATACAGAATGCATGATTGTCTACTCAATGGGTCACTCAACCCACTCTCTGTATGTGCAAAACACTTTGTGATTCAAAGAAGCTTCCAGTAATTCTCCAAAGATAAAACAATGTATTTAAGCTATAATGTAGTTCTGTTTACCTCTTTGGGAGTAACCAGGACTGGCCAGGCCTGTGCTCTGCTCTGGAGGCTTGTGGGGGAGCCTGGAGAAAGAAGGAACCTCTGCTTTGCTGTACAAGTCATGAAAATATTTATCACTTACTCATCTAATTAGAGGAGCCCTGGGAGCTTAAGGCATAAAGAAAAGAGATGGAAAAGAAAAGACACTTTTAACAACTTCCAAGTTATGAGATTAGAGTAGACAGATGAATATTGGAAACTAAAGAGGAAGAAATGAAATGAAAACCAATCACAATACAGTGATTCATCTGGCTTTGATTTATTTTTTCCATTTAAAAATATCGGGGGGTACAAATGAATTTCAATCCTTGTCCCATTAAAAAACGTGACTTTGTTTTGGCAACTGGTCCCATTTTCTAAGACACTGATTTTCTCACTACAGAAAAAGTGAAATCTACTTTTTAAAAAATAAAGGTATTTTTATGCTATATTGAGGTCAGTGTTCTCCTCTACTCTTGAGAGGGTGGCTAAAAAGGGAGCCTATACTTCTTTTTTAAGAAGCAACTGTAAGTTCACATCAAAAAGCTTCCCAACTTCAGGGCTAACAGTGAAGTAAGTTATTTTACAGAGGAGAGAAGTAAGTGTTTGCACCAGTCGTAAAGAAGAAATGCTCTTACAGGAAGCCCAGTGTGCTGCGTTGGGATGGATAGTAAGATTTTATTGTGTGAAAGATGAATGATGTCTGCTTAGGGCCTGAGAGTGATGGGGAAGAACAAACACTGTCTCTGTGCTATCTTAGCACTAAATAGACACCTGCGAAAGGTGCTACTTGCATAAATATTCCATCTGCTGATTGCTGAGAATGGGAAATCACCTTAGGAAGTAGAAAGAGACTGAATGGGGGCACCTGGGTGGCTCAGTCAGTTGAGCATTCAACTCTTGATTCTGGCTCAGGTTGTAATCTCAGGGTCCTGAGATTAAGCTCTGTATTGGGCTCCACGCTCAACACTGAGTCTGCTTGTCCCTCTCCCTCTGCTCTTCCTCTCTCTGCAAAATAAATCAGTAAAATCTTAAAAAAAATAAATAAAGTGATTGAATTGATCCTTTTATCTCACAAATACTGAAGTTGCAAGGAAACAACAGGACTTGGTTGATGCGCTGGAGATCCTTTCTCTGATGGTGGAAGTGTGTCTGTGGAGGGAGCAAGAATTAGAGGGGTAAAGGCAATTGATGCTCAATTATGGGGGGCAAAGATGCAAAAATACCATGCTTTAAGCTTCACCCCTTTGTCCTCATCATCTCTTAGATCTGAAATGACCCAGAAATCTGCTTCACAGGATACAGCAGCAGAGGAAGACGTTACTTTCTCTCTAAAGAAGTAGTTGATAGAGAAATCCACTGGGGGTACAAGGTAAAAATTAAAATATCAGGATGCGTCTTGGTTTGGAAGCCCAGCTCTTC
Organism: Mustela lutreola; assembly: GCF_030435805.1. Taxonomy (NCBI): domain Eukaryota; kingdom Metazoa; phylum Chordata; class Mammalia; order Carnivora; family Mustelidae; genus Mustela; species Mustela lutreola. Next base: position 85,270,948 of record NC_081297.1, on the reverse strand, counting down.
ATCAGGAGCAAAGGCAAAGTTTTTCTTAGCTCAGGCCAAGTTTAGGAGACAAGTGGGATAAGGTGAAATATTCTGAATATTACTTAATGAGAAGAAGTAGATCGTAGTGGTTAGGATTACACGTTCTGCTTTTTTTAAAGCAATAATGTACATCTACAAAAGTCCTATAGCAAACATTTTACTTAAAGGAAAAATACTGAACAGTTATTCACAATATTGGAAATAAGACAAAGTACTACTTCTTTTCGATATTGTACTAAAAATTTCAGCCAGTACAATAAGACAATTAGGCTAGTACAATTAGGCTAGAAGTGGATAAACAAGAAACAGTAAGAAAATTCTATGTTTTTACAAATTAAGAAACATATGCTTATAAATTATCCACAAGTCAAAGAAGAATTTACAGCAGAAATTTGAAAATATTTTATGCCAAATGATAATAAAAATATAACATTCAAATCTTGTAGGTTAAGTAGTGATTACAAGGGAATTTATAGCCATTAAGTTTCAAGAAAGAAGACTGAAAAACAATAAACCCACCTCAAAAAGAAGGAACGAAATATAATGATATAGAAGGAAGAAAATCGTAAAGCAAAAAAAAAAAAAAAAAAAAAAAAAGAAAGAAAAGAAAAGAAAAGAAAAAAAACAGCAAGAACTAATGAATAAATAAAATGTAAGAAAAAGCATTTTTACATGTAAAAATGTAAATATAAAAAAATGTAAGAAAAAGCAGAGGTTGGTTCTTTAAAAAAAACACAATACCATTGACAAATCTGAATGGGGATTAAGAGGACAAAGAGTAAGGAGGGTGGAGAGAAGAAAGAGAGAGATAAAATTACTAATATCAGGAATGAATGGTCACTAAAGTAGATCCTGTGGACATTATAAAGACAGCAATAAGATTTTACTATGAACTTTATGCCAATGAATTTTGAAAAGGTAGATAAAATGGACAAATTCTTAGCAAAACTCTATTTATTTATTTATTTATATTTATTTTTGCTTTTTAAAAATTATGTTATGTTAGTCACCATACAGTACATCATTAGTTTTTGATGTAGTGTTCCATGAGTCATTATTTGTGTATAACATGCAGTGCCCATTACAACATGTGCCCTCTTTAATACCCATCACCAGGCTACCCCATCTGCCAACCCACCTCCCCTCTGAAACCCTCAGACTGTTTCCTGGAGTCCATAGTCTCTTATGGTTCATCTCCCCCTCTGATTTCCCCCCACTTCAGTCTCAATTTTAAAAAATAAGGGGGAAAAAAAACCCCAAATGGCCATATAACTATTAAGCTGAGAGCATATTAAAAACCTTCTCAAAAAGGAATTATCAGGATCACTCAGATGGCCTCACTATGAATTCTACCGAATATTTAAGAAGAACCAAAGTCCAAAAAACCCCCACAAAAACTGTGAGTACTAAAATATGGAAAGGATAATTCATCATAACCTTGTTGGATTTATTTAGGAATGTAAGATTATTTAACATTGATAATAGAAAATATATTTTAACTCATTAAGAGAACAAAAGAGAGAAACCATACAATCTTCTCAAAGTTCAGAAAATATGCTTAGTGTAGCTTAACAGCAAGTTAAAATTTTCTCAGGAAATAGAAGAATCGATGAGAAAAGTTTAATCTGATAAAGGGAAGCTATAGAAATGATATAGCTAGCACATACTTAAAGGTGAAAGGTTGAAAGCCTGGCCTCAAGACTGGGAATGAAACACAGATATCCATTAGCATACCTGTATTCAGCATTATACTGAATAAGCTCCCAGATAGTTCAGTGAGCAAGAGCAGAGTATGAAAATGTATACAAATAAGAAAATAAGAAATAGAATTATTCAGAGCTGACATAATTGTGTACATAAAAAATCCATCACCATCCATAGAGAAACCATATCTGAGTCAATTTAGCAAAGTTGCTGGATACAAGATCAATTTGCAAAAATCAGTTGGACTTCAACATACAAACAACAAATTGAAAACAAACATGGGAAATTTGCACTGAAACTGGAAGCACTATTGAGAGAAATCAGAGAAGGGCAAGATAAATGGGGGGATAAATGAGGTTAATGAGTTGCAAGATTCAATGTTTTAGAGATGTTAACATTCCTATATTAATCCGCAGATCTAACACAATTTGAAATGGACAGCTTATTTTGCTATGAAAATTGATAAAATTATTTTAAAGATTTATTTATTTATTTTTGAGGGGGGAAAGGGCAGAAGGAGAAAATCTTCAAGCAACCCTCAAGTGAGCTTGCCGAGTGCAAAGTCTGACTCAGGTCTTGACCTCATGACCCACAAGATCATGACCTGACCCAAACAAGAGTCAGATGCTCAACCAACTGAGCTACCCAGGTGCTCCAATAAAATTATTTTTAAATGACTATACAAATGCAAAGAACCAAGAATAGTAGCTGTCATCTTGAAGAAGGAAAAGAACAAGTGTGGATGGCTAAACTTTATACATAATAATAAGTAATACAGCATGGAATTAACGTAAAGATAAATATACCGACCAGTGGAATAGATTAGAGACCAGAAAACAGACCCATACATAAGATCAGTGGCAAAGATGACAATGTAGCACGATTGGGAAAGGAATTTTTTTAAAAAGATTTTGTTTATTTATTTGACACAGAGAGAGAGAGATCACAAGCAGGCATAGAGGCAGGTGGAGGGGGGCAGGCTCCCTGCCAAGCAGAGAGCCTGATGTGGGGTTCTATCCCAGGACCCTGAGACCATGACCTGAACCGAAGGCAGAAGCTTAACCCACTGAGCCAGCCAGGCTCCCCATGGGAAAGGAATTTTTTAAAATGAATGATACTTTGCAAAATGGACACACATACAATGTGTATTTTAATCTCTACCTAATATCAAAACGTAAGTCTTTTCCACACGGATTCCAGACCTAAATATAAAAAGTGAAGCAGCAAGGCTCTTAGTAGAAAAATATTAAAAGGACTCCAAAAGTGCTAACCATCAAGAAAAAAGTGATAAATGAATTATTATTTTAAAATTAAAAACTTATTCAGCAAAAGATATCCTCAAAAGAGTAAAAAGGCAACCTATGGTGTGGGCAAAGATAATTGCAATACCTCTATCTGACAAAGAACTCATACACACATGACAGATATTTTCCAAAAATATGTCAATGTGTAAAAACTTTACCAGTCAGTAAGACAGTCAGACCAATTTAAAAAAATGGGCAAAAGCTTGAAAGGGCACTTGGCAAAAGAGGGTATCTAACTGGCCACATTTCTTAGTTATAATATAAACATTAATTAGCAGCAGCATGGCTAAAATTAAAAAGATGGAAGATATCAAGTGTTGGCAAGAATGTGGAGCAATTCAAATTTTTGTACACTGCAGAGAGAAATTTTAATAGGCGCATCATCTGGGATACGTCTTGTTGCACGTGCTGAAGTTGAATGTACACATCATTATGACCCAGCAATTCTACCCTTAGGCGCGTACTCAAGTGAAAGGCACATACACCTAAAACTAAAATGTATTAGAATGATTATAGCTACTCTATTAGTGATAGCCCTTACCTGGAAACTACACAAATGTCCAACAATAAAAGAGTGAATAATGAAATTGTGGTATATCTACACAATGGAACACTCTATAGCAATGAGAAAGAAAAATCTAGACATTTTCACAATATGGATTTATCTCACAAAAATCATGGTGAGCAAAAGGAACCAGACACAAACACTACTACATTATTCCATCTATATTAGTTCTATTTATGTAAAGTTCAGAAATAGGCAACATTAACCAATGTAGTTTAAAGTAAAAAACTTGGTTACCTTTGGGGATGGGGCAGATAGTAATGCGGAGGGAGCAAGTCAGGGCCTTGTGGAACGCTAATAATGTTCACTTCCTGGATTTGGACGGCAGGTACATGGATGTGTTCACCTGTAAATTGTCACTGAACTGTACACTTACAGTTTCTGTACTTTTCTGTATGTGTAGTATACCTCATAAAATTAGTGCGTTATTTATATTTATTCTAAACCCAATGATTTTTTTTTTTCTACTAGTGTTTTTGGCTAAGCTAATTCAAGTACAAGTTGACTGATTTATGCATTGATTTACAAAACCTTTTTGCCACACCTTTAACAATGAAACCTGTTTCTTTTTTTCTGCCAAAGCAGGATTTTCCATTACTGCCTGCTGCTATTGCATTAGAGAGTTGCCATTTCAAACACTCCTGGAAGGTTCCATTTCTTCTTGGAGTCTATTTAAATTACACATTCAGAACCTTTTAATTACCAGAAAGTCTCACGTGCCCTTTATAGGCATTTGTCAGTTCTAACTTACCATCTTTAAATGGAGGAAAAGTTGTGTCTTAAAGTTTATTTTGGTAGGAAAGTGGGCATAGGGTATTAGGATAAGGAGCTTTTGCCCTCATTCGTATGTGTGGTATTCCCTAAAGAACTGTTTCATGGAATCGTGCATTCTAAGTGAAATCAGGAGAGATGAGAGAATAGGCAGGGGAAAATGGAGATCAGTTCTCTGAGCCACCTCTGCATGTGTAACCAAAGCTACATAATGAAGAATTGATACCCTCTAGAGGTTGAATCTTATGAAACAAGCAGAGTTTACTGAACACACTGGGAAGCTTCTCCTTCTGACCTTCCAAATGCTGTGACATCAAGGCCATTCCCATCCAGGAGGCAGTCTTGGCCGAGAAAGGTCAAGTGTTGCTAGCTGAAAACCACAATCTTGGTGAAGCATTTCCTGATTTCTCTGTGCATAATTAATGTCTTCCTCTACTCTAATTCAATAGACTTTGTTCATATTCAATTTCATCTTTATATTCAACCAAATGATATTGACTCCCCCCGCCAAACAAAATGGCCTCATTTTCCCTTTTCATAAAAACTGGGGTGTGTCAAGGATTGTAATAACATTATACTATTATATTTTGTTTGATGTTGCCCAAATTTTCCTTCACCAGCATGTTGCTTCAATTTCCTCCTTGCATTGCTAATAAAGGATTTCTTGGCTCAGATATTTGTAAACTTATGTTCACAGCAGCATTATTCACAATATCTGCAAGATAGGAGCTATCCGAGTGTCTATTGTAAGATGAATAGAAGAACAAAATGTGGTTAACACATATAATGGGATCTCATTCAGCCTTAAAGAGAAGGAAATTCTGACAAATGCTACAAGACAGATGAACCTTGAAGATATCACGTGAAGTGAAGTAAGCCAGTCACAGAAGAATAAATATGGTATGACTCCATTTATATGAGGTTTCTAGAGTAATCAAATTCATAGAAACAGAAAGTAGAATGATGGTTGCCAGGGGGTGAGGGGAGGAAGTAATGGGGAGTTCTTGTTTATTGGGCACAGGGTTGCAGCTGGAAAAGATGGACAAGTTCTGGAGATAGTGGTGTTGGTTACACAACAAGTGAATGTCCTTTATACCATGGAATTGTATACCCCAAAATAGTTGAAAGGGTACATTTTACACAATATTTTTAATATGCAGAAATTTTAAGAAAAGAGTCCTTTGTCCTTTTCCCCCAGCAACTCCTGGTTTGTTGGTTGGTTTGTTTTTGTCATTTTCCATTCTGCCTGTCCCATGTTTCTGTTCCATATACTAACACACATGTCCTGTATTTGATTTCAGACAACATTTAGTATATTCTCCCACAGAATGAGAAGCGCATTACCTTAGGAATCTGGAAAGGCATTTTCTTTTGTTTAGAGGCAATGCCTCGGAGCAGAGAAGTTTAATTTTGATTTAGCCCCATGAAGAAACTATTTTGCCCTGATGAGTCTTTGGACAATAGAACAGAATGTACCAGAACAAAGAAATGGTGACACTAATATTATAGTTGGGGGTCCTAGACAGCCACCCAGATCCCTGCTTTGAAGCCTAGAGCAAATACCTCTTTAGAAATTAAAGGATGCCTCATTTCCAGAATATATTTGAACATATAAAGATAAGGTTGGCTCATGGAAAAGCTTCTTGATTAAAAAAAAAAAAAAACTAAATTCCAGTTGAAAGGAAAAAAGACAATTTATATGATATTTTCTAAATGGTCTTCTGTTTTCTACTAAAAATAGCACCATCCGGCTGCTCATTTTGTCTGTTTCTTTCCTCCTCTCACTTTCTCCTTTTTACTTACTTACTTACTTACTCCTTTCCTTAGAATGTACAGAATAAAATCCAAATTCATTGTCACAAAATACAGGGTTCCTCCCGATTCAGCCTTGGACTGTTGTTCTTATTCTCTCTCTCTCCAGCCTGGCCCTTCCCATCCTAGATTCTCTCCTGTCATAGCACACCACCCGTCTCTCAGAATGGGCCATGATGCATACATCGTGTTGTCCTTCCTTTACTGCTGTATCCTCTGCTCAGAGGACATTCCCACCCTTCTCCACGTGACAGCTTCTTATTCACCTTTGGAACAGCTCAATCATTACCTTCTCCGTAAAGCCTGATGTATTTCCTTTGCTCCTCTGCCTAGCCTGCTTCTTGTAATGTTGTCTAATGTATGTTTCAGCTCTTATTTAATTTTTAAGATTTTATTTATTTGTTTGAGAGAGAGAGAGAAGGAGAACACAAGCAGGGTGAGGGACAGAGGGAGAAGCAGTCTCTCTGCTGAGCAGGTTGCCCAATGCAGGGCTCAGTCCCGGGACTCCGGGACCATGACCTGAGCTGGGGGCACACGTTTACCCAACTGAGCCACCCAGGTGCCCCTGTTTCAGCTTTCAGACTAGAGGATTCTCCAGAGTGGGGTCATCATTGTATCACAGCACCTGACACAGTCCCTTGGAATCAACTCTCAGATACTTGTTTGGATAAATGAATGAATAATGAGTGGAGGAATAGGTGAAAATCAAGACATAACCATTCATTGTTATGGATTTCACAGAGAGAACACAGAGGCTTGTATGTCCAGTGGCAGGCATGAAGGTAAAGTTTCTTTCTAACAGAGAAGACAGAGTTTTACAGTTACTGGTTGAACGTCAACTTCACCCACAACTAAAAACCACTTGCTCTGCTTTGTATCTGCATACTAACATAACACTCAGGAGTGCTGTGAAAATCAATTTTCATCAGTTAACTGTTTCAAAGTTCGGAGGTAATAAATTGTCTTTATGCTATAAATTTAAAATAATGTTATCCTCTAGCATTTTTTTTTTTGAAATAGAAAAAAATCTTTTTCTTCATTGAAAATGTGTGGTAGAAAAGTAAGTAGAATTGTTTCCACTTACAATGCTTTCAAGTTATACCCCTGGAGTCATTTGGCCTGAGCTATAAAGGTGTAAAGAAACTGAGTTTTATGCACATGCACGCTCACACACAGTCCACTCTCTTATGTAAACCAGGCAGTGACAAGTTACTTGGATGGCTAAATCGAAACTGGTCCACCAAACAAAATTGTGCACTGTGTTGGAGAGCATTAGTGCTGCCGGGTTTTAAGGTTTGCCTTGGCTGGGATTCATTGTAACACCACCCACCTCTCTCCAGTTGCAGTATTCTAACCAGGTCACCTAGATGCTGTGAAACAGATGTTCATTGAAGGGAAAGGGAAGTAGGTGGTGTCCATTGAAAAGTGATAGCCATGGCAGAGGGGAAAATATAGTTTTACCTACAACACAGGCTGAATATTATGGAAAATTATTGGTGGGGGAGACATTCCTAGCTCTCCAGGAATCTGCAGCATTTAGTAAGTGCTTGAGGGTACTGAGAGGCAGGAAAGCAAGGGAGGGAGGCCCTGGGGCTCTGGGGTCAGACTGGCTTTGACTCCCAGCTCTGCACCTCCTAGCCATGTGCCCTTGGACAAATTACTTAATCTTCATCTTCAGCTTCTCATCTATAAAACTGAATAAGAATACCCACTTCCTATGGTTCTTGAGAAGATTACACGTGTTGATCATGTAAAGCACTTCAAATGGTGCACAGTGTTGTTGACTATTATGACAAAGATTATCTTTATGCCGAGGCAACTCCATTGTTGATTTGGGTTGGCAACCCACTCAACCTAAAGTTCTAAAAGGGAGGAACAGTGATCAGAGCTTCACCAAAGGGCTAGGAAACGGTCTGTTCTCAGTGCTAGGAAGATTTGCACTTACAAAAGTCAGGAGGGAAGATGGCAAAGCTACCAACTGCAGAGCCTTGAACTTCTCTTGACATTCCAGCAGCCCCACTTTGCAGAAGTTCATGGCAGGCTGCTGATGGTTGCAGCCCTCTGCCCAGGAGCTTAGCAGGTACCTAATTAGCCATTTGGTAGACCTATGACTTGGTAAGACTTCACATCAGCCTTGAAGCCCCAGAGTCCTTTGTCAAATCTTCCTCCCCTGCACCTTCATGACCTTTCCAAGCTTTCACTCATCTCTTTCCTCCTGAAGAATGTCTATCAGTGAGGGTCTTCTTTCCTGATCGAGTCATCAGTCCGTTTTGTGATCCAGGTTGTGTGGGTATGACATGTACGTACACCTTCTGATGTCAGGGTGTTAGTAAACTGAGGCACTGGTTGGGAGATGTAGGAATTAGGAATATAGATTCCAAAGCTTCTCTGCTTACAAACTTATTTACTTATTTTTTTAATGTATTTTCATTAATTTGAACAAAGCTACATGACAGAACATAGCTTCGGCTTTGTCCACCACCAAAAGGTAGCAAGAGAAGCTGTTGAGTGTTTCAGTCTTTGTCTCTGACCAGCTGTTTTGCATTTATGTATATTCTTGCATATTTTAGGAACAATATCACTCTGCTGTAGCCAATAAAAGCAAAAGCAATGAGAGTTTCAAAGTGCTAGGTAGAAGAGGAATTTGAGTTTGATATAAAAAGAAGTGGTCTCTGCTTCTGGGTACGATGGGGTAACTGGTGCCAAACTAATTACCCTCGGCAAACAGCCACAGAATAGGCACCTCCTCAGAATGAGGCAACTGTGTCCAGCCCTTGGACAGCAGGCAGTGCTAGACAGCAGTCCTTAAGAGAAGGGAAATCCATGGGGTGAGAACCCTGATTGCTCTAGTCCTGTGCCTATGCATAATTTCCAGAGGGCAACGTAGGGATCCAGAACCCAAGTAGACATAGGGGTTCCTCTGGGCTGAGGAGGCAGGATCAGAATCTGGAGGATGTCGTGGAATCTGAGGGGTAAGGCACCAACAAGGGAGACCTCAGGAGTCATGTGAGCTTCCCACTGGGTCTTTGGTGGAGGGAGAGCCTGAACAACTATAGAGTAAACATCTTGGTATCTTGTGTCCTTTCCAATTCATTGTCTTACTAATTTCTCTGCAAATCTAGGAAATTGTTTATCTGGAATATTCTCATATATCGCAGATTATTCTTCTCAAGTGCACTAATCTGATGATTGCTTATAATAGCATGTTGTGTTCTCGTTTTGTTGAATATGTATCTAGGTCTCACACCCTTTTTGTTGATTGCTTATTTTTTAAAACCTAATGTTCTATCCAGATCTGCTCTTTGCTCAAGAAGAACATGGGAAGGGGCAGGAAAGGTGATTCGAATCGGCAGTAGAGTCTCATCTCAGAACACTTTCTCAGCATATCTGCTGTCTTTCCATGGGGAATGACTGCGTTCATCTTCCAGGAATTCCTTCCACATGTCCCTTCTTATGCTGTGGAGTGGGCAGATCTCTCAGCAGGAGGCCTGAAAGCTTAGTTCTGCCCAGTCCTTCGGTTTCTGTTTGGTGACTTAGTGTTTATTTTTGCTATGGTAGCAGATAGAACTCTAGCTGGTTATAACTTTCCTTCTCTCTTTACTTGGTTTGGGGTGAGAAGTCTAATCAAGAAAAATCAAAGATGGTGCAACTCTGTCATATCTCACTCAGGTCTCTTTCTAACACTCCGTGTTTGGGAGTCAAACCTCCATAGAGCGCTTTCAGACTTTTTCTCTGGCCCACTCCAAATCCTGGTTTCTGTCACAAAAGACAAATTCAACACAAAGTGACATGTAGGATTTCATGCAGGATCTCACTTGTTCTGCCTCCCTTTGGTCCTAATTTTCACAGATTTTACAAATTTTGGAAAATCCGTAGTTTGTGGTTGTGGTCATATCCCACTTGTACTGAAGGAGTAAACTTTTTAATTTGTTTCTCATTCTTCTAATGATATGTATTGTTTAGCTGATATGTACTGTTTAGAATTGAAAAATTGGAAAAGTTTTTAGTATGCTACTTAAAATTATGAAGTTAAATGGTAATAGAACTGCTTATCAAGAGAATCGAAGAAATACAAATAAAAGTAAAAACTATTAAGTGTCTACAATTTAAATAGGGAGAAGGAGAAATGGTAAGAAGGAAACTCTATCGTAAAATAATAATATAGAATATAAAATAAAATCACATATAGTGAAGTTGCCAAATATATCTACTATAGTAAATATAAACCGGATAAGCTTTAAAAACAAAGACTCTTAGCTTTTATTAAAAACCAAAACCCAGGGACGCCTGGGTGGCTCAGTTGGTTAAGCAGCTGCCTTCGGCTCAGGTCATGATCCCAGCGTCCTGGGATCGAGTCCCACATTGGGCTCCTTGTTCAGCAGGGAGCCTGCTTCTCCCTCTGCCTCGGCCTGCCATTCTGTCTGCCTGTGCTCGCTCTCTCCCCCTCTCTCTCTCTGATAAATAAATAAAATCTTTAAAAAAAAAACCCAAATATAGACTATTGAAATAGTAAAAAATTAAAAAATATTCGAACAGTGTAATTTATGACAAGTAAATAGTATCATGTCGTTACTATCGAATATATATATGTTCATAAGAATTCATACATATGTGTGCACACATACAACTTATAGTCTACAAATAGGTTGCAAAACAGTATTAAATGACCTTTACTTAAGTAAAAGACTTGAGTATGTGTATTCTAAATATACAAAAAAAAAATCTGAAAAGATTTATAATACCTTTTGAGGAGTAAAATTTGTTAGGCTATAAAAGGAAAAGGGGATTTTATTTCTCACTTTTTATGATTCTCAACTGTTCGTCACGAACCTATTTGGCTTTTATAGTAAAAACTTTTTAAATAACTATCACATATATTCAAAAAATGAATTGTCAAATATTTTGCATACAAAACTGAATCCTTAGTCTATGCCCCAAATCGTTTCCTTTCTCCTGGATTACTTAAAAGGGCAATGTTAAAGTTTTCTATGACTCAGTCACAACCTGCCACAACTGTAAAAGTGGAGAATTTGAAAGAAAGTAGATTCTGTTAGAACCTTGACGACGGAGGTATACGGTCTAACTGGAAAAATGACAAATGAGCCTCAAAGGACAGCAGGTGCCAAATACTGGTGTATTAAGGCATTAGACATTGTGAATAAAGCAACTGAAATTTTGTTTTTGTTTTTGTTTTGTTTTTAGAGAGAGAAGGAGTGCATGCAGGGGCGGGTTGGGGAAGGGCAGAGGAAGAGGGAAAGAGAGAACCTCAAGCAGGCTCCGTACTCAGCGCAGAGCCCCACAATCAGCTCAGTCTCACAACACTGAGATCACGACCTGAGCTGAAATCAAGAATCAGATGCTTAACCGACTGTGCACCTGCATGCCCTCCCACTGAAGTGCTTTAAGCAAGTAGCGTAACACCATCAAAATTGCATTTTCAAGAAATGGCTGGTTGAAGGTTGGAGAAAGAAGTTGGAGGAGGCCAAGAATGGAAACAGGACTCATGATTTAAGGCTGATCATCTTAAATCTTCTGCTAGCTCAAATACTAGGTTGTGAAATTTGACTTACGAGTCTCACAACTGGAGGACAAAATACCAGCTTTTTTTTTTTTTTTTAAACTCATGAAATTTAATTACATGTTTGCAGCCCTCTCTGGACTACCTCATTTTTTTCTTCTTCCAGCTGGCAGTTAAGACCTTGGATTCAACCCAACCATGTGACAGTTTTAGTCAGCAGCTATATTTGCGTCTTGTAAATCCCAGCGACTAAAAGGAAAAGAGAGGAAGAGGTCTTCAGGCATAATCTTTTGAAGTCAGCCTGGATCCAGACTGAGGTCAGTTACCTTGGTCTGAAGAGCAGAACAGATTGTCCTTTCAACGGGCAGACAGGTACTAAAGGAAAGAATCCCAAAAAGTTGAACTATGAATGCTTACTCCTTTTCTCTAGGGGTGGGGCCATAAATGAAAGGTCAGAGGGGACAGAATTGTTCCTTGCATACTTTTCTTCGTTCCCTGAGAATGTGATGAATAGGGAAGAAGTGTGACCCTGGAACCAAGGGGCCAGGCACAGTGAACTTCAATCACGTTTGAGACTGTAATGTCCGTCAGACTCCTGGGAGCAGAATGGATCATCTCAGTGTCAACTGAGTACAGAGGGCTGTTTCTTCAGCATGCTGTAAGAGCTCCCATGAGGGAGTGAGAGGGTGCTTTACCAGAATGGGGGCTCACATATATATGAAGCCAACATTTGACTTTTTGAAAAGAAGTTAAAAGTATTTAGTTATTTCACTCTTAGAAGAATAAGTTAATGACTTAAGGAATGCATTTACAAGGTTCCTGGTTAGAGTTTGAGGTCTGCATTTAGAAAAGGCTTCCAGCCATGTTCTGTGGATTTCTCTTTCCCTATTTCCTCCTCTTCCTTTCCCTTCCTTTCCTTTCCTTCCTTCCCTTCCTCGCTGTCTACAAGTTTATAAAGAATACTAACTTCCAAGCTTTGGGCTATGTGTCATTCCACTGACAGGTTCAAAGGAAGTACACACAGTAACTATGGAAAATCCTACGTCAGAGCCACTATTCAACAACATCAAGGAGAAATTAGTGGGCATCTTATGAAGGAAGATGACCAGAACATTGATAGTTTTCATCTTACAAACTACGTTAGAGTGTTTCTTCCTATTTCTAACTGTCCAACCCTTCTCTTTACTTTCTTCTAGTGCTCTGAACTATGATGGTGCAATTGGAGAATTTCTGGTTCTGCTAATATTGTGGATTGGATAAATTGAATAGTAACTTGCTACAAACACCCCCAAAATACTGGGATAAGGTACAGTACTCATTGTTTTTTTTTTTTTTTTTTTTAAGATTTTATTTATTTGTCAGAGAGAGTGAGCACAGGCAGACAGAGTGGCAGGCAGAGGCAGAGGGAGAAGCAGGCTCCCCGCCGAGCAGGGAGCCTGGCATGGGACCCGATCCCAGGACGCTGGGTTCATGACCTGAGCCGAAGGCAGCCGCTTAACCAACTGAGCCACCCAGGCATCCCAGTACTCATTGTTTTAAGCACATAGTTATATTAGTAAGAAGAAAAGAAAATCTATATATAAAAAAAGCAATCTGAAAATCAGGATAGTGATCTCATTACCTGAAATAGAGTTTTCTAACTAAGGCGATGAGTGGAGTATTTGTGGGGTGTTCTTAATCTTATTAATCCACAAGCATGGGTCTCACTCCCCACGAGAACAGAAATTGATGACCTTGAGGCTGCATGAGGCAGAGAAATGGAACTGGAAAGTAACACAAATCATGGTTCTGGAAGCAGAAATTAGAAAAAAATATTCTTTCACTGGCAGAAGTTGTTGACAGGGAAATTTTAATTCCCTTCAGGATTCTTGGGTAAAAATAAACACATAATAAAAAGACTTGAGAAACTAGGAATAAAGTGATCAGTCCTAACCTGATAAAGGGAATCTAAAAACAAACCTAGAACGAACACCAAACTTAATGCTGAACTTTTTTTAAAAAGATTTCATTCAGTTATTTATTTATTTATTTTAGAAAGAGACAGAGAAAGAGCGTGCATGAGAGTGGGGAGGGGCAGAAGGAGACGGAGAGAGTGAATCACAGGCAGACTCCCTGCTGAGCACAGAGCCCAATGTGGGGCTTGATCTTATAATCCTGAGATCATGACTTGAGCCAAAATCAAGAGTCAGATGTTTAACCTACTGAACCACTCAGGCACCCCAATGGCGAAATTTTTTAAATCTTCACTTTAGGAGAAGAATATGAGCTTTCACCACTTATTGTCATTATGCATCATCACAGTGAGGAGGGAAAAAAAAAGGTATGGGAATTGGAAGTGAGGAAGCAACATATTGTTTTTTTACATTCTGTCATCTCCTTCTTAGAAAACATCAAAGAACCTACTGACAAATCACTAGAGGGGCTAGGGGAGTTTTGTAAGGTAGAAGAAACAATAAATAAGACAAAAAGTCAAAAGAAAAATGGACAGAGGATTTGACCAGATGCTTTATTAGAAGAGGAAAAACAAGTGGCCATCAAATATACTGAAGGATGCTCAGCTTTATTAGGTATCAGAGTTCAGATTAAGACCATGCTGAATTATGATTTCACACCCACTGGGCTGGCCAGAAGCAGAAATTCTGGTAAACTAAAAAAGTCTCCCAAGTAGATTTCTGAAGCTCCTTCTTTTCTCACAGTTCCTTCCTCCCTACAACTCTGCCCCAGAACGCCAACCAACTCTCTTTCTCTGACCAATCTGTGCTTCCTTAGTTCAGTGAAATAACCAAACACTGCTCTCGCTGATCCTCCCCGCTGTATAACAAGGAACGTGCTTCCAAGCAGAGAATAGGTCCTCTTGGTCTTTTTCTTTCCCTCAGGCATCACAATCTGGGTCACCTGCCGTCCAATGCCTGAACACAGTTGTTTCACTTATTTTGTTCAGTTTTTCATTTGCTTGTAGTGGGAAAGCAAAGGTGGTCCTTCTTACTCTTGCCATGACTGGAAACAAAATTTCCCTGTATCTATGCATAACAGAATTCGAGAGAAGGGAACAGCGCAGAAAAAGGACTCTAGCAATCTGCACAGAGGTAACCTTGTGTCTTTCCTGACACGAGAATAAGCATGCTTAGGGTAAAACTCTACGTGTTTGGGGAAAAAAAATGACCAGGGATCTGTGGGCTTCATGCTTCCAAGAACTCGTACAGGGCATGAAGTTCCAGGCAGTCAGAGTTACAAGTCCACACTGATCACCTAGGGCATTTATTAGAGACCCTATATGAGTCAAACCTCATGAATAAGATTAACTCATCCCTTGAGATTGTGCCATTTGAGACAACATGGCTGCACCTAGAGGGTATTATGCTGAGTAAAGTAAGTCAGGCTAAGAGAGAAAAGTACCATACAGTTTCACTTGTAAGTGGAATCTAAAAACAACAACAACAACAACAACAAAAATGAGTAAACAAAAAGGAGAATTAGATCTATAAATACAGAGAACTAACTGATGGTTGCCAGAAGGGGAGTGGGATGACTTATGGAATAAGTAAGTCACAAGAATAAGAGACACAACGTAAGAAATAAAGTCAATGATATCGTAATACTGATGTGTCAGGACAGAAGCCAGCTATACTTGTGATGAGCATAGGATAATGTATAAATGGTCAGATCACTGTGTACACCTGAAACTAATGTAATATTGTGTGTCAAATATATTAAAAAGAAAGAAAGACAAAGAAAGAAGGTAAAAGAGCTAAGTCATACCTCCAGTAAATGTTACTCTGGACCTTCCCTGACAAAGCTTAAATAAAACTCAAAAAGATCAATGTAACTTGCAATAATTTTACTACCTTTAAAAACAAAGCCCAACAGTCTGTAGAGGAAGTCAACAAAATCCAGACTTAAAAAAACATATCATTTACAATGTCTAGAATCAAGTGAAAAATTATTAGACCTTTAAAGCAGGAAAATGCAACCTATAATTAGGAGAAATATCACTGAATAGAGAAAGACCAAAATGATGGAAAAAGATGGAAATGATGGGATTAGCAGACAAGGATGTTAAAACTACCGTACAGTATATAAAGGAAAATGTGAACTCAATGAGAGCAATAGAGATAGAAAAAAGAACCAAATGAAAACACAGACAGGAAAAAAAAAAATCTAAAATGAGAATCTCACTGAATTAGACTAATGGCAGATTACACTGTGCAGAAGACATAATAATAGAAAGTAACCTCAATTAAGTGTACAACGAATAATTTTAGTATATCTCATCTATGTGTATATTAATAATATATTTTATAGTAACAATTTTAAGACCAAATTCAGCAATATAAGTACCTATACAGATCTACATATATATATATATATATATATATATATATATATACATGTATATATATAGTAATAGTGTTTGTCCTGAGACTACAAAGTTGGTTTAACATTTGATAGCCAACCAATGAACTTTACCAAATTAATAAAAGAAATAATACAAGTTCTAATGCCATTTAAATAGATACAAAAAACTAATTAAAAAATTAACCCTCAATCTTGATAAAGCTTTCAGCAAAATAACAATAGATCCGTTTCTCAACTTGTTGAATGGAATCTATGAAGATCATAAACTGATTTCATACTTAATGATAAGTAACGAAATATTTCCCTCCAAGTTCAGAAACAAGCCAAGCATATTCACTCCCAACACTACCATGCAATGTTGTATTGAAGGTTCTAGCCAATGCAATAAGGGGGAAAGGGAAAGAACTAAAAAGGTATATTGATTAGAAAGGAGGTAAATAAATAAACATGTTTTTATTTGCAGCTGGCATAATCTTCTGTGGAAAAAAAAAATGTAAGGGTCTTAAAAAAAAACTACTCAATGGGGCACCTGGGTGGCTCAGTGGGGTAAAGCCTCTGCCTTTAGCTCAGGTCATGATCCCAGGATCCTGGGATCGAGCCCCGCGTCTGGGCTCTCTGCTCAGCAGGGAGCCTGCTTCCCCCCGCCCCCTGTCTGCCTCTCTACCTACTTGTGATCTCTGTCTGTCAAAGAAATAAACAAAATCTTAAAAAAAAAAAAAAAACCTATTCAAACTAAAAATAAATTCAATTGAGTTAAAAGTAACAAAGTTAAAATACAAAGTTTGATTGCATTTCATTGTGTTAACAATTAACAACTAGAGCTTGAAATTGGAAAAATCAATATAATTTATATTATTAAAATATGAACTAGGAAACCTAACAAGTATATGCAAGAAAATTAACAAAATATATCCAATTTTAAAAGAAAGCAGCAGAAAAATCTTGGTGAAATTGGGGCATGCAAAATTTTAAAGCAGAGCACAAAAAGTACAAAGTGTAAAGAAAAAATTTTAACATGGACGTCATCAAAATTCCAAAATTTTGTACTTTGAAGACACCCTTAAAAATAAAAAAGCAGGGGCCCCTGCGTGGCTCAGTGGGTTAAGCCTCTGCCTTCGGCTTCGGTCATGATCTTGGGGTCCTGGGATCAAGCCCCGCATAGGGCTCTCTGCTCAGCAGGGAACCTGCTTCCTCCCCGCCCCCGCCGCCTGCCTCTCTGCCTACTTGTGATCTCTCTCTCTGTCAAATAAATAAATAAAATCTTAAAAAAAAATTAAAAAAGCAAGTTGAAGAACTAAACATTCTCTTTCTTCCACTATAGATTAAAGGAATTGTATCTAGAATTTGTAAAGAATCTTACAATTCCTTAATAAGAAGACAAACAACCTGTTTTTAAAAAAATATTTTATTTATTTATTTGACAGACAGATCACAAGCAGGCAGAGGAGTAGGCAGAGAGAGGGGGAAGCAGGCTCCCTGCTAAGCAGAGAGCTTGATTCGGGGCTCGATCCCAGGACCCTGGAATCATGACCTGAGCTGAAGGCAGAGGCTTTAACCCACTGAGCCACCCAGGTAACCCAAAAATCCCATTTTTTAAAAATAATTTAAACAGATACATCAGAGAATAATTACACGAACACTCAATAAGCTCATGAAATGATACTCAATGTAAATATTCATCAAGAAAATGTAAATTAAATCTACCATGAGATACTACTGCATACCTGTGAGAATGGTAAGATTAAAAAGACAGACCATACCAAATTTTGGTAAGAATTTGGAGAAACTGAACCCCTTATTAATTTCTGGTGGAAATATAAAATGGTACAACCACTGTGGAAATAATTTGGCAATGTCTTATAAAGTTAAATAACATTTTCCATATGACCCAATCATTACAAAATTTTTTTTAAGATTTTATTTGTCAAAGTGAGAGAGCACAATAGAGAGTGAGCGCACAAGCGGGGGTGGGGGGAGGCAGGCAGAGGGAGAAGTAGGCTCCCTGCTAAGCGAGGAGCCAGATGCTGATGCCAAACTCCACTCCATGACCCTTAAATCATGACCTGAGCCGCAGGCAGACAATTGACTGAGCCACCCACATGTCCCTGACCATCATTTTAATCCATATTCACTCAAGAAAAATGAACAGATGTCCACAGAAAGGCTGTTTGTAAATATTCAAAGACTGGCTTTATTCATAATGGCCCAACCTGGAAATAATCGAAATATCCTTCAACACGTAAGTGGCTAAACAAATTGTAGTATAATTACACAGTAGAATACAACACAGCAATATGAAGGAATGAAATATTCATACACCCAACACGATGAACCATAAAAACATTATAATGAGTAAAAGAAGACAACAGAATAAATACTATAGGTTTCCATTTATAGGAAACTCTAGGAAAGCTAAACCTAATGTATTGTGATAGAAAGATCATTTGTTGCCTGGAGTCAGGGATGGGCAGGCACTTTACCGGGAAGGAGCCACTGGGGAATCTTTTGAAGGTGATGATAATATTTTATAAATGATTTTTCTGGTGGTTATAAGTACATATGCTTTTGTCTCACTGGACTGTACACTTAATAGGAGTACAACTTATTATTTATAAACTATGTCTCAATAAAACTTGACTTTAAAAGTCTTGATAGGGGCACCTGGGTGGCTCAGTGGGTTAAAGCCTTTGCCTTCAGCTCAGGTCATGATCCTGGGCTCAGGTCCTGGGATCGGGGCCCGCATCGGGCTCTCTGCTAGGTGGGAAGCCTGTTCCCCTCCCCCCACCGCCTGCCTCTCTGCCTACATGTGATCTGTCTGTCAAATAAGTAAATAAAATCTTTAAAAAAAAGTCTTGATAAAAGCAAGTACAAGGCCAATCTTATAATTTTGATTTTAATTTCTCTGATGTTGAATATACTTTATATACATGGTGGTCATTTGTGTGTCTTCCTGGAGAAATGTCTAGTCCTGTGCTCATTTTTAAAATCAGGTTATGAGATAACATCCCCCAACTGTAGAATGGCTATTATCCAAAACAAAACAAAAACAACAACAACAAAAAAAACACAAAAGATAACAAGTGTTGGCAAGAATGTGGAGAAATTGGAGCCCTTTTATACTGTTGGTGAGAATGTAAAATGGCTCAGCCCCTGTGGAGAATAGTAATGCAAGTTCCTCAGAAAAATTAAAATAAAACTACATCTAATCCAGCAATTCCATTGCTGTGTATGCATCCCAGAGAACTGGAGTGGGATCTCAAAGAGATATCTGCACCCCCATGTTCATTGCAGCATTATTTACAACAGCCAAGATATGGAGATAACCAAAATGTGCATTTACAGACGAATGGCTAAAGAAAATGTAGTCAATATGTAGAATGGAATATTGGCCTTAAAAAAGAAGTAAATCCTACCATTTGTGGCAACACAAATGAAACTGGAAGACTTCATGCTGAGTGAAATAAGCCAATCTCAGAAGGCCAAATATTTTATGATTCTACTTATATGAGGGGTCTAAAATAGTCAAAAGTAGAGAATAGAACATGGTTGCCAGGGATTGCCAGAGGGAGAGGAAATGGGGAATTGTAAAAATGAAAGGATTTAATTGAAGCAATTATAACATTGCCTGGCACATAGCAAATACTCCATAGATGTTAGCTTTTAGCATTAATATTGTCTTGGCTCTCCAACAAAGAATGTTGATAAGGGATTACTTTAAGATGTGAATATCATCTATTCATCATTCTTGTGAAACTCAACTTCAAAGTGCACACACACACACACACAAACTCAGAGACACCCACGTGCAAGCCAGGAAGAGGTGACAATTATGACAGTGCAGTTGTGAGACTCTAGTAAAGGTCTTGTTCATAGAAATGAAGAGATAAGTTCCAATTTGGGAGGGATTATTAGCCAAGGAAAATGTCAGGACTTGTCAATGAAGCAGAATTACTTTAAGTCACAAGCATTTGGAAGAGAATGTTATGTGTATTGTTTAAATGTGTAACAATTCCTGAATTATAATTCCAGTGAGTCACTGTGCACTGACCCCACCAGGGAGTGGAGGGTGTGACAGCCATTCACATTCTTGTACATACCGGCCTGTTCACTCCCAGGGGTTGGAGTGTTTATGGACATAACTTCACTCGAGCCTGTGTTCCTTCTTGCAGAATTGCAAACATTACACAAATGGCCTTCATCTTGCCTCAGACTTGCCGCAACCTACATGTGGTTTCAAACCCTTCATCATAATCTCCTATTGACCTTGTAGCCAAATGAAGACACTGAGTATTCCTTTACACAGTCACATCTTCTTCATCCCATACTTGTGATTTGGGGGCTTTAGGAAAGGACTCTAAGTTCCTCTGATTCTATTTTACTTTGCTGGATTTGGTTCATCACCCAGTCCAACAGATTGGTCTGTTTGTTGAAAGCATACTCTGTCATCTAACAAATTTGTTATCCATTTCAGTTTTGGGTCCTCAGGATATCTGGTAAGCATGCATTCTATGACTCCATCCAAGCTTTTGATAAAAATATTGAAAAGAAAAAGATCAAGGACAGAGCTTTAAAGCAAGTCATCCCAGAGATCCTTCCAAGTTACCATTAACAGCAAGCTTGATACTGGTGTATACTCTGATCAGCTACAACCATAGGGCTTCATAGTCAAACATATTCTGGAGATGTTATCTATTGTGCAACTCTTAGAATTTTGCATTACAAGTCAGCATCCTAAAGATTTAGGGAATTCCCCAGTGAAAAGGGACTTATCTCACCATGATGCACTCGTTCATGAGACACACTTAACATTCCAGGGACCTACAACTATGGAGATTTAGGATCCTGTGAAACAAGGTCTGACACCCAAAGGAGAGGACCTCAACATCATGTGAGTGGAATGCCATTGTGTGGAGCCTAGATCATGTGGGAGGAAAATGAGAGGTCCGGGCTCTGTGTGTTTTATTGGTTTTAGTCCATGATACTCGGAGTCTCTGGCAGTTCAGTGCTCTTCCTCACTGGCTCTGCTCATCTCTGCAGAAGAATTTGGAAGACAAGGGATGGTAATCATGATTCTAGAGAGAGAGTCAAAGAGCTCTCATCATTCCTGCCGAAACTGGAATCTCCCTGAGTAGAGCCGTTTGGGTGGTTCTCCATGGACAACACTTAGCTGGGAAATATAATGCCTCAAAAAGCTGTGATGAATGTAACTTGATTTTCATTTCTATG
This sequence comes from Mustela lutreola, assembly GCF_030435805.1. NCBI lineage: Eukaryota > Metazoa > Chordata > Mammalia > Carnivora > Mustelidae > Mustela > Mustela lutreola. The sequence continues at coordinate 85,249,671 of NC_081297.1, read as the reverse complement.
ACTAAGGGTCAATCATTCTGTAAGGTGTAGCCACAGTAGCACCATCTCTTTTCTGGAATGTAGTGGAAGAAAGATAGCCTTCTTGTTTCGTATATGTTTCCCTCCTCTCTGAAAGTCCTGTTTCTATCAGTGTCAGGGATAAGAGGAAAAGAAGAGATGGGATTTTGTTTGTTAGCTTTGTGGGAGAAGGAACCCCTGTGGAGAAGCACAGTGCGTACAGAGAAGCAGGGAAGGCCTCTGCTTTACCTAAGACGGGTGACTGCATCTCCGTTCCCCTCTCCCCGCATGTACTGGGGATGGGGAATGATGAAAACATCAAGGCGTGACTTCAGTTTGCTAATTGTCCAGGGGCTCCGTCAGCCAGCCAAATAACATGCGTCTGCTCCTGCCTTCTGGCCCAAGAGCTGACCCTGTCTTAGCAGGACCGCCCTCCTTCCAACCTCAAATCAAATCCTCTTATTCATTCATCCGTGACTTCTCCCACACACTGAAGAGGCCAAATATGTTTAATTACAGAGATTATTTTGTAGCCCAGTGGACTATCACCCCACAGAGACTCCTGCTGAGATCACAATGTTCATTTCCCTGTCAGAAGTCTGCTGTGATTTTAATTTATGTTGTCTCGGAAGTGAAGAGTTCAAGGTTTTTCTCTTTGCTAAGATATTAGACCAGATGTCACTGACGGGATGTTTCTGGCAACAGCAGGAATCGTGTTTCCAGACCCCTGAACAATAACTTTGTAAAGGTTCTTCCAATCTCTAAACACATGCGTACTCCTACCCGTTCTGCCTTCTTTGCCTCCTGTTTTTCTTTCTGTTTTTCTTGGCAGGTGTTGGTGGTGGGTAAACAGTCCTTTCACGGAGGTGCTTGTCTGTCAGGTCCCACAGAGAGTCAAAAAAATGGCAAGTTAATAAATTCAGGATTGTGTCTGGCAGGAGGTGTGTTCCAGTCCCACATGGCACATCGGGCAGCAGGTTAGAGCAAAACAAAACGTAACAATGGAGTGGAACTACAGCACCCAGAAGCCCAAGGTTAAAACAGAACTCAGTACATGACCTAAATGTAAATGTCCCCGAAGCCAAGAGCATATGAGGCAGCAGCAGAAAGAAGACCAGAAAGGCATGACTTTGCAGCGGTCACCATTGGACAATTTAAAAACTACTTATGAAGTAGCAAGAGGAGCTTTTCAAAATGAAATTGTTCCAAAAATGTAATGTTTTTAGGATCTTGCCTTACAAGAGTTGTCTGATGAAAGTGGCAGAAATGCTGGTTCTTCCCCATGCTGCCAAAGGCGTTCCAGGAGAGTGCCCCCTCGGTGTCTCGTCCCCTGCCATGCGGCAGCCTCAGCTTTAAAGAAAATGCAGGACTGGGGGCGCCTGGGTGGCTCAGTGGGTTATGTGTCTGCCTTCCATTCAGGTTGCGATCCCAGGGTCCTGGAATCGAACCCCACATTGGCTCCTTACTCAGCAGGGAATCCACTTCTGCCTCTCCCTCTGACTCTCACTCCTGCTTAGGCTGTCTCATAAATAGATAGATAGATAGCAGCTTTAAAAAAAGAAAAGAAAATGCAGGACTCTTGGTTGTTACCGTTTTAATCTTTTCTAAGGATTCCATGTGTTTTAAGCCACTGAGCCACCCAGGCACCCCAGGACTCCATGTGTTTTAAAATGATTCCTGTATCCTTGGTCATGATATCTGTTCACTTAATGCAGTGGGTAGGGAGACAGGTATCTTATTGGTGCAAAAGCAGAACTTGATATGCACGATAGCAGAGGACAGCCTTATGGAGAGGAAAATGAAGACTTCTTTGGATGTGATACTTAAGCTTTTAAACAACAGTCAAAGAGTGAGACTTTGAAATGACATGGAAACTGAAGAAGGAACTAACTTCTTAAACAAAGGGCTGTTGAGAGTGGGACAGGCGCATCTGAACTTTGTGTAAAATGATAAATGCCACAAAGGTGGTCCCAGCAGATTGTAACATTTAAAACTGTAGGGCGCATGGGTGGCTCAGTGGGTTAAGCTCCTGCCTTCGGCTCAGGTCATGATCTCAGGGTCCTGGGATCGAGACCCGCATCTGGGCTCTCTGCTCAGTAGGGAGCCTGCTTCCCTCTCTCTCTCTCTGCCTGCCTCTCTGTCTACTTGTGATCTCTCTCTGTCAAATAAATAAATAAAATCTTAAAAAAAAAAAAAAAAAAAAAAAAAAAACCTCTAATAAGGGTCTACGTCAGGGCTCCATTTAGCAGAGAAGCTTTCCATGGAAAATAGAAAACATTCTTTCTGAGTATCTGAGGATCTTATGTGTACAGCTCCATGAGCTCCTCAGCAGAAGTAAAAGCATTGATTTCCTGTAAACTCTTCAGGCCAACAGATCAGTCATGTCCAAAGATGTTGGCTGGTTGAAAAAGAGAAGGATTTCATTCTCCATACCTCTGCAGAGTGCTGGAAGCTTTTGTTTGCCTAGGCCACTAATGAGTCTTTCTTCTCCAAAAGCAAAATAGCAATAACAAAAACTGCAGATGAACAAACAGATCCTCCGTGGGGCAATGAAACCTGAGAGATCAGAGCGTTCTTTGGGCACTTTATCCTCCCTGATTTTTCAGTCTGCACTTGGACCTCATTCCTCACCTGACGTCAAATACAGAGTCACTTTAACCCAAAAGTATTTGCTTAGTGAGCAAACCAGTAACAGGGGAGAAAAGCACATTAAAGGAAAGGACTCATCTTCCTTGAAGACTCGAAGGTGACATGAACTGAAGGCAAAAATTTCCAGGGAAAGAAAAATGGATGTCTTGGTCTTGACAGTTCAAGGTCAAGAAGTCTTACTTAGAACATCACTTGGTGGAAAGTTAGAGGAAGTCCCTCTGTAGAGGATACAGAAGACTCCCTTTGTGCCATAATGGACTGATGTTATGAGTTACTGATCCAGAGACCAAGACTCCTCTAAAGCACCGTTAGGTAGGGTTCCTGCTAGACATGTATTATGGAGAGATGACAGAGGGTGAGCGTAAGTTCCTGTTTCTGGAGGGCGAGAAGGAAGGACCTGTCAAGGTCTGTATGCAAGGATGCCAAAAAACTATTATAAGAGAAGCCTGACCCCAAGAACAGAAGAGGACTCACTGGGAAACATTATTCCAGGCACAATGAGACTAAAAGGAGAATATTGCAAATAGCAGAATATCTGTTATTCTATTTTTCCAAGACCTTGCAAGGTCTGACACAGGGACTTGGGCCAGATACTTGGGGAGAGCGGCTTGTAACAGGTAGGACTGTATGGATAAAACTGTAAAACATGTGAGTCCAAGGTGATGCTCTTCATGTTCCCTACTAGTTACATGTCTATATACATATATACTAGTACAGGTGTATCATGTTAGTTACATACAAAGGATTTCCCCCTCCTTTACTAAAGGGGTTCTAGGAGTACACGGGAAGGCATAATGGAAGAACAATGTCACCACACAAAATGACAGAGGACTTAAAGCCACAGTTGCCTGCATCACCGTCACATTATTCCGTTCTTCAAAATCCTCTAGTAGATTCTTACTAGACTCCAAATAATGCTGAGATTCCTTGCCAAGGTAAACAAAATTCTCTGTGTTGACCCCTCCCTGCCTTGCTCACTCTATCCCCTCACAGTCTCTCCCTTTCTGCTTCAGCCATTATGAATCTTTGTTCTTTTGTCAGAAAACCAAATCTACCCCAGCCTCTGGGCCTCGAGTTTGTTTTCCTTTTGTCCAGCCTGCTCTCTCCCGAGATCTTCACCTCACTTCCCCTCTCATCACATGCAGGTTTCTGCTTAAAGGTCACCCTCTTAGAGAGGCCTTTCCTGAAATCCAGAACCTGTGAAGATGAATTTGAGTTGGAACTGGCTTCCCCTATTCTGAGCTGGAGGTCGCATAGGGTCTTGCTCATTGGCTAACAGGAACCCCATCATGTGCCGAGACTAGTGTGGCTGGGAAACATGGTCATCACAGATCCATCTCAGGTACAGAATGTGATTTTTTTTTTTTTAAACAACCCTATTCAGCACTGTTTTGAAGTTTCTTTGAACTACTGGGGAGTCTATGTAGAGCTGAGTGCTGAAAGGTAATCGGCCCAAACTCTCAGCATTCAGAAGTCATACATCAAAACATGGTCATCAGATCATTCTGAAAATTAAGTTTCTGAGAAATGAGGACCTCTGTTAAGCCATAGAAGAATATATAATACTTTGCGGAGTTACCTTTGCAGACAGAGCAGAGATGAAGCCCATGTTATCTGTGAAAGTGTCACCAATACTGAAGACTGCTTGGAGTAAAACAAAATGAGCCTAAAGTGAAAATAAATCACCTGATATCCAAAATTTGACAAATAAGCAACTATATTTAAATCCCTTTTCTCTGGGATACAAAGCAATAATAAAACTCACAGAAAAAAGAAAGAAATGAGAATGAGGATTTCCAACCCCTTTATTCTCAGAATGAGCGAATATTGACTGCAAAAAGATTGAATAAAAATGAGGGTGTCTTCTGATCAAATTTTAGTTTTAAAAACACGCTCTTAACTTTGGAATGTTTATAGGTTAAGTGTGTTTATCTAAAATAAATCATGCCCCAGTGAAGTTCTTAAAGTTACTACAATGCTAACTCATTTTGTACCAGGCATGACTAACTCGTATCAGCTTAATAAGTCTTGGCAGCACCCAGGTGGAAGAGATGGAAAGAGATACTATCACAGTTTATAAACAAAAAAGGAGAACAACTAATGTTACATGAATCTGTTCACACTTGAGAATGCCAAGTTTTTTTTTTAAGTTACAATGCAGATCTTTGTGATAATTAAAAAATAGACACAAGCTTCCTTAGTTTTCATTCATCAGTACAAATGAGGTGTGGTTTCTGCAAGTGCAGGTGTGCATGGCAGGAATACACACATGCCCCACATGTCAGAAGCCTGCTCGGCTCATGCAGGTGAGCTGTGTAAGAGGAAAATATGCTGGGTGCTCTCTTCAAAATTGATGGAGCACAGACTCCGGAAAAGGCCTCCATCACTATGAAGTCAACTGTACAAATATAGGCCATGTGATGGGGTGGACCCCACAATCAGCTTCAAAGTAAACTTTAGTGGTTCACCCAGCACTATAGTTTATACTTTAGGAGGAACTGGAGTGTCTTGGTTTGTCTCAGATCTTTCTTCAGGAACCTATACCTAAGCAGTGCTGATTCATTGTAATGGTATTGGTCCTGACATATTTTCCTTGAAAATATATGTGGCTTGGAGAAATGGGGGATTCTGAAAATTAAGACAGGGAAAATCCAAGATGAGCACAGAGTCTCTTTTAAATGCAAGTAAGGAAGGAAGAGAAAGGAAAGCAAAATGAAAAACAGATGGAAAGTTTGGTATTGAGTAAACTATAGTCTTTTTTTAAAAAATTAACATATAATGTATTATTTGTTTCAGGGGTACAGGTCTGTGATTCATCAGTCTTACATAATTCACAGCGCTCACCATAGCACCTACTCTCCCCAATGTCCATCACCCAACCAACCTATATTCTTAATAAATAGCCCAGGCAAGGCTAAGGTCATTCTGAGCCATATTTTGAAACTGCCCCAGGGGTATGAAATGGCGTTTTTTCCAAAATAAAGGCAGATTGACTGGACTACTAACAGCTTCTATAGTAAGCATGTCTTTATGTTGAGCTGAATTGTGTTATTTCCACACTATTTATATGTAAGTGATGCTTCTTGCAGCTTATCAGACTGCTTAGTTTTCCTTTAGGTAAAGAACGAGCTACTAAGATAAACAATGGATACAATGTATGGCAATGTTTGTGTTGCAGGGACATATGACTATGGTTGTGTTCCAGGGATTTCTAAAGTGAGTGAGTTTATTAGGCTTTTTCCATTGTTGAATTTCTCCTTCTGCTGGTTCTTGAATTTTTCTATTTCATGATTTATTCCTTCATTCTAGTGAAGCACATCCCCTTCAAGTCTCAAGTCTCTTGAGAAAGAAGAGGTCAGAGGTTAATTATTTTTTAAACTCAACTGTCTGAAGATAAATTTTCTTATGTCCACATATTTAATGGATAGCTGAAAATCAATTATTTTAACTTATAATTACTTAATGATAAGGTTGAAACACACCTCAGAATTTTTAATGCGTGACCTTGCTGTCTTTGAGTTTTACTAGGCTGTAAGCCAGGCGTATTCCCTCTCTTCCTCCATGACATAATTATATCTCTGGAAGTCTTGAGGATCTTCTTTTTGTCCTATGTATTATATAATTCATGTTGTTGGTGTGCCTGAGTGTTGGTCTTTTTTACTTATTTAGCTAGAATCGCATGCCTTTTTGTTCTGGTAAGTTTTCTTCTATTATTTCTTCTATTTCTTTAATAATGTGCTCTATCTTCTCTGCTATCTTCCAGAATATCTAGTCATTAACTGTTGGGTCTCTAGAAGTGACCCTCTGATTATCTTACATTTTATCTCCAATTTTCCATCTCTTTCTCTTTTTGCCTTCCATTTTTTTTTATATTTTCAGAAGTTTTTTTTTCTTTTTCTCTGTTTGTTCCCTTTTTATAATACCCTATTCTTTTTGATAGATGCAATATTATCTTTTATTTGTCCAAATATATTTAACATAGTTGCAGTCTTAAAGTTGTGTTTCCTGGTTTGACATATTTCTTTCAAGTTTATTATTTTCTTTTATTTATCTCAACCTCCATTTTTCATTTTTACTTTTCATAATTGGCTCAAACCGTGAGCTAATCAATTAGAGGACCTCCAAAAACCAATATCTGTAAGTCTTTTCTTTAGAGTTATTCCTTTTCTCCAAAGAAAAAAATCACCAATCTTTTGCAGATGGTGAGGTTGGCAATGATGTATTGTTGGCTGCTAGCATCCCCGAAGAGCAAAGATGAGACACCATTTGCTAAACAACCTACCACCTCGTCTTATTTTCATTAGCACGTGATCCTTTTTCTACTCTTCTTGCTTCTCTCGTTCTCTTTGTGTTCTGTGCTTTATACCTTATTAAAAACTTCTTTACTTTCATGATTTGAGCTTGCGGAGATCCACCATGTTTAAGCAATCTTAGCTTCCCCTTGTTCCACAGTGCCTAGACTACAAGAGATTATCAGCAAATGTCAGCTGAATGGATGACTTCGAGTCACAGACATATAAATGTGAAACAACAGGAGGGAACATTCTATTCTTTAAAACGTTTGTTTGCTGAGAAACATCAATTTTTCCTCAAAGATGGTAGGACTTTTCTATTAAAAGGGATGAATTGTGTTCCTGTCACTTTCTGCACAGCAATTCAAACTTCAAATTTCAGTCATGTCCCCTGATCCCAACCATGGTTAGACTGAGAGCTCCTCCAAGGCAGACTCACGCTTGGCTCCTCTTTTGTTTGGTGCATAGTCAGCTCCTAAAAATATATAAATGAAACCTTTCTTTAGATATATGTGAACCTGGTCTAAATTGTTCTTAATCAATGTCTAGTTCAGTAGCTTGGCAACAAGATACGAAAGTCAACAACAGAATCAGACTGACCAATGGCTCAGGCAGACCAATGGCTGCTTGCTCTGGGCAGGCATTTTCAAACTGGTATTTTAGTTCACATTTATTTGGAAGAGAGGTGGGATTGTACAGCAAAAGGTGGGATGAGCAGACCAGGTGGTAGTGCCTCTTTTGGCCCCAAACTTGCAAAAAGAGAATTTGGTAAAAGAGAGAAGCTTTACCAAGCTCCCACTTTGTAAAAAGAGAAGCTCTGCATAAAGATTTGCAGTGAACTAGAACCCTTTGCAAATTATTTCAGACACTCTTTATTGCATAAACATGCTCTTATAAGTGGAGAAGTGCAGCTGGTGGTGGTGGTGGTGGGAGTTCTTCTGGCTTATCCATGTGAGTCATATGGTTCTCTGCCTAAAAAGAGTTCACATATGTTTGATTTTCTCTATCTCATTATGTTTCCAGTCTCTTTTAGATATTCATATCCTGGGTAATTGCTCAACAAGTATTACCCTTAATTCAACTTTAGTCAATGTATATCTGCATTGAATCTTTTTTTTTTTTTTTTTAAGTTGGTAAATGAGTTGGAAAGAAAGAAAGGGATGTTTGCCTTCATAATTTTGGTGGGGTCATTCACATAGCAATTCCATTGTTATAGCCTGTCTGGGTATAGTCTTAGTCTTAGCTCAGCTTTCTGGTGGACTTGGCAAATACCAACTCAGTATTGCAGTCCTTCTTAGAATGACCTTAGTGGTGTTATCACAAACATTCACGTCTTTGACTTGGTGACCCTTTGCAAAGGCAACTGTTGGCTTATCAAATGAAGTTTTTTAGGCCTAGAATAGTGGTCAAAAATGAGACCACTTTGGAGTTAATTAAACAGCAGCTCTAAAAGTGTTGCATCCAAAGCAGATTTCAGATTTGCCCTTTGAATACTGGACAACTTTGGAAGCAGGGATTTGAAATACATGTGAGTGGTAATGTTGTCTTCCCAACATGATGCTAAACATGGTTTCACTTCATTTTGTTCATATTTTCATCTTCTCGATAGATTTCACATTCCTCATACATGGTGCTTAACCTCACCTACAGTTTGCCTTAAGCCCTCCTTACCTCATTGTCTGTCTGAGCAACTTGTGCATGTTTAACAACCTTAGATGAATGTGGCTATATTTGCTTGTACATCAGTATGTGTTATTACTTATTTCCTATAAACCTTTTTTCCCTTTCTTTCTTTGTTTCTTTTAGAGAGAGGGCAAGTGAGGAGTCAGGGCAGGGAAGGGCAGAGGTAGAGGGAGAGAAAAAATCCCAAACAGGCTCACGCCCAGCATGGAAACCAACATGGGGCTCAATCTTATGACCCTGAGAGCACAACCAGAGCCAAAATCAGGAGTCAGATGCTTGAACGACTAAGCCACCCAGGTACCCCTCTTTTATTTTACTTTTAAAAACCTCATCAGTCTTCATTACTACCATGCCTAAAGCCATCTTTTCTGGATGTCTTATTTGTTCCTTTCTTCCTAGAACAGGAATCAGTTTGGGTCTTTCAGGGCCTAAATTGCAATAAAACACTCTAGAAACAGAAATACTTTATTGGCTATTACTACAATGTCAAAGAGTGATAACTACTTTTCACTTATTTTAAAATTTAACTTAATTAGTTTCATTATTTTACCTTTATTTTTATTCTTTGTAATATAGTTTAGTGGAACTGCTACAGACTTGAGAGTGAGACAGAATTGGATTCAATTTATGAATCTATTGCTTGTCCTAGCTTTGTGGTCTTGATTGAGCTAATTAGTCTTTTTAAGGTCAAATCTAAGGTATGACCGAATATACTGATTTCACAGAATTGTGATAAAAATTATGTAATAAAGTGAAACTCATCTTACTAATGGGTAATTAGATTTTGATTATGTTCTTTTAATTAGGTCAAGTATTTCTCAGACCCCATTGTACACCAAAATCACCTGGGGCACTTTAAAAAAATACAGATGCTTTAGACTCAGAGATTCTGATGCAACCAGTCTTGGGTAGGAACTGGACAGTGGTATTTTTTAAAGCTCCCTAGGGGTCCTAATGTGCAGCCAATGTTAAAAATTGTTGGATGAGAGCTCAGTGAATGTTAGCGATCATCATTCTAGAGGGATGATGACTAACTTCTTGGGAAACTTAGAATGATAACAGTGCTTCGGCCACCATGAGGAAGATGAGAGTCTCTGAACTACAGAAATAATCAGTTCATCCTCATTTATCCTTATGGTTAGTGGTGCTGGAGAAAAGAGAGTCTTATATGGCTTTCCTTCGTTCCTCCGTACCTACTAAAGCACTTGTGGTTTTGTAGGTTCTGTAGAGAGAGTAGAGATCAGTGTTCTTAATATCAGCAAAAATACTTTTGAAGCAAACAATTTTTAGTAGTTACTACAGATCTTCTACTATATTGGTTTAAAAAATCTGATGTAAAAGTAAAGGGAAATCCATTTAAATTAGTCATATGAAGTTATAGATACATCATACAGAAATTTTTAAACACCTGATTTTAAAAAAATAAAATAAAACGTCAAATGAGAAATAAGTTAGAAAAACTTTGGCATAGGTACCAAAGAAAGTTTAAAGCTATTTTATGTGTAAGTCAAAAGTTCTCTATTATCTTTTTTGGAAGAATCTGAACAATGATGGGTTTTGCTTTTAGTTTTTTAAAAAAGCAAACCTGTAACTCTCATAGCAGTTTGTTACTAGTATTGGGAGATCCATAATTAAGTTATCCCATACTTAAAAGGTAACTCTAGAAAGTCAGTCAGAGCAAACATTTTCACATGCTAACAAAACCAGAATAGAGCTAAGGCCACCAGGGATGAATAAAGGTCTGATTTCTTTTGTAGCTTTTCCAGAGGTTTGACTATAAGAACTACTACGCAGGACTAAGTAGAAGGTAAATACATTATTATTTTCATTATTCAATAATAATAAATTAATTCATTGCACTGAAGAGACTACATAAACAACCAAAAATAACTATTCAAAGGAATTTCTACAATGTTTGGAAATGGAAAAGAGAAAGTTGGCAAAGAGATATTCTAAAACACACAAATTCACATCAAAGACATATGGTATATTTTTGTGGGTTTTCCGTAAAGTACAACTAACATACAGCCCTAAAATATCTGGTCCTATAACCAAGCACCTAACACTTGCCAGATGCTGTGCTAAGTGCATCATCTTATTCAATCCTCACAACAACCTAACCGTTATCATCCCCATCTTACAGATGAGGAAACCGAGGATCAAAGAGTTAAAGTCCTCACTACTCCTAGTGTGGTTTAGGAGGAGCAGCCACACTGCCTGGTCACCTGCAAGGCATGCACAATGACGGGCTCTTCCCCACAAACACTGGATCACCACCATCAGCCTTCTAACAGGATCTCCAGGTAATTCCTCTGTAACAGGTTGCCCTGGGTATACATTCAGATACTAGCCCAAGCTGGGACTCAATTTAGACAGTGTTAGTATAAAACAGACACTAAGATGTGCATCCTAGGAAAGTCAATGATAATACCATTTTATAAATTAGAAAAGCTAAGATTGAACACAGGCATCGTGCAGGGCACAGATAGGTCGGCCAGAGGGAAGGCGGGTAACCGGGGTTGTGGGCTCTAGAGATGTGAGCAGGAGTGGACTCCATCCACATTCACCTCCACCCTGACTCTGAGGAGCAAGCTGCATCCGTTTTCCAACAACCCCAAGGGCACTGGCCTCAGGGTCTAACCTCTCTCTACTCCATACAGTTGAGGAGACACTATCTTTGATGGGCTCAAAGGAAGAATTGTTCACTTCTCTGTCTGTGGCTGCCACTGCCACCACTGAGACTGTGCGAGGAGCCCGGTGCTAACTCACACTCCCGTGGTAGGAGAGCACCCCTTGTGGCTTTCCCTGGTTCTTGAACACACCTCTTGCTGAAGCTCTCCAAACCCTCACACAGCGAAAGTCAAAGCACCCCCTTATTTATTTCTGGGAATCCCCACAGGTATCTCCTGTGTTCAGAGGGGAGTCCTGCCAGCTGCCACTTGGTGCTCTCTGTTTTCTTGTTTCTCCCCCAACTTTCCCCAATCCCCAACCCCTACACTATGTCCAGAGTCTGTTCATTCTGTCACAGCTGTAGCTTCCCCTGAAAACTTCTCTGTCCACTAGGCGGCCGCCAATTACTGCATTTAATTTAACCATAATCCTTTTGTGAGGTAAAACATTTGCAGATGAAGAAACTGAGGCTGAGCCAAGCCCATTAATAAGTTAGGAAGCTAAGAAGTAACACAGTTAACACACGGTAGAGACTGGATTAAAATTCATATCTGGTTGCCTCCATATCTGACCAGAGCCTTTTACCAAGTGTAGACATTTGCCTGTGAGAGTGAGGGGCTCTCTCTCCCAAGAGGGCACCCTTGTGAGGACAACCGCGCTCCACCTAAGCCAAGAGCGGGTGACTCTGAGCTCAACTCAGGGAAATGAGGCTTGTGCTGTTATTTAGGTTTGTGCCCCATTACACCTACAAAGGCTCTTCAACAGGTCCTTTTACAGATGGGTGAAGAGTAACTCCCACTGAAACACGTGGCGGATCCCTGCTGTGGGCAGCAGTGGGAAGTGGCCTCTAACTGTCTCTACCTGACAGCAAGAGACTCGACACAAAAATAGGCCCTCTGACTGGTGTTGACAGAGAATGTGCTGCCACTGCCAAAGGGAGGCCCTGCCAGTGAGAGCCACCATCACGGTGACTTGGTGATGAGGCCTGCCCGGGGATCTCCCACCAACAATAGCTGCCCATGCCAAGAACCTTTCTCTCCAGAGGCCATAGGGAAGTCATGTGTGGGCATTGCACCTGGGAGACAGTCCAAGGCCACTTTTGGGAGCCCAGATAGCATGTAGTCTGGCTCCCTTCACTGTTTCCAGCGTGAGTCACAGGATAGAGTTTGTTGATCTTTCAGAAAACTCCTAAACAAGAACGAGAAAGAAATTCCCAAATAAAAAACTAGCAGGGTTAGAGGCACCGACACTGAGATTTGGGGAGCCTTCTGCCGAGAATTTCAGTTCTAACTGGGTTCCTCAGCTGGGGAGCGTCTGAGAAGGGGGGTTACGTACATGTTGTCATTTGCCATTCGCTTTGGGACATCTGGTCAGCAGCTGTTTCCAGAAAGTTCTCATTTAAACTTTGGGGGTTGTCATCATCATGGTGCAATTTTTTTCCCCCTTCTAACTGCTCTTAGTCTCTGGCACCATCATATTTCTGATATATATTTTTGAGGTGTATCTTAATTCCCTCCTGAAATTTCTACATCTTTCTCTGAGGCTCCTGCCTTGTCCTTTATTTTCAGATACTTTTCCAGGAGTTCTGTTTACGTAACTTTGCTCCAGGGTCCCCAGACTCCTCTCAATCAACTGCGTCTGCTGGCCAGTGTGGGTCATCCTGTCATCCCTGTTTGGGTCTAGTCTTGTCGTTCCCTCCACGTTCCCTTCATGTCCCTGCCACCCAAACACTTCACTCTTCACTCTCACACAGAAACACCCTCAAAGATGTTGACATATAATAAGTTACCTTCTTCCAGGGCTTGAGAAATTCTCTAGGAAAAACTTAGTCATTTGTCGAGGCTTCTTAAACTCTACCATTCTGCTGAGTTTCCAGGTAATTACTGCTAACTGTATTGCCTGTGGCCCAAGAGAAGCCTCAGATTCCCTTTGCCAAGCAGGCCAAGAACATTCCCATGGCACTAGGCAGAGTTTCCGCGGGTGGGAGGTCACTGTCAATCCCGTCCTCCACAAAATGTGCCACAAAGTGCTGGCTGTCCCACAGGCTTGGTGTGGACCCTGAATGACATAATGTGCCGATGATGCTTTAATGTAAATTAACAATTACAGCACAATGCCTTCCATCTGCATTATGTGCCTTTGATGCTAAGTCTGTTTGAATTCCTCTCAAGTCATCATTTACATGCTCACGTGCTTCAACCCCCTTTTGGTCAGGTGGCCCTATAGAAATGATTCTTTGCAAAGACTTTTTGCCTTATAGAGAGAGACTGTTTTTCCTAACAAGGGGCATTTTTAGAGTTGACAAGTACCAGAGTATTCAAGTTTCTGAAGTTTTCTTTTCCTAATTTGTTTTTCTTTTTTTTTTTTACACAACAATATTGCTGGAAATATGTACTGAGTTCTCAGTAAAGGGAACATTCCCCTATATTCTCAGATGAATATGCTACAAATTTAATTACTTTTTTCCAGTAAAATTATTTCAGTGATTTTCTTAAAATGAAATTACTTTTTTAAAAAGATTTTATTTATTTATTTGAAAGAGAGAGAACAGAGGGAGAGTGAGAGGGAGAAGCAGACTCTCCACTGAGCAGAGAGCCCAAACCAGGGCTCAGTCTCAGGACCCCGAGATCATGACCTGAGCCCAAGGCAGACATTCCAGCTGAGCCACCCAGACACAATTCCCTCCCTGCCACCACTTATTTATTTATTTATTTGACCAAAAAATCTTTTCTCATTATTTTCATGAAATGCTGTACATGCCCTTTCTTGTTCAGATTCACTATTTTGGTTGAGAGTAAAAGACTATATAGTCATGCTTAATGCTGAAATATTCTATTGTGGAAATTCCAGACTTAACAGTTTTAATTATTCTATTTTTAATTCACTTTAAATTTGAAAATAGAAAACATGTTCTCAATTGAAACAGCAACTGGATATATGTCATAGAAGAATGTCTGAAAATGCCAAAAATAGCAGAAGAACCAAGAAGAGGCCTTTATTATTTAATTATTTTAATCATTTATTCATTCAGCAGGTATGTATAAGACAGCAGGTTAGTAGCGTTAGAAATTAATTCTTTTCCCCTAAATTAGGACTATTAATTTTTGTCCAGCTTTACTGAGTTATAACTGGCACATAGAAATTGGATATATTTAAGGTGTACAACATGGTGATTTGATATACATGCACATTGTGAAATGATTACCACAAGCAAGTTAATTGGCACACCCATCATGTCACGTGGCTAACATTTTTATGTGTGTACTGAGAACACAAGATTTACTCTCAGGAAATTTCAAGTATGCAATACCCTATTTTTCACCATAGTCACCATATTGTACATTAGATCCCCAGAACTTATTCATCTTATAACTGGAAGTTTGTACCCTTTGGCCAACATTTACCTACTTGCTCCATCCCCAACTCCTGGCAACTATCATTCCACCTTCTGCTTCTAAGAGATTTAGTTTTTTGGAATTTCCAAATAAGTATGAGGCTATACAATTTCTGTCTTTCTCTGTATGGCATATTTCACTTAGCATAATATCCTACAATTTCATCCATGTTGTTGCCTATGGCAGGATTTACTTTTTTTTTTTAAGGATTTTCTTATTTTTATAAATAAATTATATTCCTCTGTGTGTGTGTGTAGGTGTGTGTGTGTGTAATCACATCTTCATCTATTCATCGATCAATAGACAATTAGATCTTGACTACTGTGATAATTTTATAATGAACGTGGAATTGCAAATATCTCTTCGAGACTCTTACATTATTTCCTTTGGATATAAACCTAGAGTGGGATTGCTGGATCATATGGCCATTTTATTCTTATTTTTTAAGGAACTTCCATATTGCCATATTTCCAGACTTCCTAATAAGATGTATCAATTTATAATCTTACCAACAATCTACGTGGGTTCTCTTTTCTCCATCTCCTTGCCAACATTTATTATCTCTTGTCTTTTTGATAAAGGCTATCTTGACCGGTGTGAGGTAACATCTCATTGTGGTTTTGATTTGCTTTCCTTGTTGATTAGTAATACTGAGCATCTTTTCATGTCCCCGTTGGCCCTTTTGTTGGCCAAGTACCTGCATGTCTTCTTTGGAATAAAATACCTATTTTGTTCCTTTGTCCATTTTTTAAAAAATTTTATTTTTTCAGTGTTCCAAGATTCATTATTGATGCACCACACCCAGTACTCCATGCAATACATGTCCTTCTTAATACCCACCACCAGGCTCACCCATCTCTCCATCCCTTTCCCCTCCAAAACCCTCAGTTTGTTTCTCAGAGTCCATAGTCTCTCATGCTTTCTCTCCTCCTGCAGTTTACCCCAATTCATTTTTCCTTTCCTTCTCCTAATGTCCTCCATGTTATTCCTTATGCTCCACAAGTAAGTGAAACCATTTTAAAATTAAATTTTATATACATATATAAAATTCTAAATTTAATTAAATAAATAATATAAATATAATTAAATATATATGTAATTACATATTACATATATAATATATATAACATACATATATATTTGTATATACAGATATTTGCGTGTATATATATGTTTGCTATTGAAATGTGTGTTTTTCTTATGTCATTAGGATAAACTCTGAGAGAATTGCAAATGTTTCTCCCATTCCATAGATGGCATTTTCATTTTGTTGATGGTTTTCTTTGCTGTGCAGAGACTTTTTACTTTGAAGCAGTCCAACTTGCTTCTCATTGTTTCTGTTGCCTGTGTTTTTGGTGTCATATCAAAAAAAAAAAAAAATCATTGCCAAAACCAATGTCAGGAAAACTTTTCCCTATGTTTACTTCTAAGAGTTTTGTGGTGTCAGGTCTCATATGTAAGTTCATAATTCATTTCAAGTTAAATTTTTTGTATAGTGTAAGATAAGGATCTAATTTCATTCTTTTACATGTAGATATCCATTTTTTCCAATATCATTTAGTGATGAGACAGTTCCCCCCCATATTTTGTATTCTTAGTGTCCTTGTCAAAGATTAGAGGACTATTTAGCAGAGTTGCAGGATATGAGATCAATAATCAATATACAAAACTTAATTGTATTTTTATATATTAGCAATGAGCAATCCAACAATGAAATTAAGAAAATGATTCCATTCATAAAGAATATTCTGGTGAGGAGGAGGAAGGGGAGAAGGGGTTGAAGGAGAGAGAGAATGAGAATATTCCTCTAAGAACTGTAAGTTGGGAGAGTGGTTTGAAATAAAGTTATTTGGGGCACAGGGGAGTAGGTTACAGATTCCTTGCAAACAATATCAGGACCTTAGCCTGATAGTAGAAAATATTGGAGAATTTTATGTTTTTAAAGAAGGAAAACAATGTATTTCTGTTTTAGAAAGACCATCCTGGCTGCAGTGTGGACTGGAGACAGACAGAACTGGATTTAGGGAGATAGTTTGGATGCTATTGCAGTAATCCAGGCAGAGGCAGAGTTAGACAAACTAGAAAGGAGTGGTCAGACTTGAGGTCTATTTTGAAAGATAAGTAACCTGAAAATGATTATATATAAAAGCAAAAGTATGACTCAATAACAAATATTCTCGGTGTTTGCTCATGAACACATAGTTTCCTGAAAAAGCTACCTAGATAGGCTATGAAAGTTCCAGGCAAGGTCTTATCATGGAAATATCCCCAATCTAACTTTCCTGGCATCTTGCTGAGTACAGTAGATAACTACTATTGTACAGATACCACTATGGGTATGAAACTCTTCTATCAAGAGGCAGAAACTCCAAGAGCAAGACAAAATTATGAAACTGGGACACATTTTTAAAAATTCTTGCCTATTTGCTCATTTATTCATTCAATAAATACTTATTGTGTACTTACTATGCATCAGGAATTATTTTAGGCGTTTAGGACATAAGAATGGACAAGACAATAAAGTCTTCTTTAAAGATTTATTTATTTACTAAAGAGAGAGTGTGAGCAGGAAATGGGGCAGAGAGAGAGGGAGAGAAAATCTCAAGCAGCCTCCCTGCTGGACATGGAGTCTGAGGTGGGGCTCAATCCCAGGGCTCTGAGATCATGACCTGAGTGGAAACCAAGAGTCAGTCACTTAACCTACTGAGCCACCCAGGCGCCCTAACAATAGGACCTTCTTACTATAATGAAGCATATTCTGGTGGGGACAGAAGCACAGTAAACAGGTAAATAAATGAGTAAAGTGACCTTAAAGATTCTGAAGTACTTCAAAGAATACGGAGTTGGAGATATAGTTGAGAGAGTGGCTAGGAAGGAGTTCCATGATCCACAGAGGCTTTTCTGAGAAAATGGCATCTCAGCTATGATAAAGGGGGTTCACAAGGCATTATTATATTTTATAGTTGTAACAAATAAAATATGAAGATGGGTTCATTTTCTACTTAAGTCTAAAATAACAACATGTGGGGCACCTGGGTGGTTCAGTTGGTTGGGTGTCTGACTCTTGATTTCAGCTCAGATCATGATCTCGGGGTCCTGGAATCGAGCCCCATGTCAAGCTCCATGTTCTTCAGGGAGTCTGCTTGAGATTCTCTCCTTCTTCCTTGGTCCCTCCCCCAGATCACGTGTGCGCGCTCTCTCTCTCTCTCTCTTTCTAAATTAAATAAATAAATCTTTTAAAAAATAATAAAATAACAACATGGATAGAACCAGTGAATTATTTGATAAGTTCAAGCAAGCTAGCTGGGTTTTTTTCTTATATTGATTTTTTTTTCTAAAAATCCCTAAACTGAGAATAGTAGGAAGTAAGTACAGCTTACTGTACTTACTCGACCTCTGTCACTCGTGTCTAGCCTATAAAAGAGAGGATCAGATGCTTGAAAGGATCATTGAGAGTGCCATTAACATAATGAGTTGTAGGTCAAGGGGATAGAACCCCTCCCCTTCTGTGGAGTTCATGGCTTTTGTCAGCAAAGGGTAATTAAAGGTTCCTACAGGTTATTTTTCAGAAGCAACTTTCCAATCTTCAATGTCTCTATATTTTGGAATCCATAATGTTAAGGTAACTGAGGAGCTATTTTCCGGTTCTGACAAGTGGAAAAACTAAACAGGAGATACAGAGCCTGTTTGGAGCTTTGTAGTCCTGGAATTCTTCTGTGTAAAGGGAATGTCCAGGCAGAGAGTCCTTTGCCCACAAACATCCCATCTCTCACCTTTTTCATGTTCATGTTATTTTCCTCAATTCTGTTGGCTCTTCCTAGCTCTGGAGTGATGCCCTGTTCACTATCCTCCTGGTGACTTATCTCTAGAACCCCTTTGATTCCCCTCATCTGTTTGAAGCTTAGGGTGACCATTTTCCAAAACAGCTCAATCATTTCACAGGCCTGCCATTAGTGTATGAGGGTTCTGATTTCTCTTGTTACTTGTTACTCTCTTTTCTTTTAAATATGGGAATGCTAATGGTTGTGAAGTATCTCTTTGTGGTTTTGATTTGTATTTCTTTAATCACTAAAGATGTCACAGATATTTTCATGTGCTTTCCATCCATTTGTATTTTTTCTTTTGAGGAATATCTATCCAGATCCTTCACCCACTTTTAAAGTGAATTATCTGGGATTTGTTGCTGTTATTATTGAGTTATAATTGTTTCCTGTGCATTTGCAAGGAATATATACAACACTTGGTGGAGTGTTGTATTGATATCTGTTAAGTCTAGATTTTTAAAGTGTTGTTCAAGTCTTTTATTCCCTTATTGATTGTTGTTCCATTGTTTTACACATCATAGAAAATGGGATATTGAAGTCTTCAACTATTACTACTGAATTGTCAGTTTCTCTCTTCAATTCTTTCAGTCTTTGGTTCATGTAATTTAAAGGCTCTCTGGTGAGGTATTTATGTGTTTATAATTGTTATATCTTCTTAATGTATTGACCCTTTTGTCATTATAAAATGTCCTTCTTCACCTCCAGTAACAATTTGTCTTAAAGTCTACTTTTTATAACATTCGCATAGTCACTCCAACTTCCTTAAGATTACTGACTGCACAGTAAACATATATTTTTATCCCCAGGGGTACAGGTCTGTGAATCACCAGGTTTACACACTTCACAGCACTCACCAAATCACATGCCCTCCCCAATGTCCATAATCCCAACCCCTTCTCCCAAACCCCCTCCCCCCGGCAACCCTCAGTTTGTTTTGTGAGATTAAGAGTCACTTATGGTTTGTCTCCCTCCCAATCCCATCTTCTTTCATTTGTTCTTCTTCTACCCACTTAAGCCTCCATGTTGCATCACCACTTCCTCATATCAGGGAGATCATATGATAGTTGTCTTTCTCTGCTTGACTTATTTCGCTAAGCATGATACGCTCTAGTTCCATCCATGTTGTCGCAAATGGCAAGATTTCATTTCTTTTGATGGCTGCATAGTATTCCATTGTGTATATATACCACATCTTCTTGATCCATTCATCTGTTGATGGACATCTAGGTTCTTTCCATAGTTTGGCTATTGTGGACATTGCTGCTATAAACATTCGGGTGCATGTGCCCCTTTGGATCACTACATTTGTATCTTTAGGGTAAATACCCAATAGTGCAATTGCTGGGTCATAGGGCAGTTCTATTTTCAACATTTTGAGGAACCTCCATGCTGTTTTCCAGAGTGGCTGCACCAGCTTGCATTCCCACCAACAGTGTAGGAGGGTTCCCCTTTCTCCGCATCCTCGCCAGCATCTGTCATTTCCTGACTTGTTGATTTTAGCCATTCTGACTGGTGTGAGGTGATATCTCATTGTGGTTTTGATTTGTATTTCCCTGATGCCGAGTGATATGGAGCACTTTTTCATGTGTCTGTTCGCCATCTGGATGTCTTCTTTGCAGAAATGTCTGTTCATGTCCTCTGCCCATTTCTTGATTGGATTATTTGTTCTTTGGGTGTTGAGTTTGCTAAGTTCTTTATAGATTCTGGACACTAGTCCTTTATCTGATATGTCGTTTGCAAATATCTTCTCCCATTCTGTCAGTTGTCTTTTGATTTTGTTAACTGTTTCCTTTGCTGTGCAAAAGCTTTTGATCTTGATGAAATCCCAGTAGTTCATTTTTTCCCTTGCTTCCCTTGCCTTTTGCGTTGTTCCTAGGAAGATGTTGCTGCGGCAGAGGTCGAAGAGGTTGCTGCCCGTGTTCTCCTCAAGGATTTTGATGGATTCCTTTCGTACATTGAGGTCCTTCATCCATTTTGAGTCTATTTTTGTGTGTGGTGTAAGGAAATGGTCCAATTTCATTTTTCTGCATGTGGCTGTCCAATTTTCCCAGCACCATTTATTGAAAAGGCTGTCTTTTTTCCATTGGACATTCTTTCCTGCTTTGTCGAAGATTAGTTGACCATAGATTTGAGGGTCTATTTCTGGGCTCTCTATTCTGTTCCATTGATCTATGTGTCTGTTTTTGTGCCAGTACCATGCTGTCTT
The DNA here is from genome assembly GCF_030435805.1 of Mustela lutreola. Taxonomy (NCBI): domain Eukaryota; kingdom Metazoa; phylum Chordata; class Mammalia; order Carnivora; family Mustelidae; genus Mustela; species Mustela lutreola. The sequence continues at coordinate 85,228,955 of NC_081297.1, read as the reverse complement.
GATGATGACAGCTTTGTAATAGAGCTTGAAGTCCGGAATTGTGATGCCACCAACGTTGGCTTTCTTTTTCAATATCCCTTTGGCTATTCGAGGTCTTTTCTGGTTCCATATAAATTTTAGCATTATTTGTTCCATTTCTTTGAAAAAGATGGATGGTACTTTGATAGGAATTGCATTAAATGTGTAGATTGCTTTAGGTAGCATAGACATTTTCACAATATTTATTCTTCCAATCCAGGAGCATGGAACATTTTTCCATTTCTTTGTGTCTTCCTCAATTTCTTTCATGAGTACTTTATAGTTTTCTGAGTATAGATTCTGTGTCTCTTTGGTTAGGTTTATTCCTAGGTATCTTATGGTTTTGGATGCAATTGTAAATGGGATTGACTCCTTAATATCTCTTTCTTCTGTCTTGCTGTTGGTGTAGAGAAATGCAACTGATTTCTGTGCATTGATTTTATATCCTGACACTTTACTGAATTCCTGTATAAGTTCTAGCAGTTTTGGAGTGGAGTCTTTTGGGTTTTCCACATATAGTATCATATCATCTGCGAAGAGTGATAATTTGACTTCTTCTTTGCCGATTTGGATGCCTTTAATTTCCTTTTGTTGTCTGATTGCTGAGGCTAGGACCTCTAGTACGATGTTGAATAGCAGTGGTGATAATGGACATCCCTGCCGTGTTCCTGACCTTAGCGGAAAAGCTTTCAGTTTTTCTCCATTGAGAATGATATTTGCGGTGGGTTTTTCATAGATGGCTTTGATGATATTGAGGTATGTGCCCTCTATCCCTACACTTTGAAGAGTTTTGATCAGGAAGGGATGTTGTACTTTGTCAAATGCTTTTTCAGCATCTATTGAGAGTATCATATGGTTCTTGTTCTTTCTTTTATTGATGTGTTGTATCACATTGACTGATTTGCGGATGTTGAACCAACCTTGCAGCCCTGGAATAAATCCCACTTGGTCGTGGTGAATAATCTTTTTAATGTACTGTTGAATCCTATTGGCTAGTATTTTGTTGAGTATTTTTGCATCTGTGTTCATCAAGGATATCGGTCTATAGCTCTCTTTTTTGGTGGGATCCTTGTCTGGTTTTGGGATCAAGGTGATGCTGGCTTCATAAAATGAGTTTGGAAGTTTTCCTTCCATTTCTATTTTTTGGAACAGTTTCAGGAGAATAGGAATTAGTTCTTCTTTAAATATTTGGTAGAATTCCCCCGGGAAGCCGTCTGGCCCTGGGCTTTTGTTTGTTTGGAGATTTTTAATGACTGTTTCAATCTCCTTACTGGTTATGGGTCTGTTCAGGCTTTCTATTTCTTCCTGGTTCAGTTGTGGTAGTTTATATGTTTCTAGGAATGCATCCATTTCTTCCAGATTGTCAAATTTATTGCCGTAGAGTTGCTCATAGTATGTTTTTATAATAGTTTGTATTTCTTTGGTGTTAGTTGTGATCTCTCCTCTTTCATTCATGATTTTATTTATTTGGGTCCTTTCTCTTTTCTTTTTGATAAGTCGGGCCAGGGGTTTATCAATTTTATTAATTCTTTCAAAGAACCAGCTCCTAGTTTCGTTGATTTGTTCTATTGTTTTTTTGGTTTCTATTTCATTGATTTCTGCTCTGATCTTTATGATTTCTCTTCTCCTGCTGGGCTTAGGGTTTCTTTCTTGTTCTTTCTCCAGCTCCTTTAGGTGTAGGGTTAGGTTGTGTACCTGAGACCTTTCTTGTTTCTTGAGAAAGGCTTGTACCGCTATATATTTTCCTCTCAGGACTGCCTTTGTTGTGTCCCACAGATTTTGAACCGTTGTATTTTCATTATCATTTGTTTCCATGATTTTTTTCAATTCTTCTTTAATTTCCCGGTTGACCCATTCATTCTTTAGAAGGATACTGTTTAGTCTCCATGTATTTGGGTTCTTTCCAAACTTCCTTTTGTGGTTGAGTTCTAGCTTTAGAGCATTGTGGTCTGAAAATATGCAGGGAATGATCCCAATCTTTTGATACCGGTTGAGTCCTGATTTAGGACCGAGGATGTGATCTATTCTGGAGAATGTTCCATGTGCACTAGAGAAGAATGTGTATTCTGTTGCTTTGGGATGAAATGTTCTGAATATATCTGTGATGTCCATCTGGTCCAGTGTGTCGTTTAAGGCTTTTATTTCCTTGCTGATCTTTTGCTTGGATGACCTGTCCATTTCAGTGAGGGGAGTGTTAAAGTCCCCTACTATTATTGTATTATTGTTGATGTGTTTCTTTGATTTTGTTATTAATTGGTTTATATAGTTGGCTGCTCCCACATTGGGGGCATAGATATTTAAAATTGTTAAATCTTCTTGTTGGACAGACCCTTTGAGTATGATATAGTGTCCTTTCTCATCTCTTATTATAGTCTTTGGCTTAAAATCTAATTGATCTGATATAAGGATTGCCACTCCTGCTTTCTTCTGATGTCCATTAGCATGGTAAATTCTTTTCCACCCCCTCACTTTAAATCTGGAGGTGTCTTCGGGCTTAAAATGTGTTTCTTGGAGGCAACATATAGATGGGTTTTGTTTTTTTATCCATTCTGATACCCTGTGTCTTTTGACAGGGGCATTTAGCCCATTCACATTCAGGGTAAGTATTGAGAGATATGAATTTAGTGCCATTGTATTGCCTGTAAGGTGACTGTTACTGTATATGGTCTCTGTTCCTTTCTGATCTACCACTTGTAGGCTCTCTCTTTGCTTAGAGGACCCCTTTCAATATTTCCTGTAGAGCTGGTTTGGTATTTGCAAATTCTTTCAGTTGTTGTTTGTCCTGGAAGCTTTTAATCTCTCCTTCTATTTTCAATGATAGCCTAGCTGGATATAGTATTCTTGGCTGCATGTTTTTCTCGTTTAGTGCTCTGAAAATATCATGCCAGCTCTTTCTGGCCTGCCAGGTCTCTGTGGATAAGTCAGCTGCCAATCTAATATTTTTACCATTGTATGTTACAGACTTCTTTTCCCGGGCTGCTTTCAGGATTTTCTCTTTGTCATTGAGACTTGTAAATTTTACTATTAGGTGACGGGGTGTGGGCCTATTCTTATTGATTTTGAGGGGCGTTCTCTGAACCTCCTGAATTTTGATGCTCGTTCCCTTTGCCATATTGGGGAAATTCTCCCCAATAATTCTCTCCAGTATACCTTCTGCTCCCCTCTCACTTTCTTCTTCTTCTGGAATCCCAATTATTCTAATGTTGTTTCGTCTTATGGTGTCACTTATCTCTCGAATTCTCCCCTCGTGGTCCAGTAGCTGTTTGTCCCTCTTTTGCTCAGCTTCTTTATTCTCTGTCATTTGGTCTTCTATATCACTAATTCTTTCTTCTGCCTCATTTATCCTAGCAGTTAGAGCCTCCATTTTTGATTGCACCTCATTAATAGCTTTTTTGATTTCACCTTGGTTAGATTTTAGTTCTTTTATTTCTCCAGAAAGGGCTTTTATATCTCTCGAGAGGGTTTCTCTAATATCTTCCATGCCTTTTTCGAGCCCGGCTAGAACCTTGAGAATTGTCATTCTGAACTCTAGATCTGACATATTACCGATGTCTGTATTGATTAGGTCCCTAGCCTTCGGTACTGCCTCTTGTTCTTTTTTTTTGTGTTGAATTTTTATGTCTTGTCATTTTGTCCAGATAAGAGTAAATGAAGGGGCAAGTAAAATACTAAAAGGGTGGCAACAACCCCAGGAAAATATGCTTTAACCAAATTAGAAGAGATCCAAAATCGTGAGTGGGGAGAAAGGGGATAAAAAGAGGTTCAAAAAGGAAGAAAGAAAAAAAAAAAAAACAAAAAGAAAAGAAAAAAAAAAAAGAAAAGAAAAGAAAAGAATTTTTAAAAAAAGAAAACACCTAAGAAAAATGTAAAAAAGAAAAAATATATATATTAGATAAACTAGTAAAAAATCGTTAAAAAAGAAAAAGGTAACAGTTAAAAAAAAATTTTACCCGAAGGCGAGAAAAAAAAAAAAAAAGAAAAAGAAAAAATTAAATTAACTGCAAGACTAAAAAAAATCACAGGAAAAAAGCCATGAGTTCCGTGTTTGGCTTTCTCCTCCTCTGGAATTCTGCTGCTCTCCTTGGTATTGAAACCGCACTCCTTGGTAGGTGAACTTGGTCTCGGCTGGATTTCTTGTTGATCTTCTGGGGGAGGGGCCTGGTGTAGTGATTCTCAAGTGTCTTTGCCCCAGGCGGAATTACACCGCCCTTACCCGGGGCCGGGGTGAGTAATCCACTCGGGTTTGCTTTCAGGAGCTTTTGTTACCTGAGCGCTTTCCGTAGAGTTCCGGAGGACGGGAATACAAATGGCGGCCTCCTGGTCTCTGGCCCGGAGGAGCTGAGAGCCCAGGGCCCCACTCCTCAGTGCGCCCTCAGAGAACAGCGCCCAGTTACTCCCGTCTGCCTGACCTCCGGCCGCGCTCCGAGCTCACCGAGCCTGCGACCGGTTCAAGGTAACACGGAGCTGCGAGCTTACGGTCAGCTCTGTCTCTGTAGCCGGCTTTCCCGTTCCAATACCCGCAAGCTCTGCGACACTCAGACACCCCCGATCCTTCTGTGACCCTGCGGGACCTGAGACCACGCTGACCCCGCGTGGGCTTCGCCCCGGTTTAGCCTCTGGAGCGATGTCCCTCAGCGGAACAGACTTTTAAAAGTCCTGATTTTGTGCACGGTTGCTCCGCTGCTTGCCGGGAGCCGGCCCCTCCCCCCGGGGTCTATCTTCCCGTCGCTTTGGATTCACTTCTCCGCCGGTCCTACCTTTCAGAAAGTGGTTGTTTTTCTGTTTCCAGAATTGCTGTTCTTCTTCTCTTCGATCTGCCGATGGATTTTCAGGTGTTTGCAATCTTTAGATAAGCTATCTAGCTGATCTCCGGCTAGCTGAAGCAGTCTCAGCTTGCTACTTCTCCGCCATCTTGACTCCTCCCCCACAGTATATCTTTTTACATCATTTTGCTTTCAACCTATTTTTGTCTTTGAATTATAAAATGTATCTCTTGCAGAGCATATGGTTGAAGCACGGTATTGGGGAAGGGGAAATTGGAAAAGTTAAATGCCACCAACACTGTTCTTAATGAGATTCAAACATTTTTCTTAGATAAATGTTCACTTAATTTCTGTAAGCCTTTGTGATTCATTTCTAGTGTTCTGAAAATGTTGATCCTGAATATTTTTTTCTAGTGTATTTCCATTTTTTCTAGAATATTTCCATTTCCTTTATGGATGAAAAATTAGGGACGTTTTATTCCATCATTTTCAGAAATGTAACTATATAATCTGATATTTTTAAGTGATGTAGCAGCAAAAGATAGGAGATGTTCATAAATGTCTATAAACTATAAAAGAGAAACATCGGTATAATACTGGAAAGGCAAAAATAATAATCACAAATCCTGCAGGCATGCCTTTTGGTGGCTACATTATAGAATGGTTGGTTAGTGGTTCAAAATGGAAATATTTTTAGAAAAAGGGAAAAAGAATGTTCTTGATATATGAGAATATGTGGAATTGTTTCTACACTTTTATTCTTCAGACATACTTTACTTCCTCTGAATGGGAAATTTTATCCTCTTGTTTCTGAGTATACATTTCTCTTTGCTTAGAATAGAATCATTCCTTAATATGCTTGACTATCTCCTCTTTGTTTCAAGAGATCCTGCTATACGGTTCTGTGGCATCCTGATTTTATACAGTCACAACATCAATCACATTGCAATTGTTCCTTAAATGTCTGTCTTTACCAGTAAAAGTTGAGTTTTGGTGAGAGCAGAGCAGAGAAGATTTCACTATTATTTCTAACACTTAGGAGACAATTCAATACATATTAACTAAATCAAAATGGATCATATTAGAGCAAGAAAGATTAAAAAAACCCTTTTAAAATTCTGCTTCCCTACCATGTTCTGCATCTTTTTCTTCTTTCTCACTTATTTAACCTAGGAAAGTCTTAAACATTAAAATTAATACTCGACCCTTTGCTAGAAAATAATACTGCATTATTTTATTCTGATATAATTAACATCACTGGAAGTGTTTGAAAAAAACTGTTATCTGTGTAGGATATTGTAGAAGTACTTTAAATAGGAAATTATTTGGAGAATTATTCCCAAAGGGATCCTTCTTATAATACATAATTATAGTGTATTGCAGAAAAGACCACATGCTCTTATGCACTTGAGGCCTCTGAAGAGCATGTACACTAGAAATTTTCATTTGCTGAAAATCACTGAAAAAAATTACACATCAAAAATAGTTATTTTTACTATTTAGAAAGTGAATTTCTAAATTCATCATCTCTGTGAAGAATCATAAAATTAAGAGATCTCCCAAAGCTTCCTAGAGCCAAACTCTAATCCTGGAATTTAATCATTTCCATTACATTTCATTTATTCAAAGAATGAGTTTTTGCATTGATTCATAGATTCATTTATTAAATAACAGTCCAGGTACTGCCTTACACCCTTGGAATTATAAAGATGAATGAAGTTGGTTTTTTTCCCCTGAGAAATTTAGGAGTAAGAGAGATATGGAAAAATATAATTATTATATGATATGATAATTGCTCTGAAGAATTTATATACCAGAGGCTATGGAATGGAGAAAGCATGTAACTCCAGTTGGGATGAAGCATGAGAAGAAATCTCATGAGAAATGTAATTAAATCATCTTGAAATAAAAGTATGAGTTAATCAGATGGATGAAAGAAAAAAATATTTTGCAAGGGAGGGTGATAGGATGGAAGTTAAGAGGTTAATAAATGTTAACTAATGTTAATGTTAAAATGGGGTCTTTTCTAATCTGGAGTTTTGGATAATGGTTCCAAGCTGATGATAATAGATGTCAAAAGCCTACAAATTCTAAGATAGGTGTTAGGTCATCTATTAGTGCCCACAAAAATCCATATGTGTAGCCATTATCAGTATTTCTGGCAGAAGTTATTACCAGTCTTCTCCTCCCTAGACAATGGAAAGATAAAATCTTCATATAGATTGGTTGAGAATATTTAATATCTGAAACTAGAGAACATTTGTTTATTTATGAATGATAAGGAGTCAGCTCAAGATTTTACCTAAGTACATTCAAGAACAATTCAATTGAATAGTCTTTAAAGAGAGGTGGTAGCGAAGAATAATTGCCTTACTAAGTTACTTCCTTTAATCAATTAGTTACTGCAATCTGAGAGAGTCTAATGTGCACAGGGATTGCACATAATGTGTCAGATTGAAAGCCATAGGCCAGATCATTGAAAGCTCCATATATATTGCTAAGGTGTATGGAGGAGGTGGTGGAGTACCTGATCAAATTTGCCTTTTAGGAAGTCACTTCTCTAGACATATGGAATCAGAGTGGAATGAATTAAATATTGAGGTGGGATGACCACTCAGTAGGTAATTATGATCTTCTAGGCAAGAGCTATAAGGACCAAAATTAAAGTAAGAGAAAGAAAGAAAGAAAGAAAGAGAAAGAGGAAAGGAAAGGAAGGGAAAGGAAAAGAAAGAAAAGGAAAGAAAAAGGAAGAGAAAAGAAAAGAGGGGTGCCTGGGTGGCTCAAGTGTTAAGCACCTTCCACTGAGGTCATGATAACCGAGTCCTGGGATTAAGCCCTGTATCTGGCTCCCTGCTCAGCAGGAAGCCTGCTTCTCCTTCTCCCATTCCCCAGGCTTGTGTTTCCTCTCTTACTGTCTCTCTCTCTCTGACAAGTAAAGAAATAAAATCTTAAAAATAAAAAAAAGAAGAAAGAAAGAAATAGGCTCAAGAGATATTTGGGAGACAGAATACATGACTTGGTTATCAATTATACATGATATATAGAAAAAGAATTTGAACATTATCAAGAATTCTGTTTTAAGATGTCTGCTAAAATGGAGAACATCTCTGGAGGAGCAGTGTGACTAGAAGGAGAATTTATTTCTGGATTGGATAAATGGTGCATAAATTGCCTCTGGGACATCCAGGTGGAGCTAGATGTACAGATCTAGCCCTGAGAGGCCAGAGTTGAAAATACAGTTGCACTTGTTTTTATCTATTATGAAGCCACAAATATCGTATGACACAGTCTGAATGAGATACAATTAGAAATTTGCTACATGGAGGAATTTTTACATCCAGGAAGGTTTTTATATCCTTGATTGCAAAAGATGTACTTGTCTGGCATGTCCTCTTTTCTTTTGTCATTTCCCCTTTCCTCTTCCTACTGTCATGAGATCCTGATGCCTCAAGGTACAAAATCCATTTGAATTCATTAGCAACAGCATAAGGACAATACCTGCAAGCTAGGGATTAGGGAGCAGAAAGTTAGAGTCAGGATTCCTCTTAGCATCACTGAAATACCCTGGACTTCTGTATTTCTTCTTACATGAGATGAATAAACCCATAAATATTAATCCATTATTAATAAAAGTATATTTTAAGAGTTAAATACTGTCAAAACTGATACAGGAGTCATTCACTCTTACAGGGTAGTTGAATAAGAGACTATTAATGCCCAAGGTACTCAAGTGCTCAGGAGCTAATCTGTTTTTTTTATCATGTGCATACGCTGGGTTGTCCCACAAGCCAAAAAAACAAAACAAAAAAAAAGACCAAAAAAAAAAAGAAGAAGAAAAATAAGAAGAGCTGTGAGCTGTGTAGAAGAGTAAGGGAACAAACTGAAGCAAAAGCCTAAGAAAAGTCAAATAAAGCTGACCTGTATTTCAGTTGTTTACTAACTTAATTCTATAGCTATGTGTCAGGCACTTACATATCAGTGAGTGACCTCCTTGCGGGCAGCTAAAATCGGTAGAGATTTTCCTACCTGGCTTCTCAATGATTGCAGTTGCCTTCTTGATGATTTTACTGAAATCTATTCTTACTCTTTGCCTTTGTTTCTATTTCCGTCCCTTAACTCCCTGACTTCCGAGTATCCCTAGGCTTGCACTGAATCTCCATTGCCCTGCATGCTTGAGAATCACACAAACATTGTGAACTCCCTCTGTTTGTGTGATAAAAGAGGACTATTGTGGATTGAACTGTGGATTGAATTCCCCACAAATTCATATGTGGAAATCTTAGGATCATTGCCAATGTAATTAGATAAGATGAGATCATAATGCAGCACAGGGGACCCCCTAATCTAATGTGACTGGTGTCCTTGTCAGAAAGGGTAAATTTGGACATAAACACACACACACACACACAAGGAGAACACCATGCAAAGATAAAGGCAGAGATCAGGAAAATGTTTCCATACAACCAGGAACATTGAAGATTACCAGAAAAACCACCAGAAGCTGTAGAGAGGCAAGGAACTGAGTCTTCCTCATACCCTCAGATAGAACAAATCTGCTGGTACCTTGTTCTCAGACTTTTATAGCTTCCAGAACTGTGAAACAATAAATTTCTATTGTTTGAGACAATCAGTTTGCGATCTTTGTTATACAGCCTTAGCAAAGTAATGCATAGGCTTTAGTTTTTTTTTCCCTTGGTATTCCAACAAAGAGAATTCTTGTTATTATCCTTTTTCATCCCTTTTCTTTTTCTCCTCAGAGAGTACACCCAGGACCTCTTGGGACCGCTCTTTCAAATCAGCCATAAAGGAATATTCTTTATGATACATTCTTGAGGAAGTGCTCGTGGCACTTCTATTTCAAAACCAAACAGTTATTAATGGTCTTCCTCTTGATGATTGTGTTGGAAAGGTTGATTAATTCTATGCCTTAAGGTGTGATTTAACTTTCATTTATCTCCTTATTTATCCTACTGGAATGGCAAAAAGATGAGAAAATGAACTGTCATGGAGATTGTAAGGGTTTGATGAAACATTTGCATTCAGAATTAAAATGCTTAGTGCCAATGCCATCTCTTTCCAACTTAGAGTGAGTGACAGTGTAGTCACCCTCAACTTAAACTGAATAGGGGGTATGTTCTCAAAGAGGCCTAGTAGAAGGATGTGGGAGAGGTCTGTGCTATATTTCAGAGTTTATGATGAAAACTGTTTCAGATCATAGAGCGCTAGATAAAATTTGGAAGGGATGAGAAAAAAAAAAGGTTAAAAGGTAGAATATTACTGTACTTTATTCCAAGAAAAGATATTCTGTCCCCTTTGGAGAGCAGCATGATTCAAATAGAGGTTCAGCCAATGGCCATCTGCATTAGACCAATACCCCAAGCACCCTGGACTTCTATACCCTGTGCCAGGCCACAGAGTCATTTTGGCCTATTTTCATATGGATGCTTCAATAATACACAGAGAGTTGCATTAGAGAACAGTAAAGGACAAGCCCTTTTTGCTGTAATTCAACTTAATTCAAGCCACATTTACCAAATACTTCAGTGTGGCATGTACTGTGCTAAAAGGATTTGGGCTATGTTTTATTCCATTCTCAGTCTGGTGAGGGAGATCAAAAAGTTTTCTTGTCTTCATGCAATATGTCAGACTTGTAATACATCAAGAGCAGAGATCAAGTCACACTCTTCTTTGTATCTCTCCAGTGCTTCACATATAATAGATCCTTGGTAGAAATGAAATAATACAGATACTTACAAGGAAGCTACTGAGGCCCAGAAGAAAGGGCAATTAATTCTACCAGGAGACATTAAAGAGAAGCTCATAAAGGAAGCTATAATTAGATTGGGACTCAAAAGATACTTAGAACTTCACTTGGATAGAAAAACGTAGGGAAATAAAACCATTTCTGGCTGAGAGACTAAAATTAATAAAGGCAGGAAGGCAAGGAAGCATGACTTGATGAAAACAAAAGTAATAAAGTCAACTAAATACGTAATTCATTATATCCTTCATTTTTTTTCAAGGACTTTATTAATAAGGACCTTAATAAGGTCTTTATTACACTTATCTACTGAACCTAGGTTTGAGGGGCTCAGCACCTCTGGGTGACTGGTCAGGCCCTTTGACTCCACAGGCCTCCTGCATGGAAGGGTAGTTTTTAAAGAACAAGATAATGCACAAAAGAGGGAGAATACATCCATGTGAGGAGCCAACTTCCCATGTTGATGGTAAAGGAAGAGCCTTTGGATTCAAGTGCCTTTTTTTTTTTTAATGGAGGGTCTAATAAGAGGTAGAATTTTCAAAGTCCATATTCTCAACCATAGCATTTTACCTTCCAAAGAAGTCTAGGCTTTAATATCCTAAATGCCACTTTGAAGTAATTACTCTCCTCTATTTTTGTTTAAACATCCAAATACTTGTATTTTTAGCAGCAATTCCAGAGGACGTTGGCTCCTGGATGTTAAGAGGTTCAGAAGGAACATACCGTGGTGTGCTTCCAGAATTTTAGTAATGAAATCACTATTATTACTTCCCTCTCTGCCTGCTACCTTCAGCTCACCATGAAGTCAATTTTACTATTTCTGCTGAACAATTTCCTCCAAGCCATTATGGCTCACTCAGACCCTCAATGATCATAAGGACGCAAGAAGAATTAGAAACAATTAGAAGTGAAGAAAATAAGAAGTCTCTTTAAATATACCAGTAGTCACGATAACCAAAGTGGTGATTAGCCTTTCTGAAGAAGCAAACTTTATTGTTTTACTTTACTTTACTTCTTAAAGTGTCTTCTTTCAGGTATTATTTTGATATTCTGGCATTTTTCTTTCCGGGGAGAAGAAAAGAATACTATATGGAAACTTGTAACACATAATGTCCATTCACCACTAAGACAATTGAATTTAAAGCTGTATTATTACTTTTCATTTTGCTGCTGTTACTCTTGTGATTGATGATCGGATAGCCTTAAAATCACACCTGATAGGCAGACCCATATGGAAGAAAAAATGGCTCAAAAGTTCTGAGTGGTAAACACTAGGAATTCCAAATCAGGGAATTGGAGGGAATGGAGGGACTTCAAATGAGCTCTAAGTTATCTGTTTTTCTCCCCCTTAGGAGAAAGAGGCAATCTACATCATGAGAAGAATGGCAGTTACATGTTATTATTTTGTGCCAGTGGAATAGAATTTGGCCAAGTAAGGAAAATTGTGGCCACTTATGTTTCATTTCCGCAAAAGGAAAGACAGTATTCCCAGGGCATGGATTGCAGAAAAATAGTTCCTTGTAACAATAATAGGTGTTATAAGAAAAAAAGAAAAAGGCAACATAATTTTTATAAAGGTTTAAGCAAAGTTAAATGAGCCTTTTTGGAAGAGGATTTCTTGGAGCTTTTAATATACTAACGTGCATTCTGATAATGAAAATTTATCTTACTTTTTTGTGGGAAAAGTTTTAGGACCTCCAAACACTTTAGAACTCATAGCAAGAGATACTTCACTTTTGTGTAAGAAATGGTTTAACCCTATCTCATGAAATAAAGCTGTTATGCCTCTGGTATTATTTTTAAAAATTACTTTGGCTGTTAGCATACAACTTTTTCTTTCTTTCTTTTTTTTCTTTTCTTTTCTTTTTCTTTCTTTTTTTTTTTTTTTCATGTTTCCGTCAGTATCTTGAGGGACTGTATCTCATTCAAATTTGGAGGGCAGAAGATACGGCAGCTGGTTGGTGCTTTATTTAGCTGATCTCACCAAAAACTTTACTGTATCTACAAACAGAGTTTACAAATATCTAAAAGGTGGCTATGGTCTCTTGCTAACAATGGGCCCTGAGGGAGGGACAAGAAATAATTAAGGCAGAGGTTTAGGAAAAATCATTTTAAAAGGCAGATTGGTTTATTGAAGAACCAGTGTACTCTGCGTATGAGAGGTTTGTCCTTCAATTTATCTTACTTTTACTGAGATCTCGCAAGTGACCATACATTATATTTTTATTTTTTACTTTTTTCATACACTGTACTTTTTGATGCGAGTTTTCTGTTGTGTGGTATGCTTAAGCAGAAATATAGGATGAGTGGTAACTGTTTCAAATCTGTGGGTGCGTGACTGACATTCTCATAAAAGATCCTACCAATAAGTTGGAACTCCAGTCATGCCAAACACAGAAATCATTCTGGAAAAATAAATGAGAAGATTTGTTTTTGAGGAACATTTCTCTTAGAACTTCATGAAAAATATATCTCATTTTTTCAGCTTTCAAGGAGATGATATGAATATTAGAAAAGTCATTATGATTTCAGAAGTTGATCCATTCCCAAGTAGTAACCAAATTTCCCAAAGAAATAGTCTCAGAGTAAACATCTCTTGTTGCTCAATATATTACACAAAGCATCTTCAGAGACTCTTAAAATTTGATACCAAGGTCCTTGATGGAATAGCCATGCGTAGTGTTCAAATCAGTTTGGTAGAGTGAAAGCCTAAGGAATAATCATATCTTGTGATCCAGAACTCCTGGGCATGAGCATTTGGATAATACAGTCTTCTTTTTTCTTCCAGGGTAGTTTATTGCTTTTAATGTATTTTTGAAAGTATGTGAAGTAAACCATTTCTAAAATTTACTAAACTTCTTTCATACTACATGCATTTGAGAAGAAAGACATTCAACATTCTTCTCTGCTTTTCTTGTGCTTGAGGTTGATTTCAGAGGCCCTTTCAGAGTTTTTACTGTCAACAGACAGATCTGCTCAACACTTATACTCATAAAATATTCATATCATCAATATCTACCTAGCAACTTTATATGGTCAATGGCTTCTAATTTGTCACTGGCTTTCCAATACTGGTCATATTATTACTCCATCTCAACCAGACTTCCTAGGCACCCGTTTTTATGTCTGCCCAGTTTTTGTCCATGGCTATTCTTTGATGGTCTAGAGAGATCATAACCTGAGCCAAAGCATCTGACTGAGCAACCTAGGTGCCCCCAGGCTAATCCCTTTAAGAATGGAATAGAATTTGGCCAAGTAAGGAAAATTTATGGTCATCAAACACGTGAGAAATAATTCAGGCCTTTGGATGATTCTGTAGTAAACCATTCTTTCCAAGCATAAATGTAAGAGAATTACAAAACAATATCATGGACTTACTAAATGAAATAGTGGTAAAACACAACAACCAAAAATCAGGCTCAGAGCTTTAGAGTTTTAGAGCTACAAGGCAAGTTAGATATCATTTTGTAGCAACTATCATTTTGCAGCAAGAAAATGGAGTCTTCCTGAGATTGAATGACTAGCAAAAGTTATACAGTTAGTTGCAGAGGTCTCTTATTTCCCAATCTCGTGAATTTTCTGTATATTATTTGACTTGCTATAGTTTATTTGCAATAAAATTATGCTACCGGGGCACCTGGTCGGCTCTGTTGGTTAAGCTTTTGACTCTTGATTTTAGATCAGGTCATGATCTCAGAATTGTGGGATTCAGCCCATCATCAAGCTCCCCACTCAGCAGGGTGTCTTCTTGAGAATTTCTCCCTCATTCTCCCTCTGCCCCTTACCCCACTTGAGGGGATGCTCTCTCTCTCTCCAGTAAATAAATAAATCTTTAAGGGTGGTGGGGTTATGGACATTGGGGAGGGTATGTGCTATGGTGAGTGCTGGGAAGTGTGTAAACCTGGCGATTCACAGACCTGTGCCCCTGGGGCTAATAATACATTATATGTTTATAAAAATTTTTTAAAAAAATTATTAACAAAATAAAAATAAATAAATAAAAATAAAGCTACCTATGGTTCTCTACCCCACTTTCAAATTCCTAGAAATACTCAATAACTCAAAATTATTCCATTTTTTAATTAGTATTATACCATACAGCCTGTTAGAGAAGCTTAAAGGGATTAGCCTGGGGGCACCTGGGTTGCTCAGTCAGGTGTCTTTGGCTCAGGTCATGATCCCGGCTGGTCCTGAGATTGAGCCCTGTCTCATGCTCCCTGCTTGGCAGGGAGTCTGCTTCTCTCTCTCTCTCTGCCCCTTCCCCCTACTTGTACACTTTCTCTCTTCTCTAAGTAAATAAATAAAATATTAAAAAAAAAAAAAAGGATCAGCCTATACAAAGTTATGCCACACAAGAATAGTGTTTGTTAAGAATCATCCTAAGAGTTCTTCTTATTCTTTCTTTATATTCTGGCCAATAGAATCCTGAAAAAAGTGTGGACTCACTTAAGTTCAGTGTAGTTAGGTTTTCAAGACTTAAGTGAATTGAAAAGGGAGTAAAAGTACGGACACCTGGGTGGCTCAGTTAGTTAATTGTCCAACTCTTGATTTTGGCCCAGGTCATGATCTCAGAGTAGTTATTTGGAGCCCCTCACCCCCTACCCTCTAATTTTTTTCTCTAGAAAAAATAAAATAAATAAAAAGGACTAAAGTAGTATTGTGGAATATTCTATTGTTAACATATATAATATACATAATAGCTATAGATAATGTATGAAAAAATATATATCTATATATATACACATAATATATGGGCCCAGCACGCTTCTGCTGCACCACTCTGCTATATATACATAATATATCACTGGCATGATATATCACCATCAATCCCACCTCATTAGAGAAGATGAAATACTGCACTAGGAATAGGGGAATGTATCTCCAAGTTTGAGTCAAAGTCTTCTCCTTTATCTCTCATGCTGATTCTCTAATATCCACAGATTCCCTTCTAACACCATATATTTTGAGTCTCACTGAGTCACAGCATTAGATACCAGATCCACCATCATTCCCATGCTCAATGAAGATTTAATGGGTGCCCATATATGCTGAAATTGGACCAGACAAAGGACATAATATGGTGAAGTCATCAGACATGGTCCTTACTCTCATAACACACACTTGTTAGCAACTATCCTTTTCTGGTGTACAGACTGTAGAGAAGTACTGAGTTTTATACTGATAGTTGCTCAAGGTTTCGTTATCACCAAACTTTTTTTTTTGTTGTTTCAACTATTTTTATTCTTATTTCACACTGTACAAACACATTTAATATTGAAATACTGGAGGTTTACTCTTTCTTTGAGGAAATGTGTTCTTATAATTTTTATTACGAAATCATTCATTTATTACATTACTGAAATGAATAGGGCTTTACAGATCTTTCTGACCTTCAGCAGGAAGAGAATAACTCAAGCTCTATGCTCCTTGACCCATATTCTTCCCTACTCCATGTAAGTCTTTTATATTATGGTTATCTTCTGTTTCCTAATATTATGTGTCTTCTTGATGGCAGATGAATGTAAGAGTCAAGTAGTTATTAAATTTTTTATTTAAAAATATTATTCTATGTGTCACTGGTCAATACCCAGTCTAACCCATCACTCACCAAAAAAACCCCTAAAAAACAAAAAACAAACAATTAACGCATTCAATAAAGACATCTTTGAGAGTCTGTGGTTTGAGAATAACATTGAACCAAACTGAAAGTTTGTCTCTAAATGTGGAATGGAATCAGTTTTCTTATAGAAACTGCTATGAATGTTCTTTTGGTTTCTCAGGGTGTCTCATTAATGTTATCTATTAAGCATATTTCACTTTAAACAGGGCAATAGGAATAGCACAAACAGACCCTAAAATACCACCAGTATGTTTACTTTAAAACAAAGTCTGTAAAAGCCCAGACGTACAATTTTTGTATAATGGTGGTCTGGGGACAAACCTCCTCCATCTTGGAGCTTTCATAACTAATACAAGCAGACAAGACATTTCCATTTATCATGCAAATGAGTGCTAAACTTGTTCATGAATGTTCATAATTTAAAATTTTATATAAATTTATGTGCAAATTAAGTACGGCCCTTAGGTCTTTGGCAAGTTGCCATTGTATCCACTGGAAGTATAAAACTTGCACAGCTCAAAATTTATAGGTTGTTCCTTGAGGTCTGCTTCATTGACTTTTACTTTTTTGTGGTCTGCTGGGGATTTGATGCCTGATTCTAAAATGTATGTTTATGATCTTATCTCTCCACTTGGGACATTCAGTGAATGAGTTGACAAAAACAAGTGAATTAAGTGTATATTTTGGAAGAAATATTGTTAACTAATTTTCAATTTCAAGACTTTCTGTTAAGTTCATTGAAAACCTTCACTTGCTAGTAATTATGTAAACAGAATAGTAAAGTGTTGGACAAGTTCTTTTGTTTTTAGCTGCCTCCTCTTAAAAGTTACCTTGCAAAATGGTTGATCTTGTGAATGTAAAATTGGCCCTCACTTATTCAAAGGTCATTTACCCGGTAAACTGCTAGTTCGTTTCCAAGTATCTGAAAGAAGGCCTACGAAAACATTCCAAATTGATTTTGCAGTCTGTGTACCAAAGGTCATGTACTACAACCATAAAAGAGACTCTCTGACAATTAATGAAAGTACAATCACTGTACTCATGCTTTTTCCTTAATTCTAATGTATTTAATTAGTTTGTTTCCTGATCTGCACCAGTTTGCATACAGCAAGTCCAAAAAAGCAATTGTAGGTCTCCTGACTCTAGGAAGCTGTAACATTTGACAATCCGATTATACTTTGGGAGAGGGAGAATGAAAACCAAAACCAAATCAAACCAAACCAAACCAAACCAAACCAAAACAAAAACCTGGCTTAACAGTGTCAAACTGAGGGCATTTGTTATGTGGTTAAAAGCTCAACTCGCTTTAACAGCCAATGAGGTTATCATGGCCTTACTGCACAGCAAAGAGGTGGATTAATTCATTCAATAAACCTTTGTTAAGAACTTAATATATAGCTGGGGTTGGGAAAGCAAAGACAAGTAGAGGGTAGTTCATGTCCTTGAAAATACCAAAGTTCAGCTGGGAAAGCAGAAACATAAGCCATTATGATAGGAAAAGACAGTGCAATAGAAAGACAGAGAAGGGAAAAATTATTTGTCTTGAAGGAATAGATAAGTAATATTCAAAGCTGGACTTAAAAACCAATCAAGGGCTTTCCAATCTAATAATGAAGGAATGGCCTTAATAGAAAGAAATGACAGTATATCCACAGGCCTAGAGTAGTGGAAAAGCATGTGTATGGCAGGCAGACTTCTAATTTGGCCCCCAAGATTCCCACCCCTGCTGAGCATGACCTCTATAATCTCTTCTTGAATGTGAGCAGAACATGCCAGTGAATATAAGGGGATATCAATCACAGGATTATGTTGTAACAACTGTCTAAGGAGATTACATACATGGAATTAAGGTTTCTAATCAGTTGACTTTGGGTTTATCAAAAATGGAGATTCTCTTGTGTGGAACTAACTTAATCCAATGAGCCCTTAAAAGAAGGGAAGAGATTCAAAGAGAGAGAAATTCTCTTGCTGGCCTTGAAGGAGCAAACCTCTCTGTTGTGGATAGGGCCTATTTAGGAATCTGAGAGTTATCTCTAGGTGCTGAGGGTAGCCCTTAGAGTGGGCCCTACAACAACTAGCAATAAAAGAGCTACCTCAGTCATATGGCTACAAGTAAATAAATTCTACACACAGTCTGAGAAAGTTTGGAAATTGATCTCTCCCCAGTAAATGTAAAACTTCCATATGAGGACACAGCTGTCTGACACCTTTATTTCACCTTAGTGGGACACTGGGTGGAGAACCCAACTAAAATGTGCCAGAATTCTGATTTACAGAAACTATGAGATAATAAACTTAAGTCTTTTAAACTGCTACATTTCTGGTAATTCATTCCACACACACCAATAAAAAAAAGGTAATGAATACAGCATTTGGGGGGAATAGAAGTTTAAGATTTCTAGATTGTGAGGTTGATAAACTGGACAGCAGGAAAAATGTAGACAAGGGAAAAACTAATTAGGTGTCAGATACATAATGAAAGGAAGTTTGAATGTATCCTGCGGGTCATGGGGAGTCTTTAAAACTAGATAGTGTAAAGGGTGCCAAGATCAGATTTGCATTTTAGAAAGTTAATGCTGGCCCAAACAGTAAAGATAGATTGAACAGAAGAGATGATAGCAGAATGGACTCAGACTGTACTGAAATAATCTTAATAAGTGGTTATGTAAGTTTATTAAAAGGCAATGACAGTAGTGAATAAGTAAAAGATTAGAAAAATAGTTAAAAGGTAAGGCTGACATGATGACCAGCATGAGACTAACATGAAAGAGAAAAATTAAAGATTCCAGACTTCCTGTCCCAATGACATGAGAATAAGGAAAGATAAACAATTAGAAAGAAAGGTTATTTTGGATTTTGAAAATGTCATGGTTTAGTTGCCTAGAGGATTTCTAAGAGATTAAGAGGAAGTACTCCCCGTCAGTTAAAAATATAGTTCTGGACCCTAGAACAAGGTAGGGGCTGGTGATTTATCTGGGAAGTTATCAGTATAGTTGAAGGCATGGGAATACATGAGATCATTCAAGAAGAATATGAACTTTGGAAAGAGGATGGGAGATTAAACTACAGAGCATCAACATTTGAGTGGAGGTAGAGTAAGAGGAGCAGAAGAGGAAAATAAGGAATTATTATATTAGGAGTAACATCTGAAGAAAATGGTATCATAGAAATTAAGGAGGAGAATTTTTCAAAGAAATGAAGATTGAACATTGCCAAATGTCAAAGGACCAATAGAGCATTAAGGATAAGCCTCTGGATTTAACAATAGAGAAGACCTTTTTGGCTCTAATCAGAGCAACTTGTCCTTAATAAGAGGGTTTCAAAGGAATGGAGGGTGTTGGAACCATACTGTGGTAGATTTTAGTAATAAATGGTAAGTAAAACATTGGACTATAAGGAACATCTTTAAAGTAGCTGGGCAGCAACAGAAGGAAATTAAAGGAAAAGGACCCCATCAAAAAAGTACAAGGACAACTCATAGAGTTGGAGAAAATCTTTGCAAACTATATGTCCAATAAGGGACTTGCCAGATTTATATAAAAAATATATAAAGAACCCTTACAACTCAATAGTAAAAAGACAACCCAGTTTAAAGTAGGCAAAGGATCTGCATAGGCATTTCTCCAAAGAAGATACACAAATGGCCAATAAGCACAGGAAAAGAGGCTTGACATCACTGGTCATCAGAGAAATGTAAATAAAAATCATAATCACCCATTAGAATGACTGGATCAAAAAGTCAGATAACAAGATTTAACAAGGATGTGGAGAAATTGGAACTCTCATACACTGCTGGAAAGGAGACAAAATGATGCAGCCACTTGGGAAAACAGTCTAGTCTGGTAGTTCCTTAAACGATAAAATATAGAATTTCCATATGACCCAATAATTTCCTTCCTAGGTATATACTCCAGAGAAATAAAAACATATGTCCACACAAAAACTTTTGCACAGATGTTTATGACAGCCTTCTTCAAAAAAGCCAAAGGTAGAGACAACCCAAAATGTCTATCAACAGGCAAGTAGACTAAAATCCTTGGAATATCCATTTATACATTGGAGCGTTACTTGGCCATAAAAAAGAACAAAGTACTGATATATAAACAACAATGTAGATGTACCTTGAAAACATTATGCTAAGTGAGAGAAGCCAGTCACAAAAGACTTTGTACTATAGGATTCTACCCATATGAAATTCTGAAAGAGGGAAGTCTAGATATGGAAAGTAGAGTAGTATTGCTTTGGGCTGGGGGGGAGGTGGGAGTGGTAGCAAAGGATGAGGAGGATGATAACTAGAGGGTAAGATGATAACTAAAGTTGATGATGACAACGGTTGCATATACCTGTGAATACGCTACAACCATTAATTGTACACTTTAAATGGGTGACTTATATGGTATCTGGGTTATATCTCAATAAAGCTGTTTAAAGAAAAGAAAGTGAAAGGAGTAATTCAAGGTAGATAGGGTCAAAAAGAATGTTTCTTTTAGCTCATGAAAAATTCCAGTATATTTGCACTCTGGAGGAAGGAGTTGGTGGCTATTCATAGTGATTGATGTTCATGATGATAACTCTGAATCATCAGAAAAGGTCAAATCCTGTTCAATATGTAATATCTTTTACAAAGAGTTCCAGCAAAAATATCGAAAAGAAATTTCCTCCTTTGAACACTAAACTTACTTTCTCTTATTGGAAAATTAATTTGTGAAGAACATGCATTCCCTCGTTGACGATGGACAAATGAGGTGTTATTCTAACTAGAGAAATCATGGTTACCAAAAAAGTGTCTTTTAAAAGATTATTTTTTGTTTCTAAAGTTTCGAACCAATCTTGGGGCTATGACAAAAGAAAAGGAAAAATATACCACATCTCATGATTCCCATACGACTGTTAATAAGATCTGTATTGACCTTTAACTGTCTGGTTCATAAGCAATGAAGGAAGTACGGTCAGGAGTCAGGCTTTGTACTTGTCACACTGCTCTGGAGTAAGAACGGAAGTGCCATCGTAACTCAGCTATCCAGCAGACAGTCAACCAGAATAACTTCTAGTACTCCCCGTGTTTCGGCCAAACTGGTGTGTTTCTCTTTCGAAATTGTGTTCCGCAATATTATTGCTCTTACTTATTTATTTTTTTTTTTACGGAGTACTTCATTACTCTTCGACGTCTGCTGTTGTAGGATATTGCCTAGCTATGAAAAACAGATTGTTAAAGACTTGTTGGCAAAACCCCAGAGGATCTGTGTGGATTTATTTGTTTTAAAATGTATTAAAATTCTCTGGATACAGATGAATTTCGCTTGCTCAATATTTTTTTTTATTGTTTCACCTGCTATTGAGTAGAAATTGCAAGTGAGAAGGGTTTTGTTTTGTTTTGTTTAAGTTACCAAGTTTTATCAGGAACCTAAATATTTTTTACTGGAATGATCCACTTTCAAACAACCCACCACCCTTAAGAGGGGGTTACTCATAAACACAAGGTGTCCAGATGTCTTGAATAGGAGCAAGTATTCAGCATTTTTAAGAAAGGGTGAGAGCACTTTGGAACTTGGCAGGAGCTCAGCTCCATTAAGAGAAGAGACTCCCCATTTCTCCGTTGATGACCAAGGAAAATGGTCTGCTGGATTCTGAGTGTGAGAAAAGGCGGCCGAGAGCTACTATTGATGGAATAAGCCAGGCAAAACAACTTGCCCGGTGCTGGGAGGGGGAGCCAGATCAGAGTGTCCTGTGAAAGCAAGTCCGAAAGGGACGGAGATTCATTTCTGGGAAGGCCATAATGAGAACAAACTGTATAATAAATTATAGCCTGTTTTTCTTTTGACTTGGATTTGAGCTTTGATATAGAGATCAAGTGGTTTAAATAAAAGTGATGAATTTCCATTTTGTATCTATTTAGTAAAGAAAGCATCAGAGAGAAAAAAAGATTCTTAGGGCTTTTCTGTAATTTTATGTCAAATACGAAAATGAGATGTCTGAAACCATACTCAGTACCGAACCATATACATATATGTACCATGTCCCATACTCACGTACTTAGGATAAAGTGTAATTTATCAATTAGGGAGGTAAGAAATGAACGACAATAATAAGATAGAACAATTATAAAAATAGAGTATAATAAAAATTCCATGAATGTCTCTCTCTTTCTCGAAATATCTTCTTGCACGGTATTCACCCTTCCTCTTGCAATGATTATTGATGAGAAAAAGTCTACATGATGAGATGAAGTCAGGTGAAAGACGTGGGCGCTGTAGTGATAGGTTACTTTTGACCTTCTGCAACATATCAGAAGGAGGATCATTAGCTTCCAGACCACAGTTGAGCAAGGATAAAGGAACCCGTGGAAAGTAAAACCACAGATAAGGGGAGACTACTCCTTCCTTTCTATCCTGAGACCAGAAACTCCAAATAAGCTCCTTCTTGTGTCTTCAGGGGTCAGAACAGGGAGTAAGGACTAAAAGAGGCCTTAACTAAAAACAATATTGTTTTCCAAATGCACAGATCCACTGGCATCTATATGCTGTCAGTATATTCATGAGAATGGAAAAGACATAGACTTTGGCCTCCAAAAACCTTGATTTAAATTTGTGTGGCTCTATTTAGTAGCTGAGTGACCACTAGCCTCTTTAAGCCAGAATTGTCTTATTTTTACCTCTCTGTTTCCTAATCCATAAATTGGGGATAATAATATTATCTAACATTATTTGGCTATCAACTGCGATATATATAAATGCCCTTTTATATGTTGTAAAACATAATACTTATGTTAATTGGAAAATATCCTTGAATATTTTTCATCTGATCTTACAAAGCCAGGATTTGAACATAGAGCTATGTGACTCTGACGTTTTTTTTCTGAAATTGCCTTGTTAGTCAACTATAAATTAGTAAATATTTATAAATAATATTTAACAGGAATCTTTATAAATATTTTCAACATGTGAAGTGTTTTTCTTTTTTTTTTTTTTAAGATTTCTTTTTTATTCATTTATTTGACAGACAGATCACAAGTAGGCAAAGAGGCAGGCAGAGAGAGAGGGAGAGAGAGAGAGGAAGCAGGCTCCCCACCGAGCAGAGAGCCAGACGCGGGCCTCGATCCCAGGACCCTGAGATCATGAGCTGAGCCAAAGGCAGAGGCTTAACCCACTGAGCCACCCAGGTGCCCATAAAGTGTTTTTCTTTAAGAGATACCCAGAAGGTATCAGACATAGATACTGTTTTCAAGGATCAAATAGTTTATGAAATTATTTAAAACTATATGAAACTATTTATAAACTATAGTTTATGAAAAACAAAACATGGATACAAATATTTACCCTCATGAGTTAGAAAATGAGTCTTAAAGGATTTCATTCAACTAATTCATAATTACCTATTGAACATCTATAATATAACAGGTATTGTGCTAGACCTGGGGACCAGAATGATAAGCAAAAATGGACATGATTCCTGCCTTTTTGGTACTTATTGTCTAGAACGAGAAATAAGGTTCAATAAATGAAAAATCAGAGCATTTATAAAGGCTTCAAAGTAGAGATTCTTATAAAGTGCAAGATGATTTAGAGAGAAAAACTACTTCCAATGGCGTAGAGGAGTGCTTAAAGAAAGAGTTCATTGGAACTCAATTTTTGAAGACTGAGAGGATTTGGATGTACTAAATAAGAGGGAAAGTTATCTCAGAGAGAGGAACAGACAGGGTGAATGGAGGAACAAGGTTAATGAAGGTGTGAGTATTCCGAAGTGTTTGGAGGAACTGAAAATAAATCAATTTTCTTAATATAAGGGAAGGTGGTTAAAAAAAAAATTGCCAGGGGTGTTGGAGCTGCACCATGAGAGTTTTGAATGCCAGGTTAAAGAGTTCAGATGTTATTCTATGATCCACAAAGAATCTCTGGAGGTTTATCAACAGTAGGGATGTGAATGGGTTTGTATTCCATAAAATAATTTCAGAACAGAGAACAGATGCCATTTAAGAGGCTCCTTCAGCAATGAGCTACTTGAGGACCGAGACAAAGAAGGCCCATATCAGACAGCCATGAGAATCCAAAGGGTCCTGCTGTCAAAATATTGACACAAATTGATTGGAAAAGACAAGGACAATAAATAATTATTAATAAATATATGGAAAATTTAAAAAAATATCAGTTGCAAATCGGCATAACATTTTTTTCCTCAATGGAACTCTTATACTAGTGTTGTATATATGTTAACGTAAAACTTTCGGATTTGAATTTATCTATAAAGGAAGGTGGATAATAATCACTGAGATGGCACAGTCATAATAAATGCTTTATTCAATAAAGCCAATCAATAGATTGGTGCCCTTTGTAGGAATTTCATGACCTAGATTCACCTATTCAAGTAGAAAACGTCAGGGCTCGAAGGCAGCTTAGTGACCAGAACGAACACTGGGTTTTACAAGCAAGGAAGCTGAAGTCCACAGAGATTAAAGGACTCAAGTGAGGCCAAACAACTAATAAGAGACAGAGTCCAGATGTCCTCTTCCCAAGCCAGGGCTTTTTTCACCACTTCATGGAGCTCTTACTTTTTAACACTGATGTTTATTTAGGAAAACGATATTCTCCTTGCAGCTGGGCTTGTCCAACCCGTAATGGTTGCACAGTGTTTCAGAGAGTCAGTGAAGGAGAGATCCCGTCTTAACTTTGGATGAGAACAGTTGGGTGTAGGCTAATACAGCCGGGCTCGTGCCAGATTCTCTGTCGTGTCCATCCTAGGATTCTGTCCTGTGTTTGAGAAAATTAGGTAACTGATGGGAAAAGCCACAGAGGATGGAGAACCTGTTCAAGAAAGACCTCATTCCAAGGCAAAGAGAAGACAACAGGCACTGACTTAAATAGAGTTGTATAAACCAGGTCTGGGAAAGAGCATTGCCAGGGGCATTGTCACTGTTGACTTCCATTTGAGTCACCGGGTAAAGGGACCATACCAAGAAACCAGGACCAAAGCCAAGAAAATGTAAAAAGTTATTTATTCCCCGTCTCTGTGAGATATTGAGAATGCAAGGTGAAAATGGCAGGTATGTAAGCAAAAGAGGCATGGGCAGCCTCTATGACAGTGGGTTGCCAGCTGTGGCAGCCAAAGTACGTGTTGTGTTGACCAGATCAACAATGTTTACTTGCAGACAACAGCTGTCTTGATTTTAGGCATTGATGTCATCAACCCAGGTAGCAGCAACAGCAAATATGTCTTTACTTGACATTTAGTAGCTCACTTGTCACTTTTACGTTGGGGACATGCTGGGAAAGAAGTGGATATAAATTTGGAAGTACCAAAGGTATTGTGGGAATCATCTAGGGAACTCCTAGAATTCCTAACATGGAAATTCAGAGGGTTGAAATTCCTATAGTACGAAGTGGAGTGAACAGGAAAATTCTCGTATTTACCTAACATTTCTTCTAGAGGTAAAAAAATGAAACAAAATTTAATCTATTTTTATTAATATTATGGTTGTTATTTTGAAATAGTCTTAGGATCTGAGACATTGTTAGGGGCTTGGTGGGTTTATATTTCTGAGTAATCATGGGTTCTGTAGAAATCGACCTCTGAAGAGTTGACCCTTTGTGTCATGAAATCTACTGGTGAGTTTTGTGAAAAAAGTAAAAGGAATTGAATTGCCTATTTTTCTTTTGCTTAGATCTCAAACAAGCTTTTGTTCCATGTGTTGACCCATAGAAAGAGCACAAGAGTTAGGGACCTGACTTTAAGACTTATTGTGCAATAGGAACTTAAGAAAATTATTTACTTTTTCTGTCTGACAGTTTTAGCTTTAAAAATAGAGATCTTTCTGGAATATGGGAAAAATTCTGTTCAGTAAAATAGGATTTGTTTTAAATTGTATTCAGCTACAGGAAATCTGTCTTTCCGTGGGATTATTTCATAGCCTTTGCAGTAGGGTTTTCCAAACTGTGTTCTTTTTTTTTTTTTTTTTTAAGATTTTATTTATTTATTTATTTGACAGAAAGAGATCACAAGTAGGCAGAGAGGCAGGCAGAGAGAGAAAGTGAGGAGGCTCCCGCTGAGCAGAGAGCCTAACGTGGGGCTCGATCCCAGGACCCTGAGATCATGACCTGAGCCAAAGGCAGAGGCTTACCTTACTGAGCCACCCAGCTGCCCCAAACTGTGTTCTTGATAATACTAAAAAATATTCCTCCATTAAATCAATAGGCAAATGCTTGATTAAACAGAATTAAATAAATCTTATTACTGAGGTACTTCTCTGAAACTTTAAAATACCCTTTGTCAATATCAAAAAAGGGGATGTATTAAATAGAATTTCTCATCTAAGTAAAGTGTTTCAGAGGATGCAAATGTGGAAAAATCTGTGCATAGTGTTATCTGGATTTTTGAAACATGCTAACGGACAATTTGATTAGGCTCCTTTTTCCTTTCTTTTTAAAAAATATTTTATATATTTATTTGTCAGGGAGTGAGTGAGCACAAGCAGGGGGAGTGGCAGGCAGAAGGGGAAGGAGACTCCCTGCCAGGCAAGGAGCCTGATGTGGGACTTGATTCCAGGACTCTGGGATCATGACCTGGGCTGAAGGTAGACATTCAACTGACTGAGCCACCCGGGCACCCCTCCTTTTTCTTTTGTCAAAGAAAAAAAAAAAAAGCATTTATTATTCTGAATCATGCCTAATGATGAATATATTTGAATGATGAGAATTTTCAATGCCTTTTCTTATAATATTAAATTGGAATATATTGGTATTTTAAAATTGTCATTAAGTTTTCAAGAATTGACTCAAGAATTCAGGGGCAAGTGAAGGAAGAGAAGAGGTTTCTCTATCCGTTTTGGCTGAACTGGAGTTGAGTCTTAAGGCAAGGCAACAAATAAATAAGGTACTCCTATCCACATTCCTGAGTTTTGAACTTTTGGATTACAGAGCCAAAGCATTTTCAGCTTCTTAAATACTGGTAATACATTACCATCTGTGGATGTGGAGACCTAAAATACGCCTACCATATATTGGGTAGATATCCTAACAGTCTCCTATACCATGTAATGGCAGTGAGCTATGCTCTGGAAGCATCAATTTGTACAACATGATACTAGCCCCTCAGACACAGTTGATTGGTCCAGAATATGAACCCATGACTTAAGCTAAGCCAATGAGAATCCCTTCTCTAAAAATTTTGAAATAGAATGATAGGATTCTGGGCTTAGGTTTGGCTCATCTTTTAATTAATTACTATAGTGTGCAGACACCTGCTCATGACCAATTGCACTGGAATGCAAGGAAAAGTTGTCTGCAGAGCATGCGAAGGTTGAAGCTGACATCCAAGAAAGGAAGAGCTGAGGGGTAGGAAGACATCCCAGCTCCCCAGTCCTTGGTTCTCTCTCCTCCTGAGAGCTGTGCATTTTTTTTTTTTTTTAAGTCTTGGGCACTACAAACCATATCTATATTCTATCATTATTCCTCTCAAAATAACCTGAGTTTGTTTCTATTTTTCCAAACTATGAGCAAATGGTTTTGTTCAGTACAAAACAATACAAAGGGTATGATACCATGCCAAATACCAGGGTGAGACAAAGTATAACATAGTAGGAAATGCATAGTCTTAGGAGACACACACTTGAGTTTGAATCCTGGCTCTTCCAATTGTAGGAACCCACTGATAGAGGGCAACATTACACTTTCGGGGCCTCATATCATCTATAAAATGGGTATAAGTAAAAATACTTCAAAGAGTTTGGATAAGGATCCAACAGATGACTGAAAATGCACATGGTATATAATGAGAATTCAATGAAGTTTATAACCATTATTAACCATTTTCTCATGGAAATAGCTTCAATCAACTTGTCACCCTCATAACTGTCAAAGATTGGAGGAAAGGAATGGGAAAGATGGGAAAGGAAAACAGAAAAAAGGAGGAAAATCAGACCAGGCCTGGGAAAGATGTCCCCTGGAAATCACTGCAGTGCCTTTCTCTCTCAGAGCACTTTGCACACATTTACACCAAGGGGTCAAATCATCCCTTTCAGTTCATTTTGTATGCTAAACAAGCTGTCTTTAAGATTATTTGCATGACCACTCCTTCCTTCTTTGCAAGGACAAGTAAAAGTGGCCTCATGAACCAATTCCCCTTCTGCAGACAAGGATCTCTGGAGCTAATGAAGAATGCAGAAAAAGTCATGGGTTCTCTTCTGCATGTTCGCTGTCCTAGGGAAGAAAAATGCGTGGGTCCCACCCTTCCATGCCCAGCCTTCCATGCGGCTCATTGAGAAGATTCAGCAACCCTCCCCTTGTCTTGGTCCACCCAGTGTTTGAAAAGCAAAGGCAACACTCTTCACATGAGTGTAAAAAATACCATTTTATTTTTTGGCTTTTTCCTAAAGGAAAATGGACTATTGTCAGTATATGTCTTTCTTTCTTATTGGTCATTTTCAATGACTTTTCATATTGCCTCCTTGCTCCTTGTAGGATTAGATGTTCTGTTGGAAAAGGTAATTATGTAAATGAAAATATTTCTATTTCTGCAGGGGGAAAAAAAAAGACTTAAGTGAACCTGTTTGGGGATAGTGCTTAACCTGGGGAATATTCTCTAGGTTAAAACAAGGAGGGGGAGGGAAGGAAAACCAGTCAGGGCTCAGAGTTAGATAAGGCACAGAGGGGTGTGAGGGAAAGGATAACTGTAGACTGACTTGAGTGGGCCCACTTCTGTCACTGATGGTAGCTGGCAAAGACTGCAGCCTAGAACATTCCTTTATTGAATTCTGGGTTGGTACAAGAAATATGTCTTCTGCCTGCTGTGACATGACTCTTCTTCTGAGTAAGACATGCACAGACTTTTTTTTTGGAAATGCCACAGGTTATATCCCCTGGCTCGGTATTATTTCCTTTCATAAAAATAAAAATATGCTCCCAATCTTGGTTAAAATCATGAATTATTTTTTTGATAACAAATTTTAATGCAATCTCTCATCTTTCTTGACTCATTCCCTATAAATCTAGGGAAGTCAGTCTCATGTGGTTTTCCTTGCTATGACTCTCACCTTAGCCTCCCTTTCATAGTTTAATTAGATTTGTCTGGATTTTTTTTTTTTTTTTAATTCCCAAAGTCTTTTAAAGATGCTAATGAAGACTGGTCATTTATTCTGCTCTGGGTCTTTAAATTACTTTCTCAGCCCTGTAATTTTGAGCCAAATGGAATCCATTAGCACCTGTTAGCTATGTAGCAGCTTTATCAGTAACATGGGATTTAGTTCATAAGGTTTTGGGGGGAAAACAATAAAATAATGGAATAGAGGAAATTCTCCTATCCCCAAAACTTATTTTTTGTATTAAATGGTAACCCTATGCTTCCCAACAGGCAGGAAAAAAAAAAAAAAAAAAAAAAAACCCACATCATATGTAAAAGCAGGCTTTGGAAATGTTAATGTAATGATTGATTAACAAGTGACCTTGTTAACCAAGTTAATAAATTTGGGAATGCTTTCAAGAAGGTGAGGAAAAGGAATGTGTTCTGAAGAAATTGGGTTCATGAGAAGGATGAAGATGGGTAGAAAAGGTCTGGACCTGCAGAGCAGCAGCTGGGGGAAATCTCTCTCAGACAGCAGGAACTAAAATTTCTTAATTTCACCTTTCTGTGGAGATTTCTTAAGTAATTGTCTCTTTCACTTATTTAAAATTATTTCGCTTTATGTTCTACTGGAACCATAGAAGGCAGAACTCCTTCCCACTATCCAAATAAAGCAAGATAAAGAGGTTAAATACAAGTACCACAAGGCAGTCATTTGCATCCTTAAAGAAAGACAAAGCCACTGGAGAAGACCATTCCAACAGGGAAAGAAGAAAGACCTATTATTTAGAACAACTAGAAGTCTCGAATTGGCTTTTTGTTGTTGTTGTTGTTGTTTCTGTTTTTTATAAGTCTAGTCAAAGATTGTAGTGTTTCACTTTTATAGAATGTACTCATTCATTCATTCCGCAAACTCACCAACTCCCAAATGGCTGGGATTGGGGTAGATGCTGGAGGTATCAAATAAATCAGACACATTTGCACATTTCCAGGATTTAGCAAACTTCAGTGGGAGATTTACATGTAAGCAATTTAAAACAGTAATCATATGGCAAAAATTCGTAATAGTAGTATAGAAAATTAAAAAGAAATTCAAAGGAAGTCACTACCAGTTCAGTTCAGGGATGTCAGTATCATTTTTCAGAGATGCCAACAGTTGAATTATAATTCGAGAGATAAACAGGAGTTCACCAGGTGGAAAGGGGAGGGTGCCTGCTCTGGTGAAGAGAAGGGCATAAAAGAAAGACAAGCACGTGAAGGAGTTTCATGTGATAGGGCAAAGTTGTAGCTGAAGTGTGGAGGGAATGGGGATGTAAACGGAGGACGGTAAAGGGAGTTGAAGCATTGGTCAACACCAGATTGTGAATGGATTTTTCCGGTTGTCTTCTATAAGTTAAAAATTTGGGAAGCTATGTCTTATGCAACAGGATCTACTGTCTGATTTTATTTGGACATTTTGTAGCAGAGAAACATAAGACAATATGTCTTAAAGGGTTAATCCTTGTACGGCATATAGAATGGATGACAGACAGGTTAGGAAGTGATAGAAGAAGACTAGTTTATTCTAATAATCTTAGATGAGAAATAGAGCTTGAACTAAAGTGGCAAAAATAAAGAAAAGAAGTGAAGATATATTGATGAAATGTAATTAAAAAGAAATGTTATCTGGTTGGATCGGGATGATAGGGGTCAAAACATTCAGAAATGACCCAGAAATTTCTAGCTTAAGCAACAGGATGACATCCTCCATTGCTCTGGAATATAGGAAGGCAGCAAGCCATGAGAGGATGCAGTAAGTTCAGTTTTGAATGTGTTGAACTGGAGGTCCCTATAGGGTAGTCAGGATGTCCTGTTCTCTAGGCAACTAGTAATAAGGGATTAGGATTTAAGAAAGCTAAAAAGCCTAGGAATATTGTTTTGGTGGTCACTAGAATTTAGGAGAAAATAGAACTCAGAGATGTGGATAAGATCACCCCAGCAAGAGCACAGAAAGGGAGCAAATGTAGTCTACGCATGTGGGAGGGAAGCCAGGAAAGGAGGTAGACGAAGAGAAGTCATAGCACTCGAAGAACCAGAGAAGAGCTGTGGAAAAAAGTAGGTCCGAGAAGATAGGAGCAAGCAACAGTGTTTCTTTAGTGAGGCATCCTATAAAAATACAGTCTCTTTTGAGACACCTGGGTGGCACAGCTGGTTAAGTGTCTGCCTCTTGGTTTGGGCTCTGGTTGTGCTCTCAGGGTTGTAGGATTGAGCCCCAGGTCAGGTCTGGCTCTGTGCTCAGTGGGGAATCTGCTTGAGATTCTCTCTCTCCCTCTCCCTCTGCCCCTCCCGCTCATGCCCAGTCTCTCTCTCTCTCTCAAATAACTAAATAAATCTTAAAACAAAAACAAACAAACAAAAAAACAGTCTCTTGAACTTGGTAATTACTAGTGATCTCAGTAATTTCAGTATCATGGTAGTGATGGGGCAAAAACCAGATGATAGTGGGTTGAAGAGTACTTGGAAGGTCGTGGGGAAAGAAAGAATCAGTGATTTGGAGATTAATGGAAAGAGAGCAGAATCAAGGGAAGACTATACTTAAAAGGAGAGGTAGACAGGCTTATAGACTTAGGATGAAGCCTGGGGGAGGAGGATTGTTGAAGATTCTGGACAGAGCATCAACACCAAGGGAGCAGAGCCCCTTCTGGATCCTCACAGGCTTTAAAATTATATCTTCCAGCCTACACCGCAGCTGTGTGGGGATGTGGATAGTAGCCAATTAAATGTGAAATGAATCTATAGCAAGATCTACCTGGGTGGGGATAGTATATTTTGTTTTTAGAGCCAAAACAAAAATAATTGCGAACTTATGAACCATTTATAGTCCTTTTTTTTTTTTTCTTCCACAAACTATTCAAGTTAACAGGGGAAAAATAAAGTTTCTAAATAAAGTCTTCTTCTAGGATTGCATTTTTGACTTGCCAAGCCAAACGAACCAAATCTTTTGTTTCTCTAGCAAACTCGCTTCCCAAGAAAAATACACCTGCAAGTATCTAGGGCCAGGTTTTCCCCACCCACAGCCAATTTCTTTTTTCTTTTTTCCCCCTCAAGCAACTTTAGAGGGCACTTCTACATTGTGCTATGCTATCCTTCAGCCAAAAGGTTAAGCAAGTGTAAGTGAGGGCAATCCAATCGCTCTCTTTATTTTGGAGGTGAAGTAATTCCCCCCCTCATTTGCTCCCGCAGATGCTTCGGCTCCGAAGTGATCCTTCAGTGTATTCCAGGAATAGATAGTTTGAAGATTCTTGACAGTTCTGGCACGGTAGCAGGCAAGTTACCATGTGTTAGTGCTTGCGATAATAGCCATTGTCTGTACCATCTAATTATCTCGTCTGGCATTCGACAATCAGTCATTCTTCCGCGGCTTGAGGAGAAGCAAACTCCGTATTTTATGTGCATCGTGGAGACACTGATTCCCTAAGTGCAAAACCCAGACACTTTATGTGAAGTTCTGGCGTGTAGGCAGGCTTTGTAAAACTCCAAACTATGGAAACTTTTCCCAGTGTATTTTATTTTGGAAGTTTGGGGTTTTTGAAAAAATGAAACCAAAAGACAGTCGTTCCTGGGATTATTCTGGTGGCTCGAAATTCTCATCGACCTAGATGGAGGCTTGCTTCTTCACTTATTAAGGGAAGTGAGGGGAGGTGAACAAGTTTTGAATGCTTGCTATATGCTAGGCCCTGTGAGAAGGCCATCCTTTGCCTTATTTGTTTCTCACGACAATCCTGAGAGAGAGAGAGAGAGAGTAAGAGCAGGAGCGAGTGAGAGAGGAGATCTCCTCATCGTGTACATCTAGAAATTAAGACCTAGATAGAACAGTCTGTTTCAGATACCACACCTAGTGAAGAGTAGAGCGGACAGCTAATTCCATGTCTGCCTAACAATTCCTAATGCCCTCTTTTAAGTACCCTTTTAAGGCATTTTTTGATTTTACAAGGAATAAAAGCATTGGTTCTATACAGAAGTAGGAAGTAGTAGCCAAAAGGAACCACCAATAGATCTTATAATGGACCACTGTAAGAAATGGACCACCTTCTGCATCAGCATGGTGGATCTCCGTGTGTCTGGGTGGCTCAGTCATTAAGCATCTGCCTTCTGCTCAGGTTATGATCCCAGGGTCCTGGGCTGGAGCCCCACATTGGGCTCCCTGCTCAGCAGGAAGTCTGCTTCTCCCACTTCCACTCCCCTGCTGTGTTCCTTCTCGCTGTCTCTCTCTCTGTCAAATAAATGAATAAAATCTTAAAAAAACAAAAACAAAAACTAATGATAGATCTCTTCACTGACCCTGACATAAGGCATGCACTGAGGCACATTTAGAATGCCTTCTCTTCTCTCCCTCCATCCAAATCCTTCCTTATGAACCCAGCTCGTCTCTCTCTTTTTCCATAAAGCCAGCTGTCAGTACATAAGCCTCCAATGGGCCTTTCTTTTTTTGATCTCTTGTTTTACTCTAGAGAGCTCCAGACAGTTTACTTGTACCCAGCATCTTCTTATTTGCCTCATCTCCTTCCTTCCTCCTTTCCTTTCCTTTCCTTTCCCTTTCTTTCTTTCTTTCTTTCTTTCTTTCTTTCTTTCTTTCTTTCTTTCTTTCTTTCTTTCTCTTTCTTTCAACTGTCCAGTATTTGACATGAATTGAGGTCTAGAGCAAGGAAAAAGTGATGGATAATAAATTGGATGAGTAGAAGTCCTTTTGATTTAATGAGTAAAAGTCTATCATTAAAATGCGTGGGATGAAGGAAGGGAGACAGAAAACTATGAAGGAAAAAAATGTAACCTTTTTGAATTGTGAGGTTAAGGCAAGCTCCATGGGCGTGCCATTTAATGTGGACACAAACATATATTTTTGACAAGCTAGGACTTACTTTCACTATGGGAAACAGTTGCTTCTCATCTGCTCCATCAGCTTGTGTGGAAGCCCAGCACAGGCCACCGTGTCAACAGCCGTGAGGAATGCAATGGCAAGCAGACGTCCCAGAGAAGAGTTTGCTGGAAATTGTCCACTGCCCTTCCGCACCCACTGGCACCCACTGGCACCCATTAGTACCCTATTTGCTCTGATACCCAGGAACCATAAGCCTTAGAGATGCATTTCCCTAGACCCTTTCAACAGAAGACTTCTGTGACCCTTTAGTGCTAACCAACTTTGAAAGAGACGTGGGGGCTGTTTTGACAGCAGTGAGATTTCCTGAAATCTCGCGACCTTTGGCTGCAGAGGCACATTTTCCAGGTACTTTGCACCAGAGAGGAAAGTTAGTTGGTCCTCTCCTAATCCCTACCAACAGTCTTCTAAACACATGTTGTCCTTTATGACAACAATTTTCAGTTTCAAATACCTAGAATGATTTCCATTTTCTTGATGATACAGAAAGGGACTTGAGGTCAGACCAGAATCCTAACTCCACCCTCAGGGACAAAGGTTAAGAACAGAGAAGGAGCCACAACTAACGGTAACTGGCTTTTCCTTTCTAGTTTTGTGCTGAGCCCTTTTCGCTGTTATGCAACTGCTATGCTATGGACTAAATTGTGCTCCTTGCCCTTCCCCCAAGCCCCCACATTCACATGTTGAAGCCCCCTAGGCCCCAGTGTGATATTTGGAGATGAAGCCCTTGGGGAAGTAACTAAAGTTAGATGAGGTCATTAGAGTGGGTCCTCATGAGGAGATCAGTCAGTGGCTTTTTAAAAAAAATTTTTTTAAGATTTTATTTATTTATTTGACAGACAGAGAGAGATCACAAGTAGGCAGAGAGGCAGGCAGAGAGAGAGGAAGAGGCAGGCTCCCCGCTGAGCAGAGAGCCTGATGTGGGGCTCGATCCCTGGACTCTGAGATCATGACCTGAGCCGAAGGCAGAGGCCTAACCCACTGAGGCACCCCGTCAGTGGCTTTATAATAAGAGGAAGAGAGAGAGATATCTCTCCACCATGTGAGGACGCCGCAAGAAGCCTGCTGTCTACAAGCCAGGAGGAAAGCTCTCACTAACAACTGAATTGGCACACATCTTGATCTTGGATGTTCAGCCTCCAGAACTGTAAAATAAGTGTGTGCTGTTTAAGCCACCCAGACTATGGTAATTTGTTATAGCCGCCTGAGCAGATTAATACAATAAGGATTAGAATTTGTAATGTACTAAACCTATTTCCCTGCTCACGTTCCATTTATTCCTATTACCATGGAGCTGCTGACACCTGCATTTTATCAATCCCCAGCTAGACCAGGAAGGCCCCGGGGCACATGGATTCAGGCTATGTTCTGAAATTCTTGAGTGAACTCAGAGTCTGACCCAGGCTGGTCCACTACCTCATTCACGGACAGTTAGGTAGATTGCTGGAGGAGGCTTGCCCGACACTGAGAAGAGCCAAACACCTACCCTCAAGTGATTACTCTGCTCTATGCTCTGTTTCTTTTTAAGCTTGGGCTAAGAGTGGACATCATTCATAAATATCATAAAGAGCAATATCTTCTGTAAACATTGCCTTTTCTTTTGCAGGAGAAGTATATCTCCAAAGCTAGAGAAGTATTTCCTGAGCCCTGGAAATGAAGGAACCTGGGAACCCCAACCGTCCTAGAAAATAAACTTCCTACCTTCCATAATCCCCTCCTGGGTACCTAATGCTGAAAGAATGGGCCAAATCCCTAAAGAATCCGATATTTTTCAACTCAGGCCCTTTTTGACATTCCACTTAAGCCTCAGGGAAGACACTGCCTAGATTTATTTCTTGTAGGATGAGAAAAGGAGTTCTTCACCTGAATGATCCAAAACATCTTTGTCAGAGAAAAGCAGACTTTTCCTTTGGAAATACTGGCAGCTCTGGAAGTAGAAATCCTCTCTCCTGATGGGGTTAGGTTTTTGGTCATGCGTGACACATTACTGGCATTAAACATTGAGTGAATTGATCATTGAGACAGAAACAAGCTAAAGAGAAAAGGGGTTCACCCTCTACTATGGTCTTTCTTGAAGTGAAAACTACAGAAAACCTAAACAGTTGAAAGAGAACGACACAGATTCTGCTCTGGGAGTCTCTATTCTACATTTGTTTGAAAACCAGTTGTTGGACATGATGAAATGTAGAATTGCTTGGGTAGAATCCAAAATTGCTGAGCAGCCCCAACCATTTCTGCCAGGATCCCAAGTCCAACTCTATGTAAGGTACATTCCGCCTTGCCTGTATGGCTGTGGTCATCCATTCCTAGCTGGTGAACTGTATTAGATCCCAGATGGAAGCATTAGATCTCACATTCTCTTTTAATGGAATAGCTTGTGGAGAAGGGCGAGGCTTGAGAGCAGGGTAGCAATACACAGGGTGTATTTTCAGATATATGGTTCCAGATAAAAGAGAGGGAAGACCCTTTTCAAAAACTCTGCATACCAACTGAGCCTCGCCAGTAGGGGTAGCTGCTGAGCTGCCAAAAGATGACATTTAGTAGCACAGTTCTTTCAGGCCTGGTGGAGCTTCAAGACCTGGTCCAAATTTTCCAGTTTATTTCTGGCCAACCCCCCTAAAATATCGTATCTTCCGGCCATGCAGAACTATTCATTATTGCCTTATCACACCCAAATTTGCTTTCCTTCATGTTTTTCTCTGTCAGAAATGTTATCTCCTTCCCTTTCTTGGAAGCTAGATCAGATACCACCGTCTCTGACCAATCATCTCAGAACCCCAAGGTGGAACAAATTCTCCCTTAGATGATGTGTTCTACCTACCTACCTACCTGCCTGCCTACAAATTGTTCATACTATTTTGCAATTGCTTCTTTACCTATCTATTTTCCATCTGGAATGTGAGGTGTCTGAGGGGAAATTCGTTTGGTGCTCACATTTTATCTGAATACCTGGTATAACTCAGCTACACAGATGCTTCCCTGGGCAAGGAAGAAAATACCACTGAGAAATCATATCAGAATTGCTCAAAGAGTCCATGCTCTCAAAGATACCATGATTACTTATGGCTGAAAGGATTTTTATGTTTACCTCTCCATCTAAGACATTAGAAATTCACTTCCCATTAAACTCCATAGACAAGTGTGTTGGTAAGTGTGAGGTGAATGATTCCTGTGTGAGTCAGTGCCCTCACTTTGAGGACATGTACTTACTGTTCCTAGGATAAGACTGCCAGGGGAAATTGAACAGTTAACATTACTAGAAACACGTAGAAGAGAGGTACTTGAGGTGCCCAGGACATGCCCTGGACAGACCGCACACACATGTCTGGAGTACATGAGAGTCATTAGCCCTGGTACGGGAAGCCTGGGCCCTCTTCTCAGTCATTACCCCCAACAACAGAGCCGATTTCGCTTGCAGGCTAATCTGAGGGCTGCTTAAGGGATTGTTCCCCACTGATGTCTTTTCACCACCAGGTAGTTTTAGGAGATGAGGGAGAGAGGGTGAGAGGGAAAGGGAGAGTCAAGAATCAGAATTCTCATAACAAGGAAGAATTTCCACATCAAAACCTAGATCTGTTTGTGCCAAGTGTGAAAAGGCATGAAATAGCTAGGCATGAGCTATTCCCCAAAGACTTGTCTTTTACTAGAAAGAACTTTGTAAATGGTAATAGGTATTAGACTGGCTGGAAGCAGATTTGCTCTGGGCCCAGAGACATAAAATAATCATCACTTTGTTTGTCTGATTCTAAATGGGCTTAGTATTGATTTGCATTATAAGAATTCCAAATTCCCACTACTCTGGGAAAGTAATCCAAACCAACTACTTTTCATTCCTGGTTGTTTCCTACACATGAAACTTCTTTGAAATTCTGCACCAAATGTGGAGGAGAATACATATGAGAAGAAGCCTGACCAAATATTGTATCTGCTCCCCTTGCATGTTTCCATCCCAAACTCATGAGGCTGGGTTCTGTTTGAGCTGGTTTGAGTTCCAGTTAATATAGTTCTAAGAAAGCTTGAGAGAACAGATGTGGTGTGTACCAGAGGGCTCACCTCTAGTCCATGGGCCTTAGGAACACACATGTGTACCACATTACATGTCATTAAAAACATGGAGGTCAGAGTTTTCCAGTGAAAGGGACTTTAGTGGTTATTTCCTTCCTACTTTACAGTGAAGGATCAGAACAGTGAGTTGCCAACACTGAGACTAGAAACCTTCTGCTGACTTCCACAGCCACGCTTCTCCCACTCTCTCACAAACTGTCTCTGGTAGAGAACATTCTAGCTTTTAAATCCGTCATGGGCGCCATGTGAACTTAATGCATATAGCAAGTCTATTCATTCGCTTGTGAATTTAACAAATAGTAATAGTCCATTATGTGCCAGGACCCTTCCAGCTGCTGCGTGGGATATTTCAGTGAACAAAATGGACTCCAGTCAGTACACTTGCAGGGTTCGTGTATTCTAATGGGATACTGAAGGCAAGCGCCCTCATGCTCATCCGACAGATCAAGAAATAGAGCCTCAAAAAAAGAAAATGGCTGGGAAACAAGCTAACTAATGATAGATTTAGCACCATGATTTAGACTTCTTGCCCAGGACTCCCCTAGCATGGATATAAATCCATGGTTCCACCTCAAAATGTGTTCAGAGCCTGAGGATGTGAAAAATTATGTTCACACAATCCTTCTTATTTAAGTCAGGCAAAAATCTATCTGAGGATGGAAGCTATGTGAGGAGGGAGAGCTGGAAGGGTTTTATTTAGAGAACACAGATGTATTAGGGTTATTTGTAGGTCTCCATGACATTTGGTTTTCCCGGTGCTTATTATGGGTTGAGTTGTCTCCCCCAAAAAAGGTACATTGAAGTCCCAGTTACCTCATGTAAACTTATTTGGAAGGAGGGTCTTTACAGATACAGTTACGTTAAAATGAGATCAGCAGAGTGGACCCTAATCCTGTAAGACTGATGTCCTTATAAAAAGGGGGGGGGAAATTTGGACACAGACAGACAGTCATAGAGGAAGATGATGTGAAGTCACAGGGAGAAGACCACTTATCAGCCAGGGAATGTCTAATGCTCTGAGAAGCGAGGAGAGAGGCACGATGCAGATTCTTCTTCACACCCTCAGAAGGAACCAATCCAGCTGATATCTTGATTTTGGCCTTCTAGCCTCCAGAACTACTCAACAATACCTTTCCATTGTTTGAGCCGTCCAGTTTGGGGCACTCTGTTACGACGGCTCTCAGAGGCTCGTGCAGGAATCCCAGCACATCACTTTACTTCATGTTCTCATAAAATAAAGCACCTTTTTTTTTTTTTTTTTTCCTCATGAGAAAAACCTCTCCATACCCACTGAAATCTCCCACATTTCTCAGGTCAGGGACACAAATTTGCTGAGGTTAAAAGAGGAAGATAAATAGATCTCAGACAAGTGTTATACTGACAGAGACTGAGTCTGCCCCGCCCACCTCCCCCAGTCAGCCACTCATACACTTCATAGCTCTGGGCAACTGTCGGTAAATGACGGGAGACCCAGCCCCAAAGATAAAGGAGGTCTGTTCTCTTACTGTTTATTGTTAAGTCAGAAATTTCAAAAGTTTTAACCATATGAATCATGCAATGAACAAACCCACACAATGTGAGAAGATATAAGGGAAGGAAATACTCTGATATCATTTGTACTAAAAAAAAAAAAAAAAAAAAAAAAAAAAAAAAAAAAAAAAAAAAACAACCAAAACCTCCTAATTGATGATGAATCATAGAAGAAAAAATCATAGAAGAAAAAATTTTCCCTTCTAGTGCACTATCTTTGAAACTCACAGAGAAAGAGTTTGCTTACATGTTCTCAGATCTCACCAGTCCCCTGAATCGAAGTACTTTATTTATTTATCGTTGTAAATCAGTGTCAAATTTAGGGATGGCCAAGTTTGAGCACTCAAGGATGAAAACTGTATCAAGTGGACCAAGGAACTTCCTGATGACAGGAAATCTCTGGGACACAGTAGGTGCCCATCGTAATGTTTGTTGAGTTGGCATACATGAAAAGCTAATGAGCAAGAGAGACAGAGACCTCTTTATTATCCATCGGAAAGGTGTGGAGAGCTGAGGGGAAACAGGGGAGGTGAGGTATGCTATGTTTTCTGCACCTGTTCTAGAACGATTACAGTCAACGTTATATTGTGTTTCCCTGCACAGGGTTGTTTATCATCATCTCTATACATGGGATTGTTTGCCTATATAGATGTTCTCAGGAGAGCACTTGAAAATGTCCAGTTACATAATGACACTTGGCGGAGGTTCAGTTTTAATCCGTTCAAGTGACTGTATTTGAACTAGCACATTCCATTCCCTTTGCCCATCTCATTATTGCCACAAAATGGGCTTTGATAGCTCTAGTCCTGGTCTCTTCTCTTAGTGATCTCACTTAACACAGTGAACTTAAGGGTCCAAACCACCTGCTCAGTGCATAGCAGTTTTGTACGCACTACAAGAACCCAGCACCAGCAAAGTAAGGAAATCAGTGGTTTTTATTGCAGTTGTGCCCAATGTACTCTCCAAGGAACAGTTGACCTAGCAGTCTATTCAAAAAGTTTCTTTATCTTGGTGTCATCGCTATGGCACCATCTTTTGTCCTTGTTTCCACTTTTGCCCTTCTCAGAACATGATGCTCTTAAGAGCACAGCCTTTGGAGCAAGAATGTCCAAGTTCCAATCCAAGCTCCACCACTCATTAGCTCTGCTACCTGGGAAAAGTCATTTAATCTCTCCACACTCAATTTCCTTGTGTGTCAAATACAGATAATAATACCTGTATCGTGAGGTTGGTTTTAGCATTGAGTGTGTTAGTATACATAAAGTGCAGAATGGTTTCTGCTACACAGTATACACTGTGCAGGCATCTACGTCAGTTATTACTGTACTGGCTCATTAGGTAACATATGGGAGGTGGAAGAAAGATATCAGCCAGGCAGAACAACATTAGTAGAGGCTTAGAAGTCTTCCCATTGCCAATTAAAAGGAAAAGAAAAATGGACAGATATTGGAGATTCAGAAGAGAGGGTAATTTTGTGGCAAAACACACCAGTCTTTACCAAGGAAAAGGGGGCGAAGTATTTGTATTATTTTAAATAGCAGGCTCTTGCTGAACAGGGTTCTACAGTTCAGCACTTGAGACAGATGGTAAAAGCCACATGC
Source organism: Mustela lutreola (assembly GCF_030435805.1). Lineage (NCBI taxonomy): Eukaryota > Metazoa > Chordata > Mammalia > Carnivora > Mustelidae > Mustela > Mustela lutreola. The sequence goes on along the minus strand of NC_081297.1, from coordinate 85,187,635 downwards.
TTGTGGATTTTCCCACTTTTTCCACACTCACAGACTCACAACCACTTTTGGTGCCCGTGGTTTAACCTCTGTTTCTCTAAGTCCTGTTTATGAGTCAAGCGGTTTCATGTCATCAGATTGATGGGGAAAGTGTGAACAGGGGATAAGGATGTGGAAGCAGTTTCCACACTAAGCAGGACCACAATGTGCCAACGCTAAAAAGGAAAAAAGAATTCAAGGTCTTCAGGCTTTGAGAGATTGGGTTTAGTCAACTGTGAGAGCTCGCTGCAATCAAAGAAGCTATCTGAGCCCACAAAAGGCGTCTTTTATTGGAGCATAAATAGAAGTCTCAGTGTTGGAAGAGACGAGGCCCAGGCAATGGTGGCAGCCAGGCAGGGTGGGACTGGGGTCAGAGACAGGCAACCAGATTCTTGAGTATCTCCCTCCCTTTCTGCTTGGAAAGGGCACAGGTCAAAGTCCACCAATGATGGCAGCATCCTGTGTGGTCACGGCAAAGTTCAGTAATGAGGCCAACGGGGCACTGTGATGTGAGCCCCACTAAGCTGTTTGTTTCAACTGGTGTGCTTAAGCAACAATTTGCTGATGAAAGCTGCTGAAGGAAAAGCCTATTCCTTATTCTTCACTCCTGCTTGACCCCAGGAATTGTCTCAGAATCCCACGGAATCATAGCTGATCCGAACTTCCTAAGCCCTCAGAAATTCCCCAAGTCCCCATCCCCACCTAATGTCAGGAAAGAAGAAATAAAGCCTAAAGAGATTAAGTGACTAACCACCAACTATTGAAAGAGCTGGGACTGGAATTGTCCGTCTCCTGAAGAGGAGGGAGGTCTTTTGCCCTTTCTACTGTCCCATCCATACCTCTCTGGATTGTGGTGGTCATCTGCTGCAGAATTCTTAAAAGAGCAGAATATTTTTAGTCTCTAAATTATCCACAAAAATGGTTGGCAGCAATTTCAGGGTCAAAGACATAGTTCGTTTCTAGGCATGTGGGTAGGTCCTTTCGCATTGAGCTGATTACTGGTGTTAAATCTAAAGACAATTAAGCAAACTTTCTTTGTCTGGAAGACTGAAGAGCAAAGCAGTATTGTGGGAGAAGAGTGGTTTTTGAGAAACATCCATTTAGAAAATTTTTCTTAACCTAATCTTAACCCTAAGTATTTCCCACACTTAACTAAAATAATTAATGGATCTTTCAAAAAAATCTACCCCTGCTGTAATTAAAAATGACTTCCCTCTAGTTTACCTCATTTCATCTTCTTCTTAACCTAGCACTATTTCCCCTTTTGCTGAATAAGTCTCATTTTTCTTTCCATTTTCCTTTACAGACCATGGTTTCTAGAATTCCCATCATTTTAAGTAGTTTCCATTGTAACCTCTCCAGTATATCCACATCCTTCTTAAGTTGTATTACTCCTAACCAGACATAAAATTCCATTTGAAGAGTTCCCAGGAAGGAAGCGAGACAGTAAGAATATAGCAGTTATTCATGGGCATTATATAACATACAAACACAAGTAAAATGCATTTGGCAACCTCCTGCTTCTGAGGTGGGGGAATATTGGGACTTTGGCTGAACTCAGTATGAACAGCTTCTCTGTTTTCCCTTCACAGCTCAAACACTATTAATTCATTTTGTCAATCCACTCATTAATATCTTAATTCCAGAAATAATTTAAAAGATTTCCATAATGGAGATAACCTTTGGGAAAAAAATCAAAATTCAATAGATGGAAGGTTGGGATAATTATTTTCATATCTTAGATACTAATACAATTAAGCATAAATTTAGCTCAGAATTTCCTGGAATCAAGGCAAAAAGAGAAAATGTTCTGCTTTAAGTCATTTTGAAGATTACTTCAGAGGGATAAACAAGATAAAACTTCCCTGCTCATAGCTCTTTGCTGGCGTTTCGCAGCTGGTGATTCGGCACTTAAATACTCCTCGAAGGCTGTGGGCTTCTTCAACATGGGTTTTATTTCTTATAATACAGTTTGTACTTGAGTAATGCTTGTTGAATGAATGAGTATTACTTTTTCTGGTTTCCCAGGAACCCTCTATCAGGGCCTCAAATTCCCCTAAAATTATCAACTAACTACATTAATGTTTTTTACTGTCTAGACTTCTTACGACTGAGAGCAGGACACTCTTGGTTAACCAAGTAGACTTTGATATATTTGTGTATTTTTAAATTTCATTTCGTAAAGGGGTTTGTAAGGACACTTGCTTTGAGTGGTTTATCTGCAGATTATGCATAACCCTACCCTGATCTACACCAAGTCTTCCATAATAGGTTAGGATCGGGGTGACATGAAACAAGACTCCTGGTGAGCTCTAGCTCGGAGGCAATGCCAATGGTCTTGCATATTAATTAGTCATTAAAAAAAAGTCTTGATGCTTAGTTGCTTTGTTTTTTTAAGCCAACTCAATGTATTCTTTTTCAAAGAATTGTTGTCAAGGGAGCCTCTTCAGACACCTGTAATAGTCCTAACATGAAGAGGCACTTAAACATCAGCATGCCAATTTACATAATCTCTTAAAAATCTCATTTTATTTTCATAATTACTTGATCCCAAGTCTACTACTCAATCTAGTTTTTTGCTCCTCTTATCCGCAGAACAATAATAACCTTTGGGGAAAAAAATCAAAATTCAATAGATGGAAGTAGAGCAATAATAAATAGAGCGATAACAAATAAAATGAGCACAAATCCATAGATTATCCATAGAGCAATAATATCCATAGCCATAGGGCAATATCCATAGAGCAATAAAAAATAAAATGTTTTCAAGGAGACAGCTAAAGAGATACAGCATACTCAAAAGCAAAATGCACTTTTTAGTAAACTAAAAACAGAATTGAAAGGCAAAGCAGCAAGAATGATGGAAGTCACTACGTTGCTGGTCTCCATGCCCCACAGGAGGCATGGCAACCAAGTCTTGGCTTCTCAAGGAAAACAGATACTAAAAGTCCTCTGTGCAAGATGGAGGACCAGATCTGGACTTACTGCTTGAAATCAGTGCCAAGAGAGAGGCTCCCCTATACGTCAAGCTATGTTTTAAAAATAACTGTCAACCTGTTGCTTGGGCGGTGGCTTTGGAAAGTGATG